>NC_057797.1:694264437-694569671 GCF_018294505.1 Triticum aestivum
GTGGTGGTGGTTTGGGGATTAACCCTTAGGTAGCATATCCCTCAGACACTTTGTCCCTCAAAATTATAGCTTTTTGTCCCAAAGAGGCACCATGTAGCTTGTTTTTGCTCTAAGAAGGGCAATTCTCAGCAAAAAATGGGAGACCGAATTGCCCCTCTCGACCTCCAACCGTGCCGCCAAAGAGCCATCAACGTCAGAATCAGTCCGCGCAGGCCCCCTCCCACATCCCCACCACATCCTTCCCTTTCGTCGCTGGCACCAGAATCGACCCGATTCGCCGCCGTCATCTTCACAAAGCTTCAGTCCGCCGATGGTGAGCCTTGATGTGGTCAGAAATTAAGTCGCATGAGCTTGGGAAAGCAGTAGTAGCCTTGTGTGTGAGCCCATGCCGGTCTACGAGACTGGAATGGGTCTTCTTCACCACCTTCATTACTAAGCTGCTCGCCATTCCTGTATGCTCGGCCATGAACTCTCTATCATGGCCTATGCATTTTGGCGAATCATCCCGTTGTAGCAGCTTCTTCGTCGAATCAGCCCACAAATCATACACCACCGGTGGCAATGCCATTTGAAATCTGGCAAGGCATAACAAAAACCCCCTCTATGCTTGCAATTTGGTATACGATTCCCATTGCTCGGGACATTACACACGTAGAGAAAGAGAAATGATTCTCTTGCAACACATGTATATGGATAAAGCTTTACGTAAACTAGATGCTAGACCACTAGTATCGATCATGGAGAGAAGCTAGATGATGCGCTAATAGAATCATGCAAGAAGCAAGTCCAAACTCAATGAGAAGCAAATCCAAATCAGTGAGATGCAAAGCCTAGAGAAGGAAATATAAAAAGCTTCACCATGCACTCCTAACTTCTATAATGATTTGGTTGACACTCCTTGGATCAGTAGCAACAGTTCTTCTTGGGCGAGCCATTGCATTGGTGATGTCCTTAGTGTAAGCAATTAGCTAGAGAAACTATTGTGTTCTTAGTAATTTCCACTCTGGATTGACAGCAGTGGTTCTTAATGCGCAACATTATATTTGATTTGTATCCTAGATCAAGTATCAAATAAAAATATGTTATGACAATATATGTCCAAATGAACTTTTATGCAAACATATGCTCTTTTAGCATTAAGTGTTTGGCGATCTTCTAGATGAAGAAAATATTAATTCTTTAAAATATGGGACATTTACAATTTTGCCCTTAGTTGTGCCAGCCCGTGGGTTTTGCCCTTACTTTTCACGTCTGCTCAGTTTTGCCCTTAGATTTGTTTCTGAGGTCGTCTAAGTACCCTTTGACCGTTTGATCAATACTTTGAAAATTCATAACAAATCCATATGAACTCATAAAAATGCAAATAAGATATCAAAACATTCAAAAAACATTACCCTTAGGTGCAAGTCATTTGCATTCCTCAAAAAAATACTATTGTTTAAGCAACCTGAGGTTATTAATGCTATCAACATTATTAAAAATAAAAGGTATAAAAATATGTTTTTCATGAATAAAAATTACAGGCAAATAAGGTGTTGTTTGAAATTCATAACAAGTAGATATGAACTCAGAAAAAGGCAAATAAAAAATCAGGATGTTCAGAAAACATCACCTACACTTGCAATTAATTTTATTCATGAAAAAAAATATTTTTTACCTTTTTATTTTTAATAATGTTAATGACATTAATAACCTCAGGTAGTTTAAACATTACTTTTTTCCTTGATGCAAAGGGCATGCACATAAAAGTAATGTCTTTCCGAACATTTTGATATCTTATTTTCATTTTTATGGGTTCATATGAATTTGTTATGAACTTTGAAAGTATTGGTCAAATAGTCAAAGGGCACTCGGACGACTCGAGAGAAAAATCGAAGGGCAAAATTGAGGAGAGCAGACTAAGGGCAAAAATGCATTTGTCCCTTAAAATATAGCTTTAAAAAGAATATAGGACGTGTGGATTAAAGTTTAGAGGGTCTGCTAGAGATGCCCTTAGTTACCACTTCGAAACAGAATATTTATGAAATGTTCAACTGGCCAATAAATTTATTCATTTAGTTAAAAATACAAATTTATTCATTTGTCCTCACTCTTTTTTTGGTTACGAAAGGAAGAAGGTCAGTTGTGCAACACTATAGAGTATGTACATGCAAAACGGCTAACCTGTTAATTCTCGGTAGCAGCGAATGCCATTAATTTACTAGGAGATGAACGCTTGTGATGTTAATTCTCCGAAGTCCAAACTGACGCATACGCGGCATCCAAACGCTTCTCCAAGTTAACGCCGTGCCGGCCTATATAATCACGTCAATTCCTCTAAAACTTCACCAATTCAACTGAGCTCACAGTCACAGATGCAACAGATGAGCATGTCTCCTTCTATCTGCGTCACCATCTTGTTGCTTGCACTGGTCCCGCAGTCGCCGGCATCAGCCAGCATTAACAACAACAATGGCGTCGCCGTCGCGGCCCCTAGCGTGCCCACGGCGACCCAGTTCCTGCAGGCGCACAACGACGCGCGCCGCGATGTCGGCGTGGCACCCCTGGAGTGGAACTCGACGCTGGAGCAGGACGCCCAGCGGTACGCGGACCGGCTCGGCATCGGCTGCAAGCTGGAGCCACTAGACATCGAGCTGATCTACCTGCAGAACACCTACAACGGCAGCGGTTACCAAGATGGCGCCGCCGTCACCGCCTCGTGGGTGAACGGGCGGCGGTGGTACGACTACCGCGTTAACGCGTGCGCGCCCGGCCACGAATGCGGGGCCTACAAGCTGGTGGTGTGCAGCACCGCGCAAGAGCTCGGCTGCGCCCGCCGTACCTGCCGGAGCAGCCCCGACACCGTGGCTGTTTGCAGCTACTTCCCTGCCTGCGACTACAACGACCGGCCATACTGAGTACTGTATATATACGGAAGCTAAATCAGGAAAGATGTCTTCTGTTCAAATAGTATATGATGCCAAATAAGGCGTTTGGTCCGGCGGTTTGTTTTGATCAAGTAATGGGGAATTCGGACTACACTCTGACTGAAGCTGTCTGTTACTTTTGTGGGAAATTTCAGTTCGCCCGTAAACCACTTCATTTATCTGTAAATCCCGGTACCGCAATGTTATTCGTAGCTCAATCTGATGGTGATATCGCCTGAATCAAATAGCAGACGTGTGTGACTAGTTTTCGACTTTCCTCACGTACGATTAGTTTCTCACCAGAAACTCTACACGCCTTTCTCCCCGCAATCTGATTTGCTCGATCCTACTCTCCATCCACGATATCCTGATTTCCGTTTGTTTAAAAAAAAAGATTATGTCCAATACAGTGAGTAGAGTTAACACTCGCAATAAAGACGCCGGATGATGGTTGAAATGAAATGATACCGTTCTAACATGGACATCATAACCATAACCCTTCTCTTTCTCATGGAAATCATGAGAGGAAAACATAAACAAACAAAAAGTGGCAGGTCATGCACCAATAACAAAAGACAATGATCAACAGAGGTGAAGGTGAAGAATACTCCACAAGGCTGCATGAGACATAAACATCAATTGCAGATCACCGCAGGTGTAGTTCACATGTCCATAAAATGCAGGCAATATGAGTAGGGAATTCTAGCAGTAGAGAGATTACCACATGTCAATTTCAGTTAGTTACTGAAAATTGGACTACAAAATCTACTACATTAGTCCCTAAGAAAACTCAATTAAGGATTGCCTTCATCTTGAGTGCCTTCAGTATTCTTCAGGCAGTAGATCAAACCCACAGCTTTGCATGTAGCGACCCGACCCGAATGGATCAAGTCTCTGTGCTTAAGTGTCATCCCTGAATCGGTATGCTGACACACACAGTACTCGAGGATTTATAACAGAGGTAAATCACATGTATAAAATAACATAAATACTATTACCTCAATCCAAAATAGCGGAAGTAACAAGGTTGTGGATTCCCATCAACACCAACGGCAAAGTTGAGTGTAGAAATCGTAACCCTAGCATATCACTTACTCGTCGTAAGATAATCCTGCAACATGAGATGTTGCAGCCACAAAGGGTCAGTACATTGAATGTACTGGCAAATTCACACCATAGAGAATGATGAATAAAGGCTATCACTACATGCATATTTGGCTGGTGGAAAAGCTCTACGGTTATAAGGTTTTTGCGAAAAGCCAAACTTTCCCTACTGCAAAGGAATAAATTTTATTTAACTATCATGGTGGTTGTTGAACATTGAGAATGGTTGACAGCATTCTCAATCCCAATTAAGTAACATCATTAAACCAAACAAACTTAATTTAAAGTAACATGATGAGATTCACATGATAATCCAGGTACTAGATACTTAAGTTGTCCATAACCGGGGACACGGCTAATTATGATTAGTTTATACACTCTGCAGAGGTTTGCGCACTTTTCCCCACAAGACTCGATCGCCTCCGTTTGGTTTCTCGCACTACATGGTGTTTGAGAAGACAGATGACCGAGACATAGTCTTTCAGAAGCGCTAGCACCTTACGATGGATAGACCGTTACACCTACTTTCCCCTACATCTGCTAGTCTACTCTGTAAGAGTTCACACGACTTAGTCAACTATGCTAGAGCCCATAGTAGTTTGTGGCTGCACACGGAAGTTTCTAGTATGAATAATCTCATGATCCCTTTAAGCCTGGGCGGCGGTCCATAAAAAAACAGGCAATCCTGGTCTACCCAGGTGCCTAGACAGGCAATCCTAGAATAACCAGGTGCCTCAATCCACTCAGATGTGTGTTTAAGTTACCACCTTAAGTAAACCATTAATTAACAATCTCACATCTGTCATGAATACTCTCAAAACCCAATCCACGTCTACGAGCATAGCATGGCAATGTAAGCATAACGTAAAAGTAACTCCCAAGGTTTGAATGCAGGGCAATAGGTTCTACCTCATCAACTACTTCCCAACCCACATGTTAATGACATCCTAATTATGCAATGTTTGAGGATTGGAACTAATGCATAAAAACTGGCTGATAAAAGGGATATGATCAAAGTGTGAACTTGCCTGCAATGTTGATGTAGATGATTCGCACTCAAAACTCTTGATAGATCTACTCGTCACACTCCGGTCAATCTATCTGTCGGGGGTTTGGTGCGACATATGCCAACGGATGGCTTATCATGGTGGGGGCGAGTAGAACGTCGCCGGTGCCTAGAAAGGGGATGAGGCGAAGGCATGCACGCCGGGGAATCTTACCCAGCTTCGGGGCTCTTCGGGGAGATAATACCCCTACTGCTGCTCTGCGGGGTCTCCTCATGATCACTATGGTCAAGTGTTCACACGGTCGCTCCTTGAGCTGTGTATGGTGGTAGGAGAGGGCAAGGCTAGCTCTCTCCCTCTATCTGGTGAGGTATCGAACTACTGGGATCCAACCCTTTGCATGGGTGCCCCGGGGGGTTTATATAGGCCTACCCCCAGGGGTACAATGGTAATGTGACTGGGCGCGGGCGCAGCCGTCAGTGTCTCCGACCTCCGACTTCTCCGCCGACTGGTGGGCCCCGCCGACTGGTCTGGTACGGAGCCGACAGGCCGCGTCCGCCGCGGGCGGGTCTTGCCGACTACTGATTATTGTAGCCGTGCTCCTGATGATGCAAGCTTGGTCATGGGGTCGTGGCAACAGCCCCGCCGCCTGGCGGGCGATCACTGTGGCCACTCCCCATCTCTTCTTGATTAATGGCATGTGGGCCCGGGGGAGGGCTCGACCGACTCCCCCGGGCCGACTCCCGTTGGGTCCGACTGGCGGTGCTCCCGCCGTCTCCCGAGGTCTCGCTGGCTGGTGGGCCCTGCTGCCTCCAGGCCATACAGACAAGCCGTCGTGGGCGCAAGACCAGGTACAGTGGTGCTGATGTCAGCGCTGGCTGGGCAACAGTGCCTCGCCGCGGGGAGATCTTCCCAAGTACGGCACGCTGTAGCCATGCCTGCCCTTGGTAAGGGGCGGGGAGTGGGCTTCATTGTAGCCACGCCCCTACCCCGTCCCCCTCGATGAGGTCACGGTTTGTTGGAGTCGCCGGCCGACTCCCCAAAGCCGGCTTTTCTGGAAGTCATCCCTGGGACTTGGCCATGAGCGGGCAGTCGGCCGCCTTGCCATAGACTCCCCAGGAGGCGGCTCTTCGCCCTGTGGTCTTGAGGGGCGCAGCCTGCCCCGATGTCTTGAAAGGTCATGGGGCTCGGGTTGGCCTACCCGTGGCCCATGGCTCCGACAGTAGTCCCCGAAGCTGGTGAGGTGCCACGGACGATCGGCCGAGAAGCCTCAGCAGTTTCTCTTTCGGGCGCAACTCATGGTCTTGATTGACTTCCGCCGGGCTGACTAGAAGGAGTCGGACTCGCCCAACTCGGCCTTACTCAATTCTGACTTGCTCAGTAGTTCGAACATCGCGGCGGGATTTCAAGTGACGTGCTAGCTAAGCTTCCAGGCCGCCGCCCGTTCCTGGCCTTTCACACGAGGGCATGTGGCCAGGCCGTTCTGCCATCCCACGCGCGCGACGGGACAGGACCATAGGCGGGCCCCGCCACTACCGTGCCTCGGCGCCCGAGCGGATCCGCTGCGGCCCTGGCGGGCGGTTGGGATTCCCGTGAAGTTACTGCACGCAGTAACTTTACGTGGATCGTGGGGGTCGTGGGGCTGTGGGCGCAGTAAATCCCCACGTCCGCCCCCTCGGCTTCGCAGCCCATAGGACTATAAGTAGGGGGAAGAGGGGGGCACGCGCGCCCCTCCTTCCCACTACCCCTTCTTCTTCCTCCTCGCAGCTCCTCGCTCTCCTGCTTCCTCTTCTCTTCTTCGCCTTGCCGCACACCCAAGCTCCGGCGAACGCCGCGGCGACAGCTTCGCGATGAGCTCTTCCTCCGCGGCCGCGCCTCCCCCAGTGTGCTCCGGCACCTGGGACGGCTCCGAGGTCCACGAAGACCATATCGAGTTCCTCCGCCGGACCCGTCGGCTTCCCGGCGAGGATCGCGTGCAGGTGCATCTCGCGCCGGAGGGGGAGATTTCCCCCGCCCCGCGGGAGGGCGAGCGGGTCATCTTCCGCTCGCACTGCCTGCGCGGGCTGGGGCTGCCGGCGAGCAGCTTCTTCCGGTCGTTCATGGAGTTTTATGGACTCCAGCCGCACCACCTCACCCCCAACACAGTGGTGCTACTATCCGCCTTCGTGGCTTTGTGCGAGGGCTTCCTTGGAGTCCTCCCCCACCCTCGAGCTCTGGGGGGAGTTCTTCTTCTCCAAGCTCGGCACCCAGGCTGCGGGCATGCCGGCTCAGTGCGGCGCCTTCATCGCCGTGCGAATGACAGGAGCCGACAACCACTTCCCCTCCATTGCGCTGCTGAAGTCGATGAAGATGTGGCAGCGGTCCTACTTCTACGTCAGGAACGTCGCCACGAGGGGCGACTGGGTTAATCTGCCGGCTTTCGAAGCCGGCCCGCCGGCTGGCAGACTGCCCAACTGGTCGTACCGGGCCAGGTCGCTGACGCCTGCTGGAGCCGGCGCCATCACGCGACTCCGAGTGCTAACGCAGTCAGAGGGTCTGACCGGCCCGGACCTGCTGGCCGCCTTCGTCTCGTGCTGAGTTCTCCCACTCCAAGGCCACCCTCACCTGATATGCCAGATGAGCGGGGGCCGTGACCCGAGTCGGATGTGCACCAAGGACATGCCTCATGAAGAGGTGGCCCTAATGGCGAACTACCTCTCGGACAGCAGGCTCCCGGAGGACTGGCGATTCGGCAAGGAGCCATACTCCCGCGCCAACCCCCCGCCCGTGGTGAGTCGCCTCTCTTTTCTTTAGATTGTCTTCTTCTTGCCGAGTCTTGTTCTAATCGGTCTGCTTTTTGGTTAGAATCCCCTTCTTCACCCACCAGCCGGCACCTCAGGGCCGGCCCGTGAGTTTGCCGCCAATCAGGCGGAGAGAGACGTCGACGACCCCGATCTAGGGGTGGCGGCTCTGGAAGACGACGCCGAGGGAGGAGGAGGAATGACAGGCGACTTCAGGCCCTCGGCTACCTTTGCCGACTGGCCTGAAGACGACGCCGAGGAAGGAGTCGCCCCTCACCATCGGCCAGGAGCCAGCCAGCCGAGCGCGGGCTCTTCTGCCGTGTCGGGCGCTCCGGGCGGCGGGAAGAAGCGCCGGGCTGCGCCGACTTTGTTTGGCAGCCGGCCGAAGAAGCCCAAGGGCTCGGCTGTGGCGACCCGGCGGGACGAGGCAGCCGCGAAGGCCATCTGCTTTCGTAAGGAAGTGAAGAAGCTGCCGTTGGTCTCTGCGTGAGTATTCTGACTTCAAAGTTTATTCTTTCTTCGTGTTTTGTCTGAGTCTCTGCTCGCCCTTCTTTCTTCAGGGCTCCCCTCTCTCTTGAGCGGGTCGCCGCCGCCTCCGTCGTGGGGTCAGCGGGGACGCCTGCCACCACTCGGCGGATAGACCCCGCTGCCGACCTCCGGGAGGCGACGGAGCGGAATGCGCAGGAGAAGCGCAATGAAGAAGAAGCCCTCCGCCTGGAGAAGGCGGAGGCCGATAGGGCGGAGGCCTCCACCAAGAAAAAACTAGCGGAGGCCCAAGCCGCCGCCGTGGCGAAGCAGCGGGCTGAGAAAGCCGCACGCCGCCAGGCGGCCTTGCTTGTTACCCCGCTGAACTCTACGCCGCCGCCGCCAGAATTCACGGGGCAGACTGGAGGAGCCGGCGGGGAGAACCTCGTCGAGGAGAGGGAAGGCGGTGAGCCCTCTACTCCGGGCGCAAACGTTCCGCCGCCGCCTTCGCCGCCGTCTGAAGGCGTGCGAGGCGAGCAGCCAGCGGACCCTTCGGTGCCGCTGGCGAGGCTACTCCTCCAGGTCGGCTCGCCAGCGCGCCGTCGTATGGGGAAGGCGACTTCGGCACCCCGCCCCCTAGAGGCTGGCACCGCCAGCTCCGCGGCTCCAGATGCCGAGGCGACGAGCGCCGCACCTGTTGGCTGGGTGCGGGGAGGCGGCACAGGGCTGCTGAACCGGGCGCTCCTGGACGTCCAGGCGAAGCTCCGCGCTGAGGGCGACGCCCTCCAGAGCTGCACCAAGGCGTTCCTGGCGTCGCGGGCGGCCGTCCGGGTATGTCTTTTCTTTGGGCCTTTATTTTTCTTGTTCCTCCCTGTGGGGGCGCGCCAGCGCACCCACTGGGTGTAGTCCCCGAGTTTCGGGTCGGCTGCTGAGCAGGCGGTCCGGAACTCCAATTTGATGAACTTCTGGGTACTAACTTTGTCCGAAATGCTTGTTGCAGGACTACCACAACCTCCGCGTCACCACCTTCAACCGTAATATTGAAGAGTTGGGCAAGCGGACCGCTGACTTGGCGGAGAGCCGAAGTAAGTCCTCCCTTTTCTCTTCTCTGCGGGGGCGCGCTAGTGCACCCGCGAGCTGTAGTCCCCGAGATTCAGGCCGACTGCTGAGCAGTCGGGCCGGATCTCCCCGGCGACCTACTTTACTGACGACTGCTGTCTTTCTTTCTTTCCTTTAGGGGCCAACGCTGCTCTTCAACAGCAGCTGAGCGAAGCCAACTCCGCCCTGCTCGCCAAAGGGGAGGAGTGCAGCAAGCTCTCCGCGGAGCGCGATCTGCTGACCACTCAGTTGGCAGAGCAGAAGGGGCTGCTCGCGAAGTTGCAGAGGGAGGCAGAGGAGACGGAGGCCGCCCTCCTAGCCGAGTTTGCGAGCGAGCGCTCTTCCTGGTCTGACAAGGAGGCGACGCTGTCCTCTAGCTTCCACGAGATCGAAGACATCATTGATGGTGAGTCTCTTTGTTTTCTTTCTTTGAGCCGCCGACCTAGGTCGTGCCGACTCCTGGTTTTTGACTCGCTTTTTTGTTTCTTCGTGTCTTTTGCAGACTTCTTCCCTGGGCAGTCTCAGGCCGCTATCAAGCCATCGAGCCTGATCATGCAAGTCGGAGGGCGGAGGGTGCAGAGATCGCCGCCGATGCCCCCCGAACTCTTGATGAGCACATCTTGAGTATCGAGGCTCGCCTCCGGCCGGCTCACCGGATGCTGCGCCGGCTTCAGCACGTCGGCGCCCAGGCGATCTCCGCCCTTTGGCCGGATATGCAGGCTCCACGCACCCCTAGCCTGACGGCCAACTGGTTGGAGGTCGCGGTTGGTCGCCTCGAGGCCTGGAAGGGCTCTTCGGCCCGGGCTGGAGCTCGCCAGACCTTGGAGTTCGTCAAGGTGTGGTACCCGGGGCTGGATCTAGACCGGTTGGCCACGCTTCGGTCGGAGGCCCAGCCGGAGCTGGCGGCTGCGGAAGACACCCTCGTCAAGCGTGCTGCGGCGATCACCGAGTACACCGACACGAGCATCTTCGTCCCCGAGCGGTCTGAAGACGGCAAGGAGGTCCCACCGGAGTGGTTTAGGATGAACCCAGAATACGGTGAAGACTCGGCGGAGGTGATCGGCTCCAGCGTCGAGGAGGAGGACGAGGCGGAGGATGAGGGCGAGGTGGAGGCACCAGAAGACGGAGCAGACGGTCAGCCTCAGCCCGACCGCGCCTCCAGCAACGAGCCGCGTGCGACCGATCCGACTGCTGCCGGAGGCGATCAAGCCGAGACCAGCCGGTCGACCGCCCCGACGACTGACGCTGGCACCTCCTCCGACCCCCCGACTCCGTCTGCCGCCTCCTAAGCTGCTGCTGTGTCTTTTGTTTTATCTGCTTTAGTAGTCTTTTGAAGAACTTGTTAATTCGCACAATTCCACCCGCGGGGTGTATTTTGAACCTTTATTCGACAATTCGGCCAAGGGCCTATGTTATATATATATGTCTATCTTTTCTTGCTCATTGTTCTTTTGGCTGTTTTCCTTTGCCGCTTTCTCCTAGTTGCCTGCCTTGCCAATCGAACAGCCGCTCTGCAGACTGTTGCTGGATCAAGTGCTAGGCTACTTTGGGAAAGCAAGTACTTAGCTGATTTCAAGATTGTTTGAGCAAGTTGGATAGAAAACGACAATCCGACTGTCTGAGAGTCAGTTTGCGAGAAGGGCTTGGAAGCCGTATTGAGCTATGTTTTATGCTTTGGGTCCTTAGCTATTTTTCATGCGAATGCCCATTCTACCTTACTGCTGCCCACCGTACAGTCGCTCTGCGAGCTGCGGCTTCTGGCAGGAGACGGCTTAGGCGTTTACACACTACTTGTCCGACTGCAGGAAGCATTTCATAGTGCAAGGCGGCAAGTCCCCGGGCCGACTTGTTGAGCCCGGTGCCAAGCGGCATGATAAAGAGTAACATACTTGTAGGCATAATTTTTATCATATAGACAAAAGAGGGCAGTCCCCGAGCTCGTCTCGGGGGCCCCGAAGTCTTGGTATTTTAATACAAAAGGTAGCGTGGTACATACTGCATCAACTGTAAAATCTTTGAAGAAGATTTGCGTTCCATGGCCGCTCTGTCTCCTTGCCGAAGTCGTCCCTTTTGCATGCTCGGGGCTTCTGAGCGTCGATCAGGTAGTAGGAGTCGTTGCCTAGTACTTTGCTGATGATGAAAGGGCCTTCCCAAGGCGGCGACAGCTTGTGCTGGCCGGCTGTTCGCTGGGTCAGCCGGAGTACAAGGTCGCCCTCTTGGAAAGATCTTGGCCTGACCTTCCTATTGTGGTATCGGCGCAGGCTCTGCTGGTAGATGCTGGACCGGCTGAGTGCCAATAGCCGGCCCTCTTCCAGCAGATCGACGCCGTCTTGTCGTGCTTCTTCTACTTCCTCCTTGGTGTACATGGTGACTCGTGGGGAGTCGAACTCTATGTCCGTTGGGATGACGGCTTCGGCACCGTAGACGAGGAAGAAGGGCGTGAAGCCAGTTGACTTGTTTGGAGTCGTGCACAGACTCTAGAGGACAGCTAGCAGCTCGTCGAGCCAGCAGCCAGCTGAGCGCTCCAGAGACTCGATCAACCGAGGCTTGATGCCGGACAGGATGAGGCCGTTTGCTCGCTCCACTTGGCCGTTTGACTGCGGGTGGGCGACGGACGCTAGGTCCAGTCGGATGCCCTGTGTTGCGCAAAAACGGGCCAAGGCGCCTTTGGCAAAATTTGTGCCATTGTCGGTGATGATGTTGTGTGGTATGCCGTACCGAATTGTGATATCGGTGATGAAGGTCACGGCAGTCGGACCGTTCAGTTTCTTAATTGGCTTTACTTCCACCCACTTGGTGAAGTTGTCCACTGCAACAAGTAGGTGAGTTAGACCACCTCGTGCTGTTTTGAATGGTTCCACCATGTCTAGGCCCCAAACAGCGAAAGGCCAAGCAATGGGGATGGTCTTGAGCGCGGAAGCCAGCTGGTGCGGCTTGGAGCTGAACTTCTGGCACCCTTTGCATTTTTGGACCAACTCCTTGGCCTCTTCCAAGGCAGTCGGCCAAAAGAAACCATGCCGGAAAGCTTTGGTGACGAGTGCTCTTGAAGCCGCATGGTGGCCACATTCGCCTTGATGGATGTCTTTGAGGATCGCCTGGCCTTGTTCTGGCTCTACGCAGCGCTGGTAGACACCAGTGACGCTGCGCCTGACCAGCTCTCTGTTGATTATGGTATAGGCTGCTGCCCGGCGTTGTACTTGCCGAGCTGAGGTCTCATCAGTTGGTAGCTCTTTGTTCACCAGAAATTTGAGGATGGGCTGGGCCCATGAGGGTGCTGTTATTTCGTCGACTATCAGAACTACGACTTGGACGAGGGCGGCTGGGCTGGGAGGCGACGGGCTGGAGTCAACAACCGCTTGTTGGGCTGATGAAGTCCCCAGGCCGACTGGCTCGGTCCTTGGGCCGAGTTCTGGAATCTTCAAGTCCGTCACCGCAGTCCCCGGGCCGGGCTCGACTGTGGCAGCTTTGGAGTCGCCCGCCAAAGTCCCCGTTCCGACTGCTGGAACTCTGGAGTCGGGTCCGCCGTCTTCGGGAGGAGCCGGCACAAAGATGGAGTCTGATTCTGGTGAAGGCTTGACAGACGGCTTGAGGAGGCGTTGAAGAGCGACGCCAGATGGTATTGCTTGGCGGGTAGAGCCGATTCGTGCCAAGGCGTCTGCTTGGTCGTTGTCGTTTCTTGGCACATGGAGGAACTCGCACCCTTCGGAATACCCGCCGAGTTGCTGCACGAGGAAACGGTAGCTCGCCATGTTTGCGTCTTTGGCGTCCCAGTCGCCAGGCGACTGCTGGACCACTAAGTCCGAGTCGCCATAACACAAGATCTGGCGGATGCCAAGTTCTTTGGCAAGTCAGAGCCCGTGAATGAGCGCCTCGTACTCGGCCACGTTATTGGAGGCGGCAAAATGGATTTGCAGTGCATATTTGAGCTTGTCGCCTTTGGGAGAGGTGAGGACAACGCCGGCTCCCAAGTCGGTGCGCATCTTGGAGCCATCGAAGTGCATCCACCAATGGGTGGAGTCAGGTGCTGGAGGCAGGTACTGGGTCTCGGCCTAGTCGACGAGGAAGTCGACTAGTGCTTGTGATTTGATAGCGGTGCGGGGCTGGTAGTAGATGGTGTAAGGAGCCAGCTCTATGGCCCACTTGGCCACTCGACCAGAGGCATCACGGCTGCCGATGATCTCGGCAAGTGGAGCCGTGCAGACCACCGTGATTGGATGTTCTTGAAAGTAAGGCTTCAATTTCTTGGCCGCAAAGTGCACGCCATAGCACATCTTCTGGTAGTGGGGGTAGTTCTGCTTGGAGGTTGACAGTACCTCGCTCAGGTAATATACTGGTCTCTGGACAGGTAGCGCCTTGCCTTCCTCCTTGCACTCTACTACAATGACTGTGCTGACTACTCGGCTGGTGGCGGCGATGTACAGGAACATAGGTTCCTTGGGATTCGGAGCCGCCAGGACGGGTGGAGTAGTCAGCATCTTCTTCAACTGGTGAAAAGCTTCGTCTGCCTTATGGTTCCACTCGAAAAAAGTGGTCTTCTTCATGAGTTGGTATAAGGGGAGAGCTTTCTCGCCCAACCGACTGATGAATCGGCTGATGGACGCCAAGCAGCCGGTGAACTTCTGCACATCCAGTAGTCGGCTAGGTACCTCCATTCTCTCGATGGCCTTGATTTTTACTGGGTTGCATTCTATGCCGCGTTCAGAGACCAGGAAACCTAGCAGCTGGCCGGCTGGTACTCCGAAGACACACTTCTCGGGGTTGAGCTTGATCTGGAACCGGCGCAGGTTCTCAAAGGTCTCCTTGAGGTCTTCCAGCAATGTTCCTCGCTTTTCTGTCTTCACCACCACGTCATCCACGTAAACATGGGTGTTCCTACCGAGCTGCTTGAGGAGGCACTTCTGCATGCAACGCTGAAAGGTGGCGCCGGCATTCCTCAAGCCGAACATCATGGTGAGGTAGTAGAATGCTCCAAACGGCGTGATGAAGGCGGTCTTCAATCTATCAGCCGGGTTTAGCTTGATCTGGTGATATCCTGAGTACGCATCCAAGAAACTCAACAGCTCGCATCCGGCTGTGGAGTCTATCACCTGATCAATTCTCGGCAGAGCAAACGGGTCCTTGGGGCAGGCCTTGTTGAGGCTCGTGTAGTCAATACACATTCGCCATTGCTTGTTCTTCTTTAGCACCAGGACCGGATTTGCCAGCCACTCCGGGAAGAAAACTTCCATAATGAAGCCGGCTGCTAGGAGTCAGGCTATCTCTTCTCCGACAACTCTTCTCTTCTCTTCTGATAAGCGGCGTAGGGGCTGCCTGACCGGTTTTGCATCAGATCGAACGTGTAACTTGTCCTCGGCGAATTCCGTCGGCACACCTGGCATGTCTTTGGGAGACCACGCGAAGATGTCCCGATTCTCACGGAGGAAATCGACGAGCTCGCCTTCCTATTTGCTGTCGAGGTTTGCACCTACGACGGCGTACCTCTCTGGGTGCTCTGGATCCAAGGGTATCTTCGTTGTCTCTTTGGCCGGCTTGAACGAACCTTCGGCTTCCGATTTCTTCGGGTTGGGCGATATCTCCGGCTGCTTGCCAGCCATCGCCGCAGCTCGCTCAAGGAGTCGCTTCTCGGCCGCAATCACCAGGGACTCGGCCAACCGACTGCTCTCGGCCGCGCAAGCGGACGACTTCCAGTAGTCGTCGGCTACAGTCAGAATTCCCCTGGAAATTGGCATCTTCATCTTGAGGTAGGCGTAGTGGGGGACCTCCATGAACTTGGCTAAGGCGGGCCGGCCAAGTAGCGCATGGTACGGGCTCTCGAGGTCCACCACCTCAGATCAAACAGACTCTCTTCGAAAGTGATCTTTGTCCCCAAAGAGGACGTCAATCAGGATCTTGCCGATTGGTGAACAGGAAAGCCCAGGAACAATGCCGTGGAACACAGCCCGGCTGTTCTGAAGCTGTCTTTGCTTGATTTCTAACTTCTCCATGGTGTCCTTGTACAGGATGTTGATGCTGCTGCCCTCTATCAGAACTCACGAAAAACGCGCGGCTCGTTTGTCCGTGGCAAAGGTGGCGTCCAGGACCAAGGCGTAGGAGCCCGGAATCGGCATCACTTCTGGGTGGTCAGCCCTGCTCTAGCTCATGGGCCTCTCTGACCAGTCCATGAACTCTGGCGTCTCTGAGGCTACCGCGTTCACCTCTTGTCGCTGCAGCCGCCTGCTGCGTCGATCGTCAGCCACACTGGTGAACACCACGTAGGCTCCGTGCTCTTTAGGGTACTCGTCTTGTACTGTGCCGACCGGCCTGACTGCCGGCTGCTGGGGCGGAGGCGGAGGCGGCTGCCCAGCAGGCGGGGGTGGCAGGAGGCCGTCTCCCTTGGCAATCCTGGTGAGCCGGTGGCAGTTTCGGGTGGTGTGATTTGATGGCTTCGCGCCGCTGTGGAACTTGCAAGGTCCATCCAAGGTCTGCTCATAGGAGAAGGCCGGCAACCAGTCCGGCTTGCCGCCTTTCTGTCGCTTGGGCGGAGGCTGCTCTTCTGGCTGCTGGGCTTCGACGGTCGCGACCTGCCGGCTGCTGGAAGCCGGCTGCGGGGCCTTGTGCTTGTGGTCGCCCTGCTGTTGTCGCCGGCCGGCGTCTGCTGCCGGAGTTCTCGGAGCCTGAGGAGCTACCTTGTCGTCGAGGGTTTCTGACTTGTCGCAGAGGAGCTTGTGCATGAGGAGGGTGCCTTCTCGGCACCCGGCTGTGAAGTACTCGATGGCCTGCACCTCGTGCACGCCCTCGCAGGAGTTCCGGAGCTCAGCCCAACGCGTGAGGTAGTCGCGAGTCGACTCATCAGGACCTTGCACGCATAGGGAGAGCTGGCGAGGCTTGGGAGGACGCTTGTACGTGCTGGTGAAGTTGCGTACGAATGCTTCGGTGAAGTCGACCCAGCTGTTGATGCTGCGGGGCTTTAGGCTGTTCAGCCATGTCCGGGCCGTGCCCTGGAGCATGAGCGGAACGTACTTTACGGCGACACGCTTGTTGCCGTTTGCTATGCTGACAGCCGTGGAGTAGTCGACTAGCCAGTCTTCCGGCTTCACGGAGCCGGTATACTTGGGCGTGTCTCTTGGGAGCGTGAACCCTCTGGGAAAGGGCTCGTCCCGAATGCGGGGCCCGAAACAAGGCGGACCCAGCTCGTCTTCTTCTTCCAGCGCCAGGGACCGGTGAAGTCGGTCGATCCGGTGCCGGGCGTCATTCTCTCCGACCCCCTCTCGGAGGCCGAGGCGGTCACCGAGAGTCGGATGGTCAACAGGCGACGGGTAGATTCGCCTCTCCTTGCGGGGAGGGGGAGGCAGGCAGTCGTCCCGCCGTTCCACTGCTCTCGGGCGGCCGTCTCAGTCGCGCTCTATGGTAATCCGAGTCCGACTGTGGCTGACAGCCGGCTCCTTGTCCTTCCTTCCTCGGGTACCACTAGTCGGCATCCGAGACATCGCGCCTTGATCTCGGTGCGGGTCGTCGTTTGGCCGCTGCGGTGCCTCCGTGTGGCAGCCGGCCTCGTTCTGCGCGGCGGCCGCGTCGAGGAGCCGCTGGACTCGCTCCATCATGAGGCGGCGCTCTTCGCCCTCGAAATTGTCCAGCTCATCCGCCGCTGCCTGGGCGGCTCGGATGTTCTCCGCTGGCGTGGCATACATGGGGCGGCTAGCCCCAAACAGGCTGGCGATGGCTACGCCGCGCTGCTGAACCACGCCAAGGCGGCTGGGCCCTGCCAGAGCCGGCGAGCCGCCAACAGCGCGATCCATCTCCCGCTGGTAAGCTTCTGACAAGCGTCTCATGCTGGCTAGCTTCTTCGCGCCTTCAACAAGCTGAAGGCGGCGCGCTTCTAACGTCTCTGCGTCAGCATCTTCTGGAATGGGTGCAGCTAGGTCTTGCAGCGCCGCGCCGAGTGAGTCGGGCGCCCTTCCACCAGGGTACTCGTCATGACTGATGACCAGCACCTCAGTGATGGTGCTCCCGTCGCTCTCCGCGTGGGGGAGAGGTTCGTCATAGACCACCACGTTGGAGGGGAAAGCGTCGACCGACGCGGTGTCGGAGTCGACCAGCATTGGGTCGGTGGAGCCTACGGACTCCAAGTCTATGGCAGGCTCACCGGAAACGTGGAGTTGATCGAGGAGGCTCGCGAGGAGGTTTTCAAGGCCGCCTACGGCTGCGTCGGACGTAGGTTCGTCGGAGAGGCGGACCTCGCCGACAAGTTCGGCCAAGGAGCTGGCTGCGCAGGCGATCTCCACGCCGCGCAGCGCGTCGACGCAAACTTCGTCTGGCGTGCCTGGCTGGCTGCACTCGCCAGGGAGGAAAAAGGTTCCCCTCCAGAACAGATCTCCGGATGGCGGTGCACCATGCCCCATGGTGGGGGCCAAATGTCGGGGTTTGGTGCGACATATGCCAACGGATGGCTTATCATGGTGGGGGTGTGTAGAACGTCGCCGGTGCCTGGAAACGGGATGAGGCGAAGGCATGCACGCCGACGAATCTTACCCAGCTTCGGGGCTCTCCGGGGAGATAATACCCCTACTACTGCTCTGCGGGGTCTCCGCATGATCACTATGGTCAAGTGTTTACACGGTCGCTCCTTGAGCTGTGTATGGTGGTAGGAGAGGGCAAGGCTAGCTCTCTCCCTCTATCTGGTGAGGTATCGAATGACTGGTCTGGTACGGAGCCGATAGCTCGCGTTCGCCGCGGGCGGGTCTTGCCGGCTGCTGATTACTGTAGCCGTGCTCCTGATGATGCAAGCTTGGTCATGGGGTCGTGGCAACAGCCCCACCGCCTGGTGGGCGATCATTGTGGCCACTCCCCATCTCTTCTTGATTAATTGCGTGTGGGCCCGGGGGAGGGCTCGGCCGACTCCCCCGGGCCGACTCCCGTTGGGTCCGACTGGCGGTGCTCCCGCCGTCTCCCGAGGTCTCGCTGGCTGGTGGGCCCTGCTGCGTCCAGGCCGTACAGACAAGCCGTCGTGGGTGCAAGACCAGGTACAGTGGTGCTGATGTCAGGGCCGGCTGGGCAACAGTGCCACGCCACGGGGAGATCTTCCCAAGTACGGCGCGCTGTAGCCATGCCTGCCCTTGGTAAGGGGCGAGGAGTGGGCTTTATTGTAGACACGCCCCTGCCCCGTCCCCCTCGATGAGGTCACGGTTTGTTGGATTCACCGGCCGACTACCCAAAGCAGGCTTTTCTGGAAGTCGTCCCTGGGACTCGGCCGTGAGCGGGCAATTGGCCGCCTTGCCGTAGACTCCCCAGGAGGCGGCTCTTCGCCCTGTAGTCTTGAGGGGCGCAGCCTGCCCCGATGTCTTGAAAGGTTGTGGGGCTCGGGTTGGCCTACCCGTGGCCCATGGCTCCGACACTATCGTAAGCAAGCAATAGTAATCACACATAAGCAATCACTCAAAAGATCAAAAAGAACGAAGAAGACAATTCGGAAAACATCAAAACCAAACAAATAACTCTTGCAACATAAAACAATTTCTAACAGTACCAAAATTAAGTGAATTTGGCCTTGTCAGAAAGTTTAAGTCAAGAGCTTCGATTTGCAAAAAGAATCAACTCAAACGGAGCAACGAAAGTCAAACAGCAAAATAAACAGACTTCATTTACTATTCTGGATCTGGGGCAATTTTTACAGTGGCAAAAACTTGTTTAAGTTGGTTAAACGGTTAGAGGGTTTCGAGACAAAACTCTAGGCGCTTGAATCGCCTGATTCCGATAACCGAGCGTAAAGTTATACTAAAACGAAAATCGAATCAGGAATCGTGATCAGAAAAATCGCGGATTTAATCCGAGAAAAAGAAAAACGATGAACGTTCGCTAGGACGAACGAATGGACGAACGCTCGCTAAATAAATAAACCGGGAAAACCGGTCTATTAAAAAAACGAAAAAAAATAAATAAAACCGCGACTTTTTTTTAAAAAAAGAACGGCGGCGAAAACGAGGTTGACCTGGGTCCGGCGGCGGCGGCGGTTCCGACGACGGCGGGTGGCGGCGGCGGCTCACGGATCGAGGCGCGGATCTGGTGGTCTGGGGCGGCTCGGGCGGCGGCTATTTAACGGCTGCCCCTGGGCGGAGTCCCGTTCGGGTACGGCCCGAAGTCGGTTCGCGTTTTTTTTAAATTATTCCGCGCAGAAAAACAAATAAAAGAAATACTAAACGGACTCCAAAAATCCCGAAATAAATTTTCCCGGGCTTCTAAAATCAAGCCGCACAAGGTGAACATTTATTTGGGGCCTAAATGCGATTTTGAAAAACGTACATTTTTCCTAAATTCAAATAAAATACCGAAAAACTCCGAAATAAAATCTTATTTGATTTTATTATTAAATCCTCAATATTTATTTATTTTTGGAAATTAATTTTATTCCCTCTCTCATATTTTTGTAATAGAAATAATCGATGATAAAATAATTAAAATCAAATGATCCTATTCGTAAAATTTGAGAAAACTCAAATATGAAAATAACGAAATCCCCAACTCTCTCCGTGGGTCCTTGAGTTGCGTGGAATTTCTAGGATCAAAACTAAAAGCAAATAAACTATGATATGCAATGATGGTCTAATGTATAACATTCCAAATTGAAAATAAATTCAAAAGAACTTTGAATTTAATTCGTCGAAACTCCCAACTCATATTTCATATAATTTGAAGAAGTCATTTTATCTTCTCTCATGAAAATCATTGAGCTGCATGAAGTTTATGAATTGAAATGTTTCCAAATGAAATTCAATTATTTTCAAATACCCTTTCATTTAATTTAAATGGAAGAAGTCATATCGTCTTCGCTCAAGTGTTTTGTATTTGAAAAGAATTTGAATTCATGGAGATCAGAAAGCAAATATGAAAGTTTGGGAAAGTCCTTTTATTCCCTCTCATTTAACTTTCAAAAAGTTTCGAATTCATTCACTTTCAGACAATCAATCAAATCTATCTAATTATTATAACATTCCAAAATTTAGAATTTTGGGATGTTACAAACCTACCGCCCTTAAAATGAATCTCGTCCTCGAGATTCAGAGAGGCTAGCAAGAAAAGGTTAGGGTCGGGGTCTTCTCAAAATCCATCAATTGTCGCAGGAGGGGGTTTGGGGTGCTACCATCCTTAGAAGCATGGTTACGGTTCCATCAAAACTCATATACTTCATCCATATTGTTAATAGTGTCGGTCTTCTCAGATCTTCAGGATAATTCCTTATCTGGGTTCTTTCGGTAGTGGCATAACCTTTTCCTTAATTCTTTTGTCCTTTCATCTTGGTAAGGTTCTTCTGTGACTGGGTCTTCTTAGCTGACGGGTCTGGCGCCATTACTAAACAGCTATCGATATCTCATGGTGGTCAACCAATTATGGTTTCTCCTGCAGGAAATGGGTCTGGGTTGATCCTCACCGTATAACCTACGGTTGGCAAAGCTGCCTTGTACAAGGGAAAAAATACCTATACCATTCTAAGGCTTAAACAAGGTTTTGATCGTCGTCTCTCTACTATAGGTAAGTCACTCAGATCTACCATCCCATATAGCAAGGCAAACAATAAGAGTAAGTCGGTATGGTGATCAATCCATCCCGCACCCAAATCATTACCATGTATATAGTTTAGCGAATCTCGCATACTAACACTCGGTCATCCTCACAAGCATTGCAGAATTTCTCTTGTCAACGAACCAAGGTTCGGATAAATCCATTGATTCTGCAAGCCAAACAAATATCTATCGTTCCTTCACAATCTCAGGTTTTGCGTAACTCCTATAAGATCGTCTGTCGATAAAATCATAACTTCTTCCAGGGTTTTTCCTTCAGCAAGAATGTGCTTGCTTCTTGGCAGGTCCTGGGGCCTGTGGGTTATGGCCCATCTCATCACTTGCAAACCTTGAACTCATCATCGGGGCAACGGATCTCTAATCCAACATCCAACATCCAACTTCCAGCTTCCTAGTATACAAAAATCCATCCAGTTGTACTGTCTTCCTTCCTTCTGTTGGCACCAAACTAGGACATGATTACTCAGACTCATTATGGAATTTCCTTTGATCCATCATACCTCCTTTATATCCAATAATAATTCATCTCTTCATCCTCATGGGATATCCACATACCGAGATAAAAACTTATACTTATGGAGTCCATATTCCACTTCATGGAACATCATTATCCTTTCCAGGATCAAGCGTTCTTACAGGGGAATATTGGCCATCTCTGCATGACACTTCTTCAACTGGGAAACGTGAAACACATCATGAACTCCTGATAGTCCTTCGGGTGACTCCAACTTGTTGGCCACTTCTCCCATGCGCTCCAAAACTCGGTATGTCCTACAAATCTCGGGGCTAATTTTCCCTTAACTCCAAATCGTTTAATTCCTCGCAGAGAGAACACATGAAGACATGCTCTGTCTCCAATTTCATAGACTACCTCCTTGCGTTTTTAAGTCTGCATAACTCTTCTGCCTGGACTGAGCTACCTTCAGTCTATCTCGAATCAACTTAACATTCTCTTCTGACTCCTTGATCACATTTGGTCCAAATAACCGACGATCTCCAACTTCATCCCACATACTCTTGGGGCATCACACATATCGAGACGAAACTCATATCCATTTTGTCCGAAATCCACTCAGTGGAGTATCCTTATCTTTTCCAGGGGTCAAGGGTTCTTATAGGGTACTACCACCCTTAAAATGCACAAATCTTCCATAGACCATATTTCTCATATCCTCAAAAATGGTCAAAATCCTTCTTCATAGAGTAACAACTCATAAAATCCATATCAGTACCAGCGATGCTAACTTTCTCAAATTCTCAAAGTATTACAATCTCTTGCTCATCCATTACATGTCTCAACTCAACACCTCAATATAAAAGAAAATGTTCTCACTTCTACTACTCCATTTCTTTTGTTGCAAACTCAACTATCTAGCACAAGTTTCCTTCTCCTTAGGGCATTCTCTGGCAAAGTGCCCTGCTCCGTTACAACTAAAACATATTACTTCTAACAAGTATCGAGGTTTCCTTTTTGGGCAACTGTTGAGGTAGTGCCCTGACTCCGTGCACCTGTAACAGGTGATATGACTCAGGTTCCTCCTGGTCTCCTATCGGTTTCTCTTCCTGGACTTTTCCATTTCAATCAGGGCTTCTATTTCCTGTGGGTCATATTCTACTTCCTCTGTCGGGAATTCTACTAGATCCCCATTCAAACAATTTTGGGAGATGTGTCTTTCTTCTCCACATGAATAGCATGACTTAGTGTAGGGTTTTCTCGGGTCTTCTTTAGGTGTGTCCTCCACCTCTTCCTTCATCACGGTTTCTTCTAAAATTTCCATGAGGGCTCCTTTCATTACTTCTTTCTTCTGCTGGATGGTTCGTTGTACCATGGGGTAAATGTGACACTGAGCAGGATAGTGGGTAGTCCCTTCACACAAGAAATAAGTAATCTGCCTAGTTGGGAATTCTTCAACCGGGTGAGTTCCTTCGCAATTTGGGCATTCATCCTTGTGTTCTTTATGGGTGTGTCTTATTTCTCCACAAATCTTGCATGCATAAGGTTTCTTCATATCCTTTCCATAAGGCTTCAACTTCTGGGACACAAGCCGAGACTTTGGCAGAGTCAACTTAAATTCTTTCCAAGTGGTTACTCCTTTCCATCCATTTATGGTTTGGTACATCCTCCACCAAGTAGCAGCACCTCTTTCAAAGCACTGAAGAGCATGCTGGGTCATATCCTTTCCGACTATAGGGTTATTCTCCATGTGATCCTCCATGTTCTAAATCCATCGGTCTGTCTCCAACTAACTCATCGGTCCAGAAAATACAAGCTCATCTCCATTCATCCTCTATTGGGTCCATGGGTTTGGGGTGAGATAAGAGAGATAGAGAGGGATACACACAATACAAACAAAAGTTTTGAAAAGATAGATTTTATTTGTGGCCGTCGGGAAAAACATCAAACAAATGACAACTCACAAACATCGCATCTAACATAGGTATATAATAGGGGTTTGGTCTTCTAAAGGTCAATAAATCTTTAATGTCTCCAAACATCTTCAAGCCTTGTTCATGCCTCCAATGGCTTCTTCCGATCATGCTTGTCTTTCTCAAGTTCTTTTGCCAGATCAACTCTGTTGATGCAAGGTCTCTTGAGACGTCCTTTAATATTCTAGAGTTGCGTTCCAAACTTCTGGGTTTCAACATCCTTGGCATGAGCCATGGTCCTACTATCCTTCAGTTCCTGACAAATATCCAGTATCTCGAGGTTGTAGCTCCTCCAGCTTGGCTACTTTCAGCTTTTGGTTCCTGAGTTCTTCACGAAATGCTTCCTTGTCTAATACGGCTTCATGGAGCTCCACCTTAAACTTCTTGATGTACTACTCCAGATCCTGGTGATACACCGGCTAAGGTTAAAACTTCATCTTACTAATAGGTGCTCCATCAGCCTTCTTCCATCAAATCCATTCTGAAGAAATGCATCCTTAACTCAGCATGGTGACAATAGCATCAGTGGGCAATGACATCACAGATAACCATGTTTCTGCTCTTGTCATTCCCATGAGCTATCATTCCATAGTTGATATCTCCTGCCTTAGGGTTTTCTTTGACAAAACTTTAAGTTTTTAACTCTCCATGCTCCGGTCTTTCTCCGATACACCTTGATCTCGAGTATTGACAACTTCCATAGTCTGCCAAGTTCCATAAGGGTAGCCTTCCTAGGTCATACAAATCTGGGAATTCTTCAAAGCCTTCAAATGCTACTTGTCTTCGGTCTTCAACCGTTGTAGTTTCCATTATTCAGATGCACGGAAAATACTCTTCATTCCGAAGTGGTCTTAGTTGTCCGATATCTTGTACTTATTGGAGTGGTCTCATCAGTCGAATCTTCGTGTGGTCAATAGGGGAAAGGGGTATGGTCTCATTAAAGGGAATTTTTGAATAAGCTCAGAAGAGAAGAGAGGTAAAAGATCTTTTGAAAAGTAAAGTTTTAGAGAAAAATCTTTCCTATGGGCTTGCCAGTTTCTAGGGTCACATCCTACAGTCAACATGTGCTCTGATACCATCTTGTAGCGACCCGACCCGAATGGATCAAGTCTCTATGCTTAAGTGTCATCCCTGGATCGGTATGCTGACACACACAGTACTCGAGGATTTATAATAGAGGTAAATCACATGTATAAAATAACGTAAATACTATTACCTCAATCCAAAATAGCGGAAGTAACAAGGTTGTGGATTCCCATCAACACCAACGACAAAGTTGAGTGTAGAAATCATAACCCTAACGTATCACTTACTCGTCGTAAGATAATCCTGCAACATGAGACGTTGCAACCACAAAGAGTCAGTACATTGAATGTACTAGCAAATTCACACCATAGAGAATGATGAATAAAGGCTATCACTACATGCATATTTGGCTGGTGGAAAAGCTCTACGATTATAAGGTTTTTGCGGAAAGCCAATTTTTCCCTACTACAAAGGAATAAATTTTATTTAACTATCATGGTGGTTGTTGAACATTGAGAATGGTTGACAGCATTCTCAATCCCAATTAAGTAACATCATTAAACCCAACAAACTTAATTCAAAGTAACATGATGAGATTCACATGATAATCCATGTACTAGATACTCAAGTTGTCCATAACCGGGGACATGGCTAATCATGATTAGTTTATACACTCTGCAGAGGTTTGCGCACTTTTCCCCACAAGACTCGATCGCCTCCGTTTGGTTTCTCGCACTACATGGTGTTTGAGAAGACAGATGACCGAGACATAGTCTTTCAGAAGCGCTAGCACCTTACGATGGATAGACCGTTACACCTACTTTCCCATACATCTGCTAGTCTACCCTATAAGAGTTCGCACGACTTAGTCAACTATGCTAGAGCCCATAGTAGCTTGTGGCTGCACACGGAAGTTTCTAGTATGAATAATCTCATGATCCCTTTGAGCCTGGGTGGCGGTCCATAAAAAAACAGGCAATCCTGGTCTACCCAGGTGCCTAGATAGGCAATCCTAGAATAACCAGGTGCCTCAATCCACCCAGATGTGTGTTTAAGTTGCCACCTTAAGTAAACCATTAATTAACAATCTCACATCTGTCATGAATACTCTCAAAACCCAATCCACGTCTACGAGCATAGCATGGCAATGTAAACATAACGTAAAAGTAACTCCCAAGGTTTGAATACAGGGCAATAGGTTCTACCTCATCAACTACTTCCCAACCCACATGTTAATGACATCCTAATCATGCAATGTTTGAGGATTGGAACTAATGCATAAAAACTGGGTGATAAAAGGGATATGATCAAAGTGTGAACTTGCCTGCAATGTTGATGTAGATGATTCGCACTCGAAACTCTTGATAGATTTACTCGTCGCACTCCGGTCAATCTATCGTAAGCAAGCAATAGTAATCACACATAAGCAATCACTCAAAAGATCAAAAAGAACGAAGAAGACAATTCGGAAAACATCAAAACCAAACAAATAACTCTTGCAACATAAAACAATTTCTAACAGTACCAAAATTATGTGAATTTGGGCTTATCAGAAAGTTTAAGTCAAGAGCTTCGATTTGCAAAAAGAATCAACTCAAACAGAGCAACGAAAGTCAAACGACAAAAGAAACAGGCTTCGTTTACTATTCTGGATCTAGGGCAATTATTACAGTGGCGAAAACTTGTTTAAGTTGGTTAAACGGTTAAAGGGTTTCGAGACGAAACTCCAGGCGCTTGAATCGCCTGATTCTGATAACCGAGCGAAAAGTTATACTAAAACGAAAATCGGATCAGGAATCGCGATCAGAAAAATCATGGATTTAATCCAAGAAAAAGAAAAACGACGAATGTTCGCTAGAACGAACGAACGGACGAACCCTCGCTAAATAAATAAACTGGAAAAACCGATCTATTAAAAAAACGAAAAAAATAAAACCGCGACTTTTAAAAAAAACAGCGACGAAAACGAGGATGACCTGAGTCCCGCGGCGACGGCGGGCGGCGGCGGTGGCTCGCGGATCGAGGCGCGAATCTGGTGGGTTGGGGCGGCTCGGGCGGCGGCTATTTAAGGCTGCCCCCGGGCGGAGTCCCGCTCGGGTACGGCCCGAAGTCGGTTCACGTTTTTTAAATTATTCCGCGCAGAAAAATAGATAAAAGAAATACTAAACTGACTCCAAAAATCCCGAAATAAATTTTCCCGGCTTCTAAAATCAAGCCGCACAAGGTGAACATTTATTTGGGGCCTAAACGCAATTTTGAAAAACGCACATTTTTCCTAAATTCAAATAAAATACCGAAAAACTCCGAAATAAAATCTTATTTGATTTTATTATTAAATCCTCAATATTTATTTATTTTGGGAAAGTCATTTTATTCCCTCTCTCATATTTTTGTAATAGAAATAATTGATGATAAAATAATTAAAATCAAATGATCCTATTCGCAAAATTTGAGAAAACTCAAATATGAAAATAGCGAAATCCCCAACTCTCTCCGTGGGTCCATGAGTTGCGTGGAATTTCTAGGATCAAAACCAAAAGCGAATAAATTATGATATGCAATGATGGTCTAATGTATAACATTCCAAATTGAAAATAAATTCAAAAGAACTTTGAATTTAATTCTTCGAAACTCCCAACTCATATTTCATATAATTTGAAGAAGTCATTTTATCTTCTCTCATGAAAATCATTGAGCTGCATGAAGTTTATGAATTGAAATGTTTCCAAATGAAATTCAATTATTTTCAAATACCCTTTCATTTAATTTAAATGGAAGAAGTCATATCATCTTCGCTCAAGGGTTTTGTATTTGAAAAGAATTTGAATTCATGAAGATCAGAAAGCAAATATGAAAGTTTGGGAAGTGCTTTTATTCTCTCTCATTTAACTTTCAAAAAGTTTCGAATTCACTCACTTTCAGACAATCAATCAATAAAACAATCAATCGAATCTATCTAAATATTATAACATTCCAAAATTTAGAATTTTGGGATGTTACATTGCAGCTAATATCCATCAGCAGTGTTTGATTCTTCTGAATTTTATTCTGCCAATACATTTGTAACATCCCAAATTTTCAATTTGGAATGTTATACATTAGGTCATCATGCATATCATATTTTATTTTGCTTTTGGTTTTGATACTAGAAAATCCTAAGCAACTCAAGGACCCACAGAGAGAGTTGGGGATTTCGTTATTTACATATTTGAGTTTTCTCAAATTGTGTAAACAGGATCATTTGATTTGATTTATTTTATCTTCAATTATTTCTATTACAAAAATATGTGAGAGGGAATAAAATGACTTTCCCAAAATATAGAAATATTGAGGATTTAATAAAAAAATCAAATAAGATTTATTTCGGAGTTTTCGGTATTTTTATTTGAATTTAGGAAAAATGCGCGTTTTTCAAAGTTGTAGATTGGGCCCAGATAAGTGTTCACTTTATCGGGCTTGATTTTAGGAACCCGGGAAAATTTATGTCGTGATTTTTGGAGTCCGTTTAGTATTTCTTTTTATTTTTCTTTCGAGCGGATTTTAAAAAAACGCGGAACCGACTTTGGGCCATACTCGGCCAGGACACCGCCGGCCGAGGCCTTTATAAGGCGCCGCCCGAGAGCCCGAGAGAGCCCAGCCGCCAGCTAACCCTAACCCTAGGCCAGCCCCGCCGCCGCCGCCTCCAGCCGCCGCCGCCGCCGCCCGCCGCCGACTCGCCGGAGCAGCGCGCCGCCCGAGGTTCACCGCCGCCTCGTTTTCCGTGCTGTTTAAAAAAAATTCTGTTTGTCGTTTTTCTTTTTCGTCGGATTTTTCGCGGTTATTTTCTTATCGCGATTTCTGATCCGATTTTCATTTTAGTATAACTTTTCGCTCGTTTATCGGAATCAGGCGATTCAATTGCGTGGAGTTTTGTCTCGAAACCCTCTTTCCGAATAATCAACTTAAACAAGTTTTTGCTACTGTAAAATTTGGCTTAGATCCAGATTACTAGAACGAAGTTGTTTCTTTCGCCGTTTGTTTTCTTTTGCTTCGTTCGATTTGATTCTTTTTGCAAACCAGGGTTCTTAAGTTGAACTTTCTGGTTAGATCTTCTATTTTAGTTTTACCTATGCATTAGATGAGTACTTATTGTATGCTTGTTTGTTTGTCTGCGATAGAATACCCGGAGTGCGCCGCCTGTTACTTTGAATCTCTAGGTTTCGCGGATCATCGGCAAGACAAGTAACACTTTGATCATACCTTTTTTCTACAACCCAGTTTTATTGCATTAGATCAATCCTCACACATTGCATGAATAGGATCTAATTAAATTGTGGGATGGGAAGTAGATGAGGTAGTACCTATTACCTATTTATTATCAAACCTTTGGGAGTTACTTCTATGTTTGCTTATTATGCCATGCTATGCTAGTAGACGTGGATTGGGTGAGTGAAATCCATGACAGATGTGAGATTGATAATTAATGGTTTATCTAAGGTGGAAACTTAAACACACATCTAGGTGGATTGAGGCACCTGGTTTCCAGGACTTGCCTGTTTTTCTTTTGGACCGCCACCCAGGCTCAAAGGGATCATGAGATTATTCATACTAGAAACTTCCGTGTGCAGCCACAAGCCATTATGGGCTCTGGCATAGTTGTCTAAGTTGTGCGAACTCTTACAGTGGTAGACTAGCAGATGTAGGGGATGTAGGTGGTACGGTCTACCCGATCGTAAGGTGCTAGCGCTTCTAAAAGACTATGTCTCGGTCATCCGTCTTCTCAAACACCCTGTAGTGCGAGAAACCAAACGGAGGCGATCGAGTCTTGTGGGGAAAAGTGTGCAAACCTCTGCAGAGTGTAATAAACTAATCATGGTTAGCCGTGTCCCCGGTTATGGACATCTTGAGTATCTAGTACCTGGATTATCATGTGAATCTCAACATGTTACTCTAAAATTAATTTTGTTGGGTTTAATGATGTTACTTTAATTGGGATTGAGAATGCTGTCAACCATTCTCAATGTTTAACAACCACCATGATAGTAATTAAATTTATTCCTTTGAAGTAGGGAAAAATTGGCTTTACACAAAAACAGTAACCATAGAGCTTTCCACCAGCCAAATATGCATATAGTATAGCTGTTGCATTCCATTACTCTCTATGTGTTACCTTGCCAGCATATTCCATGTGCTGACCCATTTTCGGGCTGCAACGTTAATGTTGCAGATTTTTGAGACGATGATTAAGGAGTTTTAGGTCATGGTTCTATACTCAGTGATGCCGTTGGAGTTGATGGACTCACTTACCTTCCAAGCCTCCCGCTGTTATCGTTATTAGATGGCCTTAAGCCATATTTATTGTCATAAGTTCTCTTTTGAGACACTCGATGTAATAAGTGTGTGATTGCTACTCTGCTATAAATCCTCCGAGTACTGTGTGGTGTCAGCATTACTGATCCAGAGATGACACCGGAGCACAGAGATCAGACTGTTTGAGGTCTGGTCGCTACAGAGATGGTATCAGAGCACACGCTGACTGTAGGACACGACCACTAAGCTAAAGACCTAGATCACTACTCACTCTCTTCTCTTCTGACCTCTCATCTTTTCTACTCTTTAGGATGGCGGATGCAAGGAATAAGTTCACACAACCAGATGAAGATACACCCTTTGGACGCCACTTGAAGGAAGTCACTAGATACCTGAACATAGGAGTACCAAGCTTCACGGAAACCTACAACGCCACTTTACCTGAAGAAGAGCGCTGGATGATTCAAGTTCAAGTTCCAGGAAGGACGTTCATGCCAGTCACTGAGCCCATAGTGTTTTCTTTTGATGCACCAACTTGGAGTCTAGGAAAGAGTATGGCAGCTCACATTGCCATGGGATGCATTGGAGAAGTCTACCGCAAGGATCTCAAGGATACTATCTACCAGATTTGTGGGCGCCGAGATGAACACTGGGAGATGATTAGCACCAGGAAAGATAGATCAATTGCAGCTTTTATCCAGGAGTTAAACCAGCACATTCGACGACAGGAGAATCAGATGTGCGCCGACATGATAGATCTGAAGAAGGCAAAGACTAGAATCAAGGAACTGGAGGAAGAACTCAAGGCTACACGCGAAGATTATGAAGAAGAAATTGAAGTATTGGTGGAGAAGAATGACGATCTGATCAAGAATATTGAAATATTTATGGGAGGCCCGACCCCAGTAGACGAAGACGAAGAACCCAAGGAGATTAACCCGGAAGACTACATCATCATTGACGGCACCGACTCGGAACAAGATAGTAGCAATGATGACTATGTTGATGAAGCAGGAGCAGATATCATGGAGTCTACAACCGTAGAATATTTCTAGTAGACCACCTTATCAGTAGTAGTAGTCCACCATGTAAATATAGTAGTCCGAGCACTCTTGCGATAGTTAGATCGATTGTATGTCCTTGTTTGATTGATTGAAGTGAATTGTTTGCTTTTGCCTCATGTGCATATGGGTAGTGTTTTCTCTTTAGACCCCCTCTATTCTTATATCTCATCTTTTCTAAACCCTCAGATGCCTCCGAGACGTGACCCCGGATTTGCCTTTCCGCCGGAGCTCACCCAGTTAATCCAGCAGCAGAACACCTTGATGCAGTTGCTAGTTCAGACTCAGAATCAGGGAAACAACAACAACAACCCACCACCCCCACCTGTTGACCACTTAGCCCGTTTTCTTAGGCTAAATCCACCGGTGTTTTCCAGTAGCACCGAGCCGATAGTAGCAGATGATTGGCTCTGCAAGATAGCTAGGGAGTTGACCACAGCAGGATGCACAGATGCGGAGAAGGTTAAGTTTGCCGCACATCAGTTAGAAGGACCGGCAACATCCTGGTGGGAGAATTTCACAGCCACCTTCCCAGTCGACAATGTCACATGGGACCAGTTTCAGCAGGCTTTTCATACTGCCCATGTTTCAGCAGGAGCAATGGCCATGAAGAAGCGTGAGTTTCATAACTTGGGCCAAGGAGGACGGACAGTTGGCCAGTATGTGGAGGAGTTTAGTAAGCTAGCACGTTATGCCCCAGATGACGTTGCTACGGATGCAGCTAAGCAGGAGAAATTCCTGGAAGGACTGAATGATGAGTTGAGTATGCAGTTGATGGTAGCCACCTTCAAAAACTACCAGGAGTTGGTAGACCGTGCTCTTATGATTGAAGGGAAGCAGCAGCAAATTGAGAACCGCAAGAGGAAGTATGGACAAGGAAAGTATAATTCAGGAGCTCAGCAGAAGCCACGTTTTACCCCTAGACCAGGAGGACATTTTCAGCATACCCATGGAGTAGGTAGCTCGCACAATCACAATGGCACCAAGAATGGTAATGGTAATGGAGGAAGTAATGGACAGAACTGCAACACCCCATCAACCCCAGCCAAGAAGGACTTGAGTCACGTCACTTGCTATAAGTGTTCGAAGCCAGGACATTATGCAAATGAATGTCCTGAAGGCCAAAATGGCAATGGAAGTTCTGGGAAGAAGCCGAACCCTTTCAACAGGGGACAGGTGAACCACGTTAGCGTGGAGGAGGTTGAAGCTCAGCCCGATGCAGTAATAGGTAAATTTTTGGTTAAGTCATTTACTGCACTCGTTCTTTTTGATACTGGTGCATCGCATTCATACATCTCAAGGGAATTTGTGGATAAGTATAACCTACCAACCCAAGCCCTTAGGTCACCCATGTTAGTAACCTCGCCAGGAGCAGAATATGTGGCTAGTCTATGGTGTGATCGGTTACCATTAAGGATTGGTAACTATGTTTTTCCCTCAGACCTAATAGTATTGGAATCTCAAGGATTGGATGTGATATTAGGCATGGATTGGTTATCAAAGTATAAAGGGAATATTGAGTGTGCTAGTAAGTCAATTTTGCTTACCACACCAGAAGGGAGAAGGATCAAGTATGTATCCCGGCATGTGCCAAAGAGGACCCAAGTAAATTCCCTAACAGGAGTTGTGCAGGAGGAAGTATCAGTGGTAAAGGATTTTCCTGATGTATTTCCCAAAGAGTTGCCAGGCATGCCACCGGATAGAGATATTGATTTTTTGATTGAACTTTTGCCAGGAACTGGGCCAATATCGAAGAGACCATATAGGATGCCAGCAAAAGATTTGGTGGAAATTAAGAAGCACATTAAGGAGTTACTGGATAAGGGATATATTCGCCCAAGTTCTTCGCCTTGGGGATCACCAGTACTTCTAGTGGAGAAGAAGGATGGATCGTTAAGGATGTTTGTTGACTATCGAGGATTGAACGAAGTAACGATCAAAAACAAGTACCCACTACCAATGATCAACGATCTGTTTGATCGATTGCAAGGAGCTAAAGTGTTTTCCAAGATCGATTTGCGATCAGGATACCACCAGTTGAAGATTCGAGAACAGGATATTCCGAAGACATCTTTTACCACCAGGTATGGGCTGTATGAGTATACTGTTATGTCATTTGGCCTGACTAACGCGCCTGCCTATTTTATGAACATGATGAACAAAGTGTTCATGGAGTTTTTGGATAAGTTCGTCGTAGTGTTCATTGATGATATCCTGGTTTATTCGAAAAATGAAGAGGAGCATAAGGAGCATTTGCGTTTGGTACTTGGAAAGCTCAGAGAACACCAATTATATGCCAAGTTCAGCAAATGTGAGTTCTGGTTGAAGGAAGTAGGATTCCTCGGACATGTTATATCTAGAGAAGGTATAGCAGTAGATCCCACTAAAGTTGAAACCGTGACCAAGTGGGAAGCCCCAACTACCGTTGGAGAGATCCAGAGTTTTCTTGGACTCGCAGGATACTACCGGAGATTTATTGAGAATTTCTCAAAGATTGCAAAGCCTATGACGGAGTTGCTGAAGAAGGATACTAAGTTCAAATGGACTAAGGAGTGTGAGGCTAGTTTCCAGGAGTTGAAGAAACATTTGGTGACCTCACCAGTGTTGATTTTGCCAGATCAAACCAAGGATTATGAGGTGTATTGCGACGCTTCACGTCGAGGACTTGGAGCAGTGCTTATGCAGGAAGGGAGAGTTGTTTCGTATGCTTCACGACAAATGAAGCCTCACGAATTGAATTATGCCATGCATGATTTGGAGTTAGCAGCCGTAGTGCATGCCTTGAAGACATGGAGACATTTCCTCATTGGAAATCATTGTGAGGTGTACACGGATCATAAGAGTTTGAAGTACATTTTCACACAGAAGGAGTTGAATCTCAGACAAAGGAGATGGTTGGATCTTATCAAGGATTATGATATGAAATTGCATTATCATCCCGGGAAGGCTAATGTAGTAGCTGATGCATTAAGCCGCAAGAGCCATGTCAATACGTTAATAACGGGAGAAATACCCAAGGAGTTAGCAGAAAATCTTCGTGAACTATGTGTGGAAATAGTTCCGAGAGGCTATGTAGCAGCGTTGGAAATTCAGTCAACTTTGATGGACAGAATCAGGGAAGCTCAGAAAACGGACAAAGAGATTTCCGCTATAAAGGAGAAACTGAGCAAAGGAAAAGCTAAAGGATTTCGTGAGGATGAGCACGACACCCTATGGTTTGAAGATCGTGTTTATGTACCCAACAACCCGGAGATTAGGAAGTTGATTTTGCAAGAGGCACATGATTCACCGTATTCGATTCACCCAGGAAATACCAAGATGTATTTGGATTTGAAAGATATTTTCTGGTGGACCGGACTGAAGAAGGATATTGCGGAGTATGTAGCAGTTTGTGGCATATGTCAAAGAGTAAAGGCAGAGCATCAGAAGCCAGCAGGATTGTTGCAACCATTGCTGATACCCGAATGGAAGTGGGAGGATATGCTGAGAGCTTTGTCTGAGACAGATGGACAGACCGAGAGAGTCAATCAGATTTTGGAGGATATGCTGAGAGCTTGTGCGCTAGATTATGGATCTAGTTGGGACGATAATTTGCCATATGCAGAGTTCTCTTACAATAATAGCTATTAGACCAGTTTGAAGATGGCCCCTTTCGAAGCTTTGTACGGAAGGAGGTGCAGGACACCGTTGTCATGGGACAAAGTTGGAGACCGCCAGTTGTTTGGACCAGAACTGATTAAAGAGTCTGAACAGAAGGTGAAGTTGATTCGCGATAGACTCAAGGTAGTCCAGTCCAGGCAGAAGAGCTATGCAGATTCTAAACGCAAGGAGACAGTTTACGAAGTCGGAGATAGATCTTATCTTCGAGTATTCCCACTTCGAGGGATTAAGCGCTTTGGAGTTAAGGGGAAGTTAGCGCCACGATTTGTAGGGCCATATCGAGTTTTGGAGCGTATGGGAGAAGTGGCCTACAAGTTGGAATTGCCAGAAGGATTGACAGGAGTTCATGATGTGTTTCACGTTTCTCAGTTGAAGAAGTATCACGCGGAGATGGCTGACATACCTTTGAGAGACACAGTATCATTAGAAGCAATTCAGTTGGATAACAATTTGACCTACGAGGAGAAACCAGTCAAGATTCTTGAGTTTGCCAGCCGAGCCACTCGCAGCAAGGTTATCAAGTTTTGCAAAGTTCAGTGGAGCCACCACACGGAGGATGAAGTCACCTGGGAGCGAGAGGAAGATTTGCTCAAGGACCACCCTCACCTATTTTCTAGCCAACCCGAATCTCGAGGGAGAGATTCATCTTAAGGGGGGTAGGTTTGTAACATCCCAAATTTTCAATTTGGAATGTTATACATTAGGTCATCATGCATATCATATTTTATTTTGCTTTTGGTTTTGATCCTAGAAAATCCTAAGCAACTCAAGGACCCACGGAGAGAGTTGGGGATTTCGTTATTTACATATTTGAGTTTTCTCAAATTGTGTAAACAGGATCATTTGATTTTATTTATTTTATCATCAATTATTTCTATTACAAAAATATGTGAGAGGGAATAAAATGGACTTTCCCAAAATATAGAAATATTGAGGATTTAATAAAATATGTGAGAGGGAACTAATCATGGTTAGCCGTGTCCCCGGTTATGGACATCTTGAGTATCTAGTACCTGGATTATCATGTGAATCTCAACATGTTACTCTAAAATTAATTTTGTTGGGTTTAATGATGTTACTTTAATTGGGATTGAGAATGCTGTCAACCATTCTCAATGTTTAGCAACCACCATGATAGTAATTAAATTTATTCCTTTGAAGTAGGGAAAAATTGGCTTTACGCAAAAACAGTCAGTAACCATAGAGCTTTCCACTAGCCAAATATGCATATAGTATAGCTGTTGCATTCCATTACTCTCTATGTGTTACCTTGCCAGCATATTCCATGTGCTAACCCGTTTTTGGGCTGCAACGTTAATGTTGCAGATTTTTCAGACCACGATTAAGGAGTTTTAGGTCGTGGTTCTATACTCAGTGATGCCGTTGAAGTTGATGGACTCACTTACCTTCCAAGCCTTCCGTTGTTATCGTTATTAGATGGCCTTAAGCCATATTTATTGTCATAAGTTCTCTTTTGAGACACTCGATGTAATAAGTGTGTGATTGCTACTCTGCTATAAATCCTCCGAGTACTGTGTGGTGTCAGCATTACTGATCCAGGGATGACACCGGAGCACAGAGATCAGACTGTTTGAGGTCTGGTCGCTACAACATTGAAGTTTCCCAAGCTCGCAAATTTCATCTCATAGCCCTCATTGCTGTCAATCTCACCTCCATCCGCCAACCCCTCAAAGGGTTGTGCAGCTCCAAGACTCACCGTCTGCCGACGTACTTTGGTCTTCTGCTACCTTCTCCAGTGCTTTCACTATACTTCTTCACCCCCTCGACCCTCGTTTTGGTTTGCAACAGCAGCACCAGTTTCCTCATAATGTTGTTCATTGTTGTCCACCTCACCTCCATCAGTCAACAGCTACAAGTGTGAGGCACCAAGGCCCTTCCGCCTGCCCTTATGCTTCCATTACTTTTGGTATTCCTGAACGAGTGCATCTCTAGTTGACAATGGTGATGTTGTTACTCCGTGCATGACACGAGGGCCTTGCAAAGTTGCAATTACATGTCCTGATGGTTCCCAGTCCTAGCATGTTTGTGGGTATCAATGAAATTCACAGAGCAATTCCAGTTGAGCACAAAATTTCGTGCATGTATGAACCTAAGAATGATTGGGCTCTACTCCTTGGTTAGCTCAGATGGTCAATATGGTTTACTTGTGAAGTATTGTTCCATCTCTCATCTCACGCTTAAATAAGAACACTGTGTGTTGCAACAACCATGGAATGGATGCTTTCTTGAAGTTTAGTACTTCCATAATGGGCACATGGGCACTCATGTATTGTTCAGTATCACTTACTCAATGAAGTGATCATACTAACGTAGGTTCAATAGTAAGTCCAGTACAACAAAACTTACATGATCAGTTTGCAAGGATGCGTACAAGTTCAAAGTGCTCCCCTAATTGGCTATACTATGAGACACTTTATTACAGTTCTTCCTAGCCAAAACAAAGCAACTTTAGAGTTTTGCTTTTGAGCATCCTTTAATTATGCCAGTGCCAGCAAGCAGGTGATCAATCAAACTCTTCGTTGTTGATCCCTTGCAACAACAACGTATCCTGCTCGGCCCTTGAGGAAGTCCTAGATTAGGGGGTGTTCGGGTAGCCGGACTATACCTTCAGCTGGACTCCAGGACTATGAAGATACAAGATTGAAGACTTCGTCCCGTGTCCGGATGGGACTTTCCTTGGCGTGGAAGGCAAGCTTGGCGATGCAGATATTTAAGATCTCCTACCATTGTAACCGACTCTATGTAACCCTAACCCTATCCGGTGTCTATATAAACCGGAGGGTTGTAGCCCGTAGGCAATCAACTCCATATACAACAATCACCATAGGCTAGCTTCTAGGGTTTAGCCTCCTTGATCTCGTGGTAGATCTACTCTTGTACTACCCATATCATCTATATTAATCAAGCAGGACGTAGGGTTTTACCTCCATCAAGAGGGCCCGAACCTGGGTAAAAAATCGTGTTCCCTGCCTCCTGTTACCATCCGGCCTAGACGCACAGTTCGGGACCCACTACCCGAGATCCGCCGGTTTTGACACCGACATTGGTGCTTTCATTGAGAGTTCCTCTGTGCCGTCACAATCAGGAAGGATGCCTCCTCCCGTCTTTAAAGACGGCGCCGCTGCTAAGGGAGCCTTGGCTGTCGGCCAAACCCTCCGGCTAGGTGGTTTCCTCATGACCGCCTGTTCGGCTGTTGCGCCGACGGTGACCTCTTGGGTCATCAAAAGAAACCTACACGTTAGCTCGGAGATCGTCGAGCAGCTAGATCCAATGGAGCTCTCTTCCGTAAATGAGCTCTTGGATCGCATCGCCGCCCTGGGGTTCGCTACGGATTATGACCAGGTTGGGCTTAAACCCGATCTAAGAGAAATTAACTCTCCCCAAGTCACCCACCATGTTGTCGTGGTAGAGATGTAGTGCAACGACCCTTCATCTATTTTAAGGACTAGCTACGTCCGAATTCCCGACCCCTCCAAGCCGGATACCCATGGAGGGGGAGATGTAACTCAAGACCCGAGCTCAGGATCAGGCAATGGGCCAGATTCACTGGACAACATCCAAGAATCCGAACTTCAGAGTTCAGAAACTCTTTGGCCTCCGAATCTTGGATTGGGTGAGGTTTCAGATTCAACGACACCCGCCCATCCGATCATAAGCGATCTCTCCCAAATCAGGAAGAGGCCCCAGGAAACAGTACATCATTACTGGGCCAGATTCCTCCTGGTTATGAACAGGATAAAGGATTGCCGCGAGGAAGACGCAATCTCAATTTTCTGCAGTAATTGCACGGACAAGGGAATCCTTAACACCGTAAGTCGTCGTGATATCACACGCTTCGCTGACTTGGCGTCCATAGTACAAAAATACTGCGCGATGGAAAGCGCCTGGAAAACTGAAATAAATTTTTGGGATAATCCGGCCTTGAATAGTAATCCCGTCCGAACTAAGAGGGTGCATCATCACAGGACACCCGGGATAAACACCAAAAAGCCAAAACCCTCTACAGGGCATGGAACCGTATTGGAAAGATGGCTTGATGGACCCTGTAGAATTCACAGTACAGAGGACACCACACCAACTCACAGCCTTAGAGCATGTTGGATACTCCGGCAGGTGGCCAAAATCGGCAAGGACCTCTTAATTCCGGAGGCCGCAGAAAGCCAGCCCAAGGACACCAGTACCGTTCTCACAGTCTTCGAGACTTTCACATCAAACAATGTGTGAAAAAGAACACTCCGCAGCCTCGCCGAAGTCTATCAAGTTGCAAAAATAAATCCATGGAGCGACACTGCCATTACCTTCAATGCAAGTGATGAACCTAGATTCCGAACAGCCCGAGCACCAGCCGCATTGGTCCTCAGTCCCATAGTGGATGGCTTTCGCCTCACCAAGGTGCTCATGGATGGAGGCAGCGGACTAAACCTCATTTATGAGGAAACCCTTCAAAAAATGGAAATAGACTGGAACCGCGTCGAGCGAAGCAGCACAACCTTTAGAGGAATAATCCCCAGTCGGGAAGCATGCTGCACAGGAAAAATCACACTAGATGTGGTATTCGGCACGCGGATAATTATAGGTCCGAAGAAGTCACATTTCAGGTGGCCCCGTTTAAAAGCGGATATCACGCTTTACTAGGGCGGGAAGCATTCACAATCTTCCAAGCAATACCCCATTATGGGTACATGAAGCTTAAGATGCCCGGGCCGAATGGAATTATCACTCTAGCTAGTGATCCGGACATAGCACTCGGCGCCGAAAACAAGACGGCCGCATTAGCCCTTGAGGCGCTATCCGAAGCCTTAGCGGCCGAGGAACTGACTGCGCTGCGCTCCACGGTTAACAGGGATGATGTGATACTCGATAAGAGATCCAAATCCACGTCCTTCAAGCCAGCTGACGAAATAGTCAAATTCCAGGTCCATCCAATAGACCCCAATAAAATAGCTTCCATCGGGGCACGACTGAACCCTGATGCAGACGCCGCACTGCGAGAGTTCCTATGAGAGAACTGGGACATCTTCGCCTGGCACCCTTCAGACATGCCAGGGATCCCACGCAGGCTGACCGAACACATCTTAAATATCCTAAAAGGATTTAAACCTGTCAAACAAGCCCTTCGGCGTTTTTCCGAACCCAAGAGACAGGCTATGGGAGAGGAGCTAGCCAAGCTATTAGAGGCCGGATTCATCAGAGACATAAAACATCCGGACTGGCTAGCAAACCTGGTGATGGTACCAAAGAAGGACAAATCCTGGCGCCTGTGTGTCGATTTTAAAGACCTTAACAAGGCTTGCCCAAAGGATCCCTTCCCCCTCCCCTGTATCGATCAAATTATCGATGCCACTGCAGGACACGATTTGTTGTGTTTCCTCGACGCATACTCCGGTTACCATCAAATCAAGATGGCAGAATCAGACCAAGCTGCAACAGCATTCATCACACCATATGGCCCATTCTGCTTCAACACAATGCCCTTCGGGCTGAAAAACGCCGGCGCAACATATCAGCGCATGATCCAGACATGTCTGGCAAACCAGATCGGCAAAACAGTGGAGGCGTATGTGGATGATGTGGTCGCCAAATCAAGACATGTCGAATCCCTAGTAAACGACTTGAGGCTTACATTTGATAACCTCCGAAAATATGACATCAAGCTCAACCCAGAAAAATGCGTCTTTGGCGTTCCAGCCGGAAAGCACTTGGGCTTCATTGTATCCGGTAGAGGAATTGAAGCAAACCCAGCCAAGATCCGAGCTTTGTCACAATTGGATGTCCCAAAGGACCTTAAACAAATACAAAAATTAACCGGGTGCGTGGCGGCTTTAAGCCGCTTCATCTCCCGCTTGGGAGAAAAGGCACTACCCCTTTATCGCCTCCTTTGGCGCACCGAACACTTCGAGTGGACGGATGCCGCCACGGCCGGACTTGATGAAATAAAAGCCATATTGGCAACAAACCTAGTCCTGGCCGCGCCAATCACCGACGAACCAATGTTATTGTACATTGCAGCAACACACCAAGTTGTCAGTGCAGTGCTTGTTGTCGAGCGGGAAATGGACGGACACAAATTCCCCCTTCAAAGGCCGGTCTACTACGTGTCCACTGTCCTCACTCCATGCAAATCACGGTACCCGCATTATCAAAAGATTGCATACGCGGTATTCATGGCATCCCGGAAGCTATGACACTACTGTCAAGAGTGTTCCATAACAGTAGCCTCAGAAGTGCCACTAAATGATATTATCAACAACCGCGATGCAACGGGCCGGATTGCAAAATGGGCCATCGAGCTTCTCCCGTTCGATATAACCTACAAGCCACGGCGAGCTATTAAATCGCAAGTTTTGGCCGACTTCGTCGCAGAATGGACGGAGGCCGAGCTCCCTAAAGAGTACGGCACATATTCAAACTGGATTATGCATTTCGACGGCTCCAAAATGTTGGCCGGACTGGGGGCCGGCGTCGTCCTGATGTCCCCCATAGGAGACACAGTCCAATATGTGCTCCTGATCATGTACACGGATTCCAACAATGCAGCCGAATATGAGGCCCTCCTACATGGCCTCCGGATAGCAGTATCCATGGGTATCCAGCGCCTAGAGGTACGCGGGGATTCAAACCTTGCGATATCCCAAATAAATGGAGACTTCGACGCCAAGGACCCAAAAATGGCAGCTTATCACGACGCCGTCCTAAAAATGTCAGCTCGGTTCGAAGGGCTGGAGTTTCACCATATAGCCCGAGAAAACAATCAAGCGGCGGACGTCCTAGCACGCATCAGAGCAAAACACGATGCAGTCCCCCCCAACGTCTTTTTGGAAAGATTGTTCAAGCCATCCGTAGCATGGGAGGGGGAACCCGCAAATAACAGCCCGAACCCAGCCGCACCACTCGACGCCGAACAATCTGACACAATTGGAGGCTCTGCCAACGAAATTACACCTTCAGCCCACGTAATAATGGCGGTTATCGCCCCGTGGACAGAACCATTCCTAGCCTACCTTACTAGGCAGGAACTCCCGGAGGACCAAAATGAGGCCCGCTGCGTAGTGCGGCGATCTAAGGCCTACAGAGTCCATGAGGGAGAACTTTATAAGAAAAGCACTACCGGAGTCCTTCAAAGGTGCATCTCCGAAGAGGAAGGGCGGAACCTCCTGGCTGAAATTCATGCCGGACTCGGTGGTCACCACGCCGCTGCTCGGTCCCTTGTTAGCATGGCTTTCCGCACAGGCTTTTACTGGCTGACGGCCCGAGCAGACGCTCAGGACCTAGTCCAACGATGCGCTGGTTGCTAACTTTTTGCCAACCAAAGCCATATGCCACCCACCGCACTCCAAACTATACCCATCACCTGGCCTTTTGCGGTCTGGGGGCTTGACATGGTCGGACCCCTTAAAGGTGGAACCCATAGGAAAAAAATACTTACTGGTCATGGTGGATAAGTTCACCAAATGGATAGAAGCCAAGCCTGTTAAAACGGCCGAATCCGGACCTGTGATAGACTTCATATCCGGGGTTGTACACCGTTATGGCGTCCCCCACAACATCATAACCGACAACGGTACAAACTTTACCACCGACGAGGTAAAACTCTGGTGCAAAAACATGGGCATCAAGCTCGATTATGCTTCCGTCTATCACCCACAAACCAACGGCCAGGTCGAACGTGCAAGTGGTCTTATCATGAGCGGCATTAAACCCAGACTGGTGCGGTCCCTCAAGGAATCTAACACGCACTGGGTAGAGGAGCTCGACTCCGTGCTATGGGGGCTGCGGACCACGCCAAATCGCACCACCGGATACACACCATTTTTTATGGTGTACGGCGCAGAAGCAGTTCTGCCCTGCGACATAATTCATGACTCACCTAGAGTGCGCATGTACGAAGAAAGAGAGGCCTAGCTCGATCGGCAGGACAACTTGGACGCCTTGGAGGAGGAGCGCGATGTGGCAAAAGCCCGTTCCGCATTTTATCAACAGCAGGCCCGAAGATATCAAAGCAGAGAAGTACGGGACAAAAATTACAATGTTGGCGAACTAGTTCTATGCCTGCCGGATAAGAAAAAGGACAAACTCAAGCCCAAGTGGGAAGGTCCATTCATAATCGACCAAGTCCTGACTGGTGGGGCGTACCGCCTGCGAGATGCGTCGAACAACCGACTCGAGCCGAACCCGTGGAATGCCACCCGTCTCCGAAGATTCTATGCCTAGCGCCGGACTCTGTGTTCGTCTCCTTCCTCTGTCCATCCCTTTTTGTATTTTTCTGTCTTACATTTCTCTCCTTCCCATTTTTTTCTTTCATAGCCCTTAAAGGCTCATCTAGTGACGCGCCACTCGCGCTCATTAAACCTGGGGGCTTCTTTAACAGAAGCTTATTTATACGGGCTTCACGCCCAACACATGCGTCAAACTTCTGCATGTACCTTTTTTATTCACCATTATATGCATCGATATGACTTAAGTTTTGGCTAAGCTGGGTTGCCTGGCTCCTGTGCTTACCCCTACGTTCCCGATTGTTCGGCTAGGCGGTAAAGGGAGCACCTCTGCGATTGTTACTGCCGGGTCAGCCGGATGTGTACCTCAGACTGGGTGAAGCCTAAAGCTAGCGTTCTTAAGGGAATATTCGGTCGGTGAAATAAAAGATGATCTTTTTACTCATTTTATGCGCCCCCAGATGCTTTTTTTCTGCGTCTCTTCACGCAGTCCGGACATGCACCTTAGGGCATGCCTCCCAGCGAAAGGAACCCTTAACGGAACTATTCTCTCTGGAAGATGTTTCTTACTAACCATGTAATATAACATAACTAGTTGGGCACTTGTCTGATAAAGCACTGATGACCCCTATGCCTGGTCTCCACGCATACCCCGGTTCTTATATAACCGCTAGGGTATTCGGACACACTCCAGACCGTCAGGTCCCGAGGTTGAAGCGAAAAGGTCGGCAACGAAAAACGATCTACAATCCGGCTAGAAGGCATTACACATGTCAATTCAAAATTACACAGTCATTCTGACTGATTGTATTCCTCTTCTATACCATCTAACAGGCTGTGTAATTTACAGTCCTGCTGGGAATACTTCGCGGCCAACTCTACTTGGCTGTATACTAAGCTTACAGGGATCTCCTTCCCGTCAGGCCCCACTGGTCCGACCTCGGCCATGTGGTTTGGGTCAGACTTTGTAAAACGGGTCTTCACCATGGCCCATGCCTCCCTAGCGCCTTGTCAGCAGGCCGATATATTCCACAACCGAAAGCGCCGCCAAGCTCCCTTCAGCTTCTCCGCAAGCTCTCCAAGGTCCTCGGGCACGGAGTGGGCAGGCCATAAGGCTTGGGCAATACCCCGCATCGCCTGCCGAATTCGCTCGTGCAGTTGCAAGAGTTTGGGAAGAAGGTCACCCGTAGAACCGGGCATCTCCTCTGCAGGAGACCTGTGAGCATACCTACAGATATTACTCTATTAGTCGACTTCCTCGCCGAACTCTTTTTTCAAAGTTCGTTCAAGCACTTACTAAAAATGCCGCGTCGAAGCCGCTGATTCTCCTTCGTGGAGTCCGACAGCTGGCCACGAACATCTTTAAGTTCGACGTCCAGCTTGGTATTGGCATTCTGAAGATCATTCTTCTCTCGCCTCACCTTTGTCAACGTACTCTCACCGGCCTTTAGCCGGCGTAAGAGTTGTTGCTTGTCCGAATCGAGTCCGGCGCCATCTGCAATATGATTTGTCAGATTTGCACCCACACTGCACAATACTAATCTTTCGAAGTGTATCTTACCTGAGGGGGTCTCTTTGGAATCCCCTGCTGCGGCTAGTGCGGCCTCTAGTTGGGCCTTGCACTTTTCCAGCTCCTGGGACAGTACGGTATTCTTCTCTGTAAGAACCCGCATATTAAATGATCCTTAAATCAGTTGCTCTAACTGCTTCAAGTCTCGGGGCTACTGGCATATATATATACTTAACCAAAATTTTCTTACCTGTATGTCTTTTACATACTGCTCCGTGGCTCTGGCTAAACCATTTTGAGCGGCACAGAGGTACTCATCTCCCGAATTAAAGGCATCTAAAGCCTCTTGGGAGAAACAAGCGTCGCATAGAATTGTCCGGCGACGCCTGTGGTTCATGGCACTCTCCACTTCAGAATTTGTGGCAGACAGCCTATCCGCATCCCTTGTCGGAGGAGCGTCCGGTGCGTGCCTTGTGCTCGCCTCCGCTTCCTGGCCAGACGTTGGAGTCTGGCTGGTGGAGGCGCGATTGGCAACCTCTCCGGATGTAGTCCAGTGAGGTCTCTTCATTCTGAAGATAGCACGAACGTTAATATGCCCTGACAGAATAACTCCAGGGAAACAAAGGGTGCACTATACCTTTGCGCCGGCATCTCAATCCGGACTACATTCCTTTTTGCCCCACGGGGCCCTGCGGCCCCTCGTTGGCTAGCCGCCGTAGGTTCGGCCTCCTGCCTCGGAAATCTCCCCTGCAAAACACGGTTGTCGTCAGAAACACCGGGCTACGTGAGGGTGGAATCTCTTTCAAGGGAATAAGACCCCGGTTTCTGTCACCTAGGAGGCTGGGATTAACCCTGGGTAATCCGCCGTAATGGCTACCAAGGTATTGTCCTTGCTTAGCTGATGGAACACCCCGTCGATAAGCTCCACCGATATGTCCGGATCCTCTTCGGAGTCCGGATTGAGGGACCGTTCTGGGTCCTCGGGCTGTGGAGGGCGGCTGTTTATATCCTTTACCTCCTGTCGCAGTTCCTGCATTGAACTCGTTAGACTACCTATCTAACCATGGGAGTATAAAACAAACGGGCAAGCGCAATTGTTCACTTACCCAACTTGGAGGATCGTACATACTGAATCCGGCCCGCGGGTTGACGCGAAGGAATTCCTCCTTTTCTCCCTTGTACAAAGAGGATAAGATCTTTACTAAGGCGGCGGCTGAGGCTGGCCCCTTACGACCGTAACGTGTGGCGTCATCCTCCCCGTTGAAATCCCACATGGGGTGGCCTCTATATTGAAGCGGCTGCACCCCCCGCATAATGCATGCGGGCATGACTCCAATCATGGTTAGTCGAGCCAACAGTCTTATCCGGCCCATCATGTAAAGGACGTCTCTGTCGCTTTCTCTCTGAGAGCTCCGCGGACGCCAGCTCAAGCGTTTCTTCAATGGAGCACTGTTAAACTCAGGGAGACCGACCCGGATAGGGTCCGATAGCGGGACGTCATCTATGTAAAACCATTCCGAAGGCCAGTCCTCGGACGCCTTCTTTGGGGTTCCAGATAGGTATCCGGTCCCGGCGATGCGCCATACTTCGGCTCCGCCCACTTGGTATATAGACCCCTCTTGAGAACGGGGCGCCAGGCAGAATAACCTCTTCCACAGCGTGAAATGAGCCTCAACGCCTAAAAATAGCTCACAAAGGGCGACGAAACCCGCAATATGCAATACAGAGGCGGGCGTGAGATTGTGCAGCTGGAGGCCGTACAACTCCAGAAGCCCGTGGAGAAATGGATGAATTGGAAATCCCAGTCCCCTTATCAGATAGGGGACGAGGCACACCCGCTCTCCTTTAGAAGGATTGGGGGTGCTCTCCGCTTGTTTTCCGCCATTGTAGGTGGCGAGACCGGCTCGGACCGGGACCATGTATGCCTGAGGGAGAAATCCCTTGGCCTGAAGCGACACTAACTCGCTATGCGGGATGGTGCAACTCTCCCAGTCCCCGGGTTTGGGACCGGAGGGGCGAGGGGAGGAGCTGCGACGGCTGGTCATGTTGGAATGGACCTTTGCTGGAAGCGCTCTGATGATAACTCGCGGAAAGGAGAAGATGTGGTTTGGACCTAAATCCCCATCCCGTTAAATAGGCAGCTCGTTTATACGGCTAGGGGTGTGGATGTAAAAATGCCCCGACTTTTCGCATTCGTTTGACATGTGGAAGACGACCATTATTGGGCGTGGAAGCCGAGGAGCACTACATTACAAAAATCGGACATTATTCCTACAGGTACACAAAATTTGGAGAAGAACCCGCCTTGCAATGCCGAACAATCTGCGCGCCGGACTCGTCGTCATTGAAGCCTGGTTCGGGGGCTACTGAGGGAGTCCTGGATTAGGGGGTGTTCGGGTAGCCGGATATACCTTCAGCCGGACTCCAGGACTATGAAGATACAAGATTGAAGACTTCGTCCCGTGTCCGGATCGGACTTTCCTTGGCGTGGAAGGCAAGCTTGGCGATGCGGATATTCAAGATCTCCTACCATTGTAACCGACTCTATGTAACCCTAACCCTATCCGGTGTCTATATAAACCGGAGGGTTGTAGCTCGTAGGCAATCAACTCCATATACAACAATCATACCATAGGCTAGCTTCTAGGGTTTAGCCTCCTTGATCTCGTGGTAGATCTACTCTTGTACTACCCATATCATCTATATTAATCAAGCAGGACGTAGGGTTTTACCTCCATCAAGAGGGCCCGAACCTGGGTAAAACATCGTGTTCCCTGCCTCCTGTTACCATCCGGCCTAGACGCACAGTTCGGGACCCACTACCCGAGATCCGCCGGTTTTGACACCGACAGCCCTCTTGTTGCCCCCTCGGGCGACTCGAGGGCAACTAGGGTTCCCTGGCCGCCGCCACCCCCTCCACCTCATTCCTACCCTCGCTGCTACCGGAGACGGCCGCCGGTGAAGGTGGCGGTGGGGATCTTGGTGCTCCATACCCTCTCGGAGGCCAGTGGTTTCTGTGTGGCGGCCCTAGCCGGTGATGCGGCGGCGTTGGGCAGCAGGTGGCATTCATAGGGGGTGCTGGCCAGCGTGCTCGGCCATGCGGGCGACGGGTGGCTGGTGGAGTCCGGCCGCAGTGCGAAGTCTCTTCTTTGTCAGATCTGGAGGTTCGAAATCCCCCTTCCTCGCTGCCTCTCTCTCGCCATCGACAGGGGTTAGCGATTTGTTTTCTGGCTCTGGCATTGGTGGGTGTTGGTGGCCAGCTAGGGGATGGGGGAAACCTTGGCCGGTCTGGCTGGCCCAGTGGCGGCAATGCCCAAGGGTGCTGCTTTCCTCCATGGGGGCGTAGCCGAGGTCCCCTGTTCTCCACCCCGACCCCCTGGCCGGGTGAAAACCCTTAATCCACCACGGATTTTGCGGCAACGGCTTACATGTCGTGACCTTGCTGGAGGCGTCGTCAGGGGTGCTGGGCTCAGTCGGGAGGCTCTACAGGAGAGGGACTGAGGTTGGCTTTTGTTTTGAGTTTGTGCTTGGTACCCAGCTGGCTCCTCTTTGGCTCCAATTCTAGGAAGCTAGCCTTTCCAACTAGTTGGGCGTGGACCGTGGTGAGGCGACCGGCTAGGAATATCCCAAATCGAAGTGATCACCCTATTCCACCTTACGATGTGAGGGCGACATTCTTCTAGCTCTAGGGCTAGCTTCTCGAAATCCCGATGGTGTGCCGCTTACGAGCCATGGCGAGGGGGTAGGGCCCCTCTTCGGTGATAGAGAAGGAAGATGTTCTTTCCCTTCTTCCCTAGGTGTTCCTGGAGCTTGGTCCATCTTTGAAGGCTGGCTATGTCCTGCCCTGCTGCTCCGTTCTGCTACATATGATCCTAGTTTGGAGTACTCGGCCTTTTGCAAGTTGTAATCTTATTTTCCATTCTTTAGCTGCTTGTGGAGGTTGTAGTTAGTGTTTGCTTTCGAGTGCTCCTCATTGTATCGTTCTGGCCGTTGTAATTTGGGTTGTTTGTTCCAACTCCTCGCCGGTTGATGCCTTTTTTAGTTCAAAGCCGAGCTCTCCGTGGCCCTTCGTTCTAAAAGAAAAAAACAACAATGTATCCTCACTTTCAAAGCACACATATTTTAAGCCTGTTGTTGCTTCTAGATGGAACCCCACAAGACAACCATGATCTCAACGTGGAAATGATTTAGGACTTTCTTCAATTTTCCCGCACCGCAAGCTTCTACCTCACTTTTGGGATTCCTGATAATAGCAACCCACCCACCCTGCAGTGCTTGATTCAGTATTAAAAGTGCCATTGATGTTGGTTTTTAGTTTATTCTCATTGGGAGGGGTACATCTGCTTTGTACAATCTGAACTACTAACCAGTTTGATTTTCAGCAATAAGACACATAGCAACATTATCACCATGTTTACCTTCCTCCTTGATTCTATTCGTCTCATTCCACCATCGTCGTAGGAGCACAACACCTTGATCTTATCTTTTTCCAAATCCAAAAATGCATATACTTTCTGGTTTGGGGATTAACCCTTAGCTAGCATATCCCACAAATGGCCAATCCTTCAAAATTACAGTTTTATCTCCAATAATGGACCTAGCCAAATGCACACAATTTGTTTCAGAGCCTTTTGAATTTATATTCTATAATATATGAATATAACTTCAAATCCAAGTACAATATGATTTAAATACAGTGCACAAAATATTCCTTATAATGTTCACAATTTTTAGTTGGGCATAAAGCATTTTATAAAATTTCCAAATATTAAAGAAGGCATTTTTTTAAACATTTAATGAGATTTTCAGGGTTCTTTTGCCCTTTTTATTTAAAGTTTGAGGCATCAGTTTTTCCCCAATTCAAATTTATTTGAAATAAAAATGATGATGGATGCTTCCCAATAAAAAAAGTGTTGGCTCTACAATAATTATAGGGCTGTGACATCTTCTAGCTGGTGTTTGCGACTTAGCCTATAGTTTGTGGACGACGTGCAATAAGAGGTAATATGGTGATTGAGCGGGTCTTTCTTAAGCGGGCCTCTGCCTCTATTTTCAAATTAATTAGCAATTTTGTAGCACTAGCACCTAATATCTAGACAGGGAGATCGCGATCGCCTGGGTCTTATGATGGATGCAATGAGTGCTCTCACTCGCCAACTTGCCTCGCAGCAAGCCCTCTGAGACTTCGGCCACTTAGTGGTCTTTTTTTTCCTATTTCTTCCATTCTTTTCTTAGGCGTGTTTGTGTTGATGCCCCAGGAGACTAGTTTATCTTAGGACACTTGAACTTATTATATGGACGTGTTGTTGACCTTATAAAGCGGGGTGAAAGCCGAAAATGCCAAATGGAAGCCGAGCTCCATGGAGGCCTTAATCTGAAAACTTCAAAATTCCAACTTTTTAGTTTCAAAAAATTCTGAAAAAATACACATATACCTAGAGCCATATTGTACATGTGTAAAATTTCAGGTCGAAATAGATTAAAATGAAAGCTACACAAAAAAGACAAATTTGTGGCTTTTTAACATGTGTGTACTGTTTATCCTCAAAGTCCATGATTTTTTTTGCAGCTTCCAATTCAAGGTATATGATCATGAAATTTTCCACACATACACATTACATCCTTGTATACATGTGTATTTTTTCAGATGTTTTTGAAACTGAAAATTTTGAAATTTGAAAATTTCAAAATTAAGGCCTTTATGGAACCCGGTCTTCAAAATGCCCTACTCGGCGAAAGTCTCTTACGAGAAACGGAATGTTTAAGAAATGTTCAACAGGCGAACAAATTTATTTCATTTGTCCTCACATTTTTGACTTTTGTGTGTAGGAAAGGAAGGTCTGTTGTGCAAGTATATATCAGGGAGAGGAAGTCGTACGTACATGCAAAACGGCTAACCTGTTAACTATCGGTACTAGCAGTGAGTGCCATTAATTAAAGTATTCTTCAGGCAGTAGATCAAACCCACAGCTTTGCGGCTAATATCCATCAGTAGTGTTTAATTCTTCAGAATTTTCTTCCGCCAATACATTGAAGTTTCTCAAGCTCGCCAATTTTAGCTTATAGCCATCATTGTTGTCTATCTCACCTCCATCCGCCAACCCCTCAAAGTGTTGTGCAGCTCCAAGACTCACCGTCTGCCGTCGTACTTTTGCCATCTACTACCTTGTAATTGCATGTCCTGATGGTTCTCAGTCCTAGCATGTTCGTGGGTATCAATGAAACTCACAGAGCAATTCCAATTGAGCAATTATCCTCAGTTTCAAAGCACACATATTTTAAGCCTGTTGTTGCTTCTAGATGGGCACCCCGCAAGACAACCATGATCTCAGCATGGAAATGATTAAGGACTTTCTCCAGTTTTCCTGCACCATAAGCATCTACCTCACCTTTTGCAATTCCTGATAATAGCAACCCACCCACCCTATAGTGCTTCATTCAGTATTAGAAGTGCCATCGATGTTGGTTTTCAGTTCATTCTCATTGGGAGGGGTACATCTGCTTTGTACAACATGAACTACTAACGAGTTTGGTTCTCAGCAATAAGACACATAGCATCATTATCTCCATGTTTACCTTCCTCCTTGATTCTATTCCTCTCATTCCACCACCGTCGTAGGAGCACAACACCTCGATCTTATCTTTTTCCGAATCCAAAAATACATATACCTCAAATGGTCAATCCCTCAAAATTATAATTTTACCTCCAATAATGGACCTAGCCAAATGCACATAATTTATTTCAGAGCCTCTTGAATTTATATTCTATAATATATGAGTATAACTTCAAATCCAAGTACAATATGATCTAAATTTAGTGCCAAAAATATTCTTTAAAAACGTTCAAAAAATTTATTGGGCATAAACATTGTAAACAATTGCCAGATATTAAAGAAGGCATTTTTTTGGAAACATTTCATGAGATTTTCAGGGTTCTTTTACCCTTTTTATTTAAATTTTGAGGCTTCAATTTTTTCCCAATTCAAATTTATTTGAAATAAACATGATGCATGGATGTTTCACACTAAAATACATATTGGCACTAGAATAATACTAGGTCTGTGACATCTTCTAGCTGGTGTTTGCGACGTTAGCTTATAGTTTGTGGACGACGTACAATAATATGCAATATGGTGATTGAGCGGGTCTTTCTTATGCGGGCCTTTGCCTCTATCTTCAAATTATTTGCAATTTTTTTAGATCTAGAGTAGACAGGTATACTCAGAGAGACTAGGATATCCAGATACCAACAGAGATCGTAAACTAGCTTGGACATCTGCAATCAAACATCAATCTCCTTGACTCCTAGTCAGCGCAACCAGACCATGCGCGAGCGAGTTTCTGCTCATTTCAGCATATCTTGTGGAGCATTCCGAGAATGTGGTCATAGCCTTTATGGATGTCCATCATGATGCCATAGCAAGGGGAACGCGTGGGTGTCTGCAACGCTAGCACTAGCACCTGTTATCTAGATAGGGAGATCGTGATCGCGTGGGTCTTATGATGGATGTGATGACTACTCTCGTTCGCCAACTAGCCTCGCTGCATGCCCTCTAGACTTCGGCCACTTAGTGGTCTTTTTTTCCTATTTCTTTCATGCTTTTTCTTAGGCGTGTTTGTGTTGATGCCCCGAGAGACTAGTTTATCTTAGGACACTTGAGCTTATTGTATGGACGTGTAGTTGACTTTATAAAGCGGGGCGAAAGCCGAAAATGCCAAATGGAGGCGGACAACCCTCAGACGGTAACGATGGCTCCTCTTCCCTCTCTCCCTCCCCACCCTTCCTCCCCTTCTCCTCCTCGGCTCGGCAGATCTGTGCCCCGCCCTTCCCCGGTGACTGGCGTCCGGTCGCCCTCACCTTCAGGTGTAGCTCCCCCTTCCCTATCCTCCCCTGTTTCTTCGCAGGTGGCTCCCTCCCCTTCCCTCTCTTCGCTGCCGGTTCTTGGATCTCGTTTTTGGGCGTTGTTGTCGGATGAGGAGGACTCGCGGTCTCTGCCTTCCTCCCCCGGTGGTGCGGTGGCCTGCGCTGGGGAGGTGGCGGTCGCCTGCGCCGCCCCTCGCCCTCGTAAGTTTGCCCCCGGGGGTCGGGGCCGGCCGTTGGGGGTGTCTCCGTCGGCCGACGGCTGGTTCCGGGTCTCGCGGCGTCGGCGTAGATCTAGTAAGTTTGCGTCCACGTCTCCTGCGCTTGGTGTCTTGGGTCGTGCTCCTGATGGGGAGCTTGGAGGCTCTCCATCTCCCTCTCCGTCTCCGGCTGCGGGGGCTCCGTCGCCGGCGGTGGCGGCGGCGGGGCCGCTGGTCGCTCCGTGTACCCTAGATCCAGATCTCTGTGTAGTGGCCGCCGGTTCACGGGCCAGCTCCCCGTGTGGGCCTGCTGGGCCTGTCAGGGCGGTGCTGGCTAGCGGGCCTTCCCCCTCCCTCTCCTTGGTTATCGATGTCCCCCCGCTGGTTTCTCTAGGCCCAGGTGGGCCCCCCGCCCGGTTACTGGCTCCCCGTCCCTCTCCGGCCCACTTGGCGAGCCGGGCCCAGGGGGCACGGCTCGCTCGGGCTATTTATGGATCCCTCGCGGCTCGATACCCCCCTGCTAGGGTTTACTACGTCCGCCGCTGACTTGCGCCGCTATCGTCTTTCCATCCGTCGCATCATCAGATCCCCCCCACCTCCACCCCTCCTTCTTCCTTTTGCTGCGGTGATCTCCATGGACAAATCTAGGGGTTCTTCCTGCGAGGCGCTTTCTGGTTGCAAACGGCACCGCGAGGATTCCCCCGCCTCCGCGGTGGAGCTGGAGCTTGAGGCTTCGCTCCGCTCCAAGCTGGAGTCGGAGCAAGCGGCGCGCGAGCAGGCAGCTCGTGCCCGCGAGGCCTGGGCTCCGGGTCCGGAGCGGGTGAAGGAGGGTGTGACTGGATCTGGCTTGCAGGGCTCTGGGTCTGGTCCCTCTCCTTCCCCGGTGGTGGACCCGTGGGAGGCGGCGGAGGCTTCTGGCGGTGGGATGTCTTCGTCCTCAGCTTCCCTCCCGGCTCCGGGGGTTGGGCGTGGTCCGTCGGCCCCGTCTCGGCCCCTACCTCCCCCTCCTCCTCGCTCGTTTGGGGCCGGATCTGGTTTTCGTCCGCCGCCTCGATCCTTCGCGGGGCCGGCGCGTCGGCCGCCCGGTTCGGCTTCTGGGGATGGGATCCTTCCCCCTCCCCAATTGCAGCAGCAACCCCACCCCTCCCCCTCTTCCCACAGCAACCCCTCGGCGCTTACCTGCTTCGCTTGCCACAGACCGGGCCACTTTCAGTCTCGCTGCACCAATCCACCATTCTGCTTGATTTGTCGCTCTGATGGTCACCTCACGGTCAATTGCATGGATAGACAGAAACCTCCTGCGGTCATCCAGTTTGGTCTGGGTCTTCCTGGATGCTCCTTCTTCGCTTTTGATGGTGACCTGCCTGTTCGGGAGGTGGCTCCTACGCTGTCCAATGCGGCTATTGTCTCTGTCAAAGACCAAAAGATCTCCCCCCAAACTCTGCTGGAAGGGCTTCGCATCTGGGATGTGGCTAGTTGGGACTGGCAAGTTGTGCAGTTGTCAGAGTTTGACTTCTCTGTGGTGTTCCCCTCCAAAGATTGCCTGCGAATGATTGCTTCCTGCACCAGCTTCACCTTACCTCTTAATCAACTGGTGGTTTCTGTCAAAGCGGCTGCATCCAACGGTACTGCTGTTGGTCCTTTGTCTCAAGTGTGGGTGTTGATTGAAGATCTACCTGCTAGTCTGCGCTCGTCTGTTTTCCTCATGTCCTTTGGGGTTTTGATTGGGAAACCCATCGAGGTGGATGAGGAGTCTTTGAACAAGGTTGATCCTGCTCGGTTGAAGGTCTGGTGTGTTGATCCTGATCGGGTGCATGGCTTCATTGATGTCTATCCCTCTCCCAATGGCATCAGGTTGCGGGTGCGGGTGGAGGGGGCGACGGCGGCTGCTCCACCTTCCCCCCCTCCCCCTGCTAACCCTTCGGATAAACATGACAAGGAAGGGGATGGTTCTTTTGGTGGCCCCAATCAGAGTTTTGGGTCTAATCTCCGCTTCACTCAATCTGAATGGGATAACCTGGCAGACTCAGAACGTGAGATGTTTCATTCTCAAGCGCCTGGTGGTGATGCTCCTCGTGAAGATGTAGTGATTCCCCCTTCAGTCCAGATGGCCCCCTTTGCTGCTGCTGATCTGCCTAAAGCTCCGCCCTGCTCGGCTACTCCTGTGTCTGCTGCATGCTCCAACCTCCCGGCTCGCCCTATCTCCCCCACTCGTTCGGGTATTGAAGATCTCCCTGGCTCTCCTGCTCGTGATATGATGGAATCACAACACCCCTCGAAGAAGAAATCCTCAGTTCGCAAGTACTCGGCTAAGAGCCAGACCTCCTCGGGCTTGAAGCAATCTATGACGGGGATCTGTCGGCGTCTTGATCATGATCTGGGCTCCATGTCCCGCTCGGGCCCCCACGCTGGCTCTCCTGCTGCGCGGTCGCCTGCTATCCGCTCCCCGGTGTCCACGGCCCGCAAAGGTAGGCGGGTTTCACATTCTGGTGGCTCGATTCTGGAAAGGGCGGAGAAGCGGGCTGCGGCGAAGGACCTCCCTCCCCCAGGTACCTTCCCATCCCCATCGGTCGCTGTTTCTCCGGTTCGGGTGGTTTTACCTTCGATGTCTGATGATCATCTTTTAAACATTATGTCGGACGTGGGTTTGGTGGTTGATACTTCTGTTGGCTCTCCCAGTTCGCTCCTTGCTATTATTCGGGCTAATGAATTGGCCCAAGCTACCATTGCGAAAGCCAAAGAGGCTGTTGCCTCGCGGGTGGCGGATGCTGGTTGTGTTGTGGGGGAGGCTTCGGGTGCTGGTAGTGGCCAGCCCTCATCCTCATCCTGCCTTGCTAAGAGGGGTACTAATAAATGATCTAAAACCTGTGTGGCCCCCAGCAGGTCGAGCCTCCGTATCAAGAACCTTTCGTATAAATGAGGGCCTTATTCTGGAATATTAGAGGGTTCGGTGCTAGGGGGCGCCGTGACCAACTGAAAGATTTGGTTCGTTCTAACTCTATTGACTTTGTGGGGCTGGTTGAAACGTTTAAGGATTCCTTTACCCCCAGTGAGCTTTCTGCTATCGTGGGTATGGATAGATTTCAGTGGCAATCTTTACCGGCTTCGGGCCATTCTGGTGGGATTCTGATCGGTTCTAATAAGGATATTTTTGACTTTGTTGCTTTTGATCATGGGTTTTATTGGGCTAGTGTTGTTCTCTCGCATAGATCTATGAATGCCCTCTGTGAATTTATAGTTGTTTATGGGCCCACGGATCACTCCTTTTCGCACCTTTTCCTTGATGAACTTTCGATCAAGCTTGAGTCCTGTTCTCTCCCGACGGAGATTGGGGGAGACTTTAATCTTCTACGATGCCCTCTTGACAAGAATAATGATATTTTTTCCTGGTCTTTAGCCAATGCTTTTAACGACTTTATTAGTGTCAATGCCATTCGGGAGCTTCCTCGGGGGGGGAGCCCGCTTTACTTGGTCTAATCATCAGGCGAACCCTATCAGATCCGTGCTTGATCGTGTCTTCCTATGTCCCAGTTGGGATGCCTTGTTTCCTAGGTCCTCTCTTGTAGCTAAATGTATTGTGGGGTCAGACCACACCCCCTTGATTCTGGATGATGGTTCCATTCGCAATAGTCCTCCGACTAGATTTCAGTTTGATGCTTCTTGGTTGTCTGTTGATGGCTTTGTTGACATGGTTGCGGTGAAAGTCTCCCAATCCCTCTCTCACAACCCCCGCTCTTTTGGCCCTCTGGATTATTGGCAGTCATGTGCCTATGCTTTACGAAAATTTCTTAGAGGCTGGTCGCGTAACCGTGCGGCGGAGGATCGCCGCTCCAAAGCCTTCCTTGAAAATCAGATCCTGGAGCTGGATCGTACTGCGGACTCTATTGGGCTCTCGGATGATGGTTGGGCTGTTCGCTATAATCTGGAGGCCGCTCTTCTGCAGCTGCATCATCAGGCTGAGATTTACTGGCGTCAGAGGGGCACCCTCAATTGGACTCTCAAAGGAGACGCTCCTACTGCTTATTTCTTTGCGATTGCAAACGGTAGGCGTAGGCGTTGTGAGATTAATAGCCTATTGATTAATGGTATGCGCTCTACATACCAATCTGTGATTATGGCTCACGTGGTGGACTTCTTTTCGTCTCTGTTAGGGGCTAAACCTCCATCGGGCCTGTCCATCTCCCCCACCTCTGGAGTTCTGGTCTTAAAATTTCTCCTAAGGAGAATGCTTCCTTGATGATTCCGCTCTCCGATCAGGAAATCTGGGATGTGGTTGATTCTGCCAATACTAATGCTGCTTCCGGGCCTGATGGCTTCTCCATCCCTTTCTTTCGGAAATTTTGGCCCCAGTTGAAACAGTTGGTGTGTAACGTTATTCAGGGTTTTTGTCTTGGTACTGTCGACATCTCTCGCCTGAACTATGCTGTTATATCCCTGATCCCTAAGGTTAAGGGTGCTGATGTCATTTTCCAATTCCGGCCTATAGCGTTGATTAACAACTTTGCCAAGTTCCCTTCCAAAGGATTTGCGAACCGGCTGTCTCCGGTAGCTCACAGAGTTATTAGTCCCTTCCAATCTGCTTTTATCAAAGGGCGCTTTATTTTAGATGGCATTCTCTCCCTTCATGAGATAGTTCATGACCTCCATGTGCGGAAATCCAAAGCTATCATTCTCAAACTAGACTTCGAAAAAGCGTATGACTCGGTTAGCTGGTCTTTTCTCAGGCAGATTCTTCTTGCCAAAGGTTTCGACGGTGCCTATGTTCACCGTATCATGCAGTTGGTCTCGGGTGGCCACACTGCAGTTGCCGTAAATGGCGCTATTAGCAACTTCTTTGCGAATGGGAGGGGCCTCCGCCAAGGGGATCCGGCCTCCCCTGTTCTTTTCAACTTTGTGGCTGACGCTTTCTCCTGTATGCTCTCCAAAGCGGCTCGATGTGGACACATTATTCCTGTGGTCTCTCACCTACTTCCGGAAGGGGTCTCTCATTTGCAATATGCGGATGACACAATCATCTTGGTAGAGTTGGACAATGCCTGTATTGCCAATCTGAAATTTATTCTGTTGTGCTTCGAAGCTGTTTCTGGTCTTAAGATCAATTTCGCCAAGAGTGAGGTTATGGTGACGGGGGTTGACCGGGCGGAGGCCTTGCGGGTGGCCAGACTCCTCAACTGCTCCTTAGGTTCCTTTCCTTTCAAATATTTAGGTCTTCCTATCTCTCCTGGTCTGCTTCACGCGAAAGACTTCGCTCCGGTGGTTGCTAAAGTGGGGAATAGGGTGCTTCCTTGGAGGGGTAGGTATAATACCAATGCTGGCAAAGTGGCTCTAATCAATTCTTGCTTATCCTCTCTCCCGTTGTTCCTTATGGGCTTTTACCGTCTCACGGATGGTGTGCATGCTGGCTTCGACAAACATAGGGGTGGCTTTTATTGGAATTCTGCAGATAACAAAAGGAAGTATAGGTTGGTTAAGTGGCAGCTTATGTGCAAGCCTAAAAACCTTGGGGGGTTAGGCATTATTAATACTCGGGTGATGAATATTTGTCTGCTCATTAAGTGGTGGTGGAAAATTATGACGGTTGGGGCCGATGTGCTGTGGTTTTCGATTCTTAAGGCTAAATATTTTCCTAACTCCAACCCTATGTTTGCCCCTGCGCGGCGTGGTTCGCAGTTTTGGAAAGCCCTTGTTAAAGTTCGGCCGATTTTTTTGGAGCACGTTAAGTTTTGTGTGGGTAATGGGTCTGCTGTTCGTTTTTGGTTAGATTGGTGGTCCGGGGATGCTCCCCTGGCTGTTAGCTTTCCGGTTCTGTTCTCTTATTGCCCCAATCCGCAAATCTCCATCGCGGAGGTGGCTGCTAATAATTGGGACTTGGCTTTTCGTCGGGCCCTGTCTCCTGAAGAGTTGGAAGAATGGCAAAGTCTTTCTGCCCTCTTCCCTGTGCTCTCGGAGGAGGCTGACTCTGTGGTTTGGCCACTTACGGCCTCTGGGCTATTCTCGGTCAAATCGTTGTATTCTAGACTCATTGGTGGTACTACTTCGGCTCGCTTCTCTTGTATTTGGAAATCTAAGGTCCCTCCTAAGATTAAGATTTTCCTCTGGCAAGCCTTCCGAGGTCGCCTTCCTTCTGCTGATCAGATCAAAAAACGCAATGGGCCGGGCTCGGAATTCTGTAACTTGTGTGGGGCTTTGGAAAACTCTAATCACATCTTTTTCAACTGTGTTCTTGCCAAATTAGTTTGGTCTTGCGTAAGATCATGGCTTCGGGTCTCCTGGGATCCCTCCTCTTTCGCAGACACTAGAACCCTAGCCAAATCTCTAGTAGGGGTCACCAAGAGGGTATTCTGGGTTGGCTTGGGAGCCTTATGTTGGGCTCTTTGGACCATTAGAAACAAATTTACTATTAAACTTACCTTCCCATCTAAGCCTGCTGACGTTCTTTTCAAATCATGTATATTCTTGCAGCAGTGGAGATTATTGACTAAGGAGCCAGATCGGGACGCCCTGGACCTGCTCATCGCCAAAATTCGGGCTTCAACCTCTCAGATCTCCGAGACGAATCATGGCGTATAAGCCTGGTGCTGTAGTTTGCGGGATTAGGTCTCCTTCTCTCCCCGGCCTGCGTGCCGTGTTTGGCAGCTGCCTGTTTCGTTAGGAATTTGGGCCTATTTAACTTCTCTTTGTGTTTCTGAGACTGTGTGAACCTTGGGTATTCGTGACGCTGCCATGTGGCTTTATTTATAAAGTCGGGCTTTGGCCTTTTCTCTAAATAAAAGAAAATGCCAAATGAAAGCCGAGCTCCATGGAGGCCTTAATCTGAAAAGTTCAAAATTCAAACTTTTTAGTTTCAAAAAATTCTGAAAAAAATACACATATACCTAGAGCCATATTATACATGTGTAAAATTTCAGGTCGAAATAGATTAAAATGAGAGCTAAAAAAAACAAATCGGTGGCTCTTCTAACATATGTGTACTTTTTATCCTCAAAGTCCATGATTTTTTTTTGTTTTTTTGCAGCTTGCAATTCAATGTATATAATCATGAAATTTTGCACACGTACACATTACTTCCCTGTATACATGTGTATTTTTTCAGATGTTTTTGAAACTGAAAAGTTTGAAATTTGGAGTTCTCAAAATTAAGTCCTTCATATGGAGCTCGGTCTCCAAAATGCCCTACTCGGCGAAAGTCTCTTACGAGAAACGGAATGTTTAAGAAATGTTCAACAGGCGAACAAATTTATTTCATTTGTCCTCACATTTTTTACTTTTGTGTGTAGGAAAGGAAGGTCTGTTGTGCAAGTATATATCAGGGAGAAGGAAGCCGTACGTAGTACATGCAAAACGGCTAACCTGTTAATTATCGGTACTAGCAGTGAGCGCCATTAATTACTGGGAGATGAGCGCTTCATGTTAATTCTCCGAATTCGAAACTGACGCATACGCTTGTGCAAGTTAACCCCTCGTGTTGTCCTATATCAGTACTCCTTTTGAGAAGGAAGTATGTGATGTTGGTACTAATGAATGCCATTGACTACTCGGAGATGAACGCTTCATGTAAATTCTCCGAAGTCCAAACTGACGCATACGCAGCACACTTGCCTCCAAAACGCTTCTGCAAGTTAACGCCGTGCTGGCCTATATAATCACGTCAATTCCTCTCAAACTTCACCAAATCAACCGAGCTCAGAGTCACAGATGCAACAGACGACCATGTCTCCTTCCATCTGCCTCGCCATCTTGTTGCTTGCACTGGTCTCACCGTCACTGGCATCAGCCAGCATTAACGACAACAATGGCGTCACCGTCGCGGCCCCTAGAGTGCCCGTGGCGTTCCAGTTCCTGCAGGGGCACAACGACGCGCGCCGCGAGGTGGGCGTGGCACCCCTGGAGTGGAACTGGATGCTGGGGCAGGACGCCAAGCGGTACGCGGCCCAGCTCGCCGCCCGCTGCAAGCTGGAGCCGCCAAAGTACATCCCGCCGATCTACGCGCGGAACAGGTACTGGGGCAGCGGGAAACAAGAGGGCGCCGCCGCCACCGGCTCGTGGGTGTACGAGCGGCGGTGGTACGACCACGGCGCCAACGCGTGCGCGCCCGGCAAGGAATGCGGGTCCTACAAGTTGGTGGTGCGGAACACCACGCGAGAGCTCGGCTGCGCCTGCCGCACCTGCCGCGGCAGCAACGACACCGTGGCTGTTTGCAGCTACTCCCCTGGCGGCAACTACGACGACCCGCCATACTGAGTACGTCTATACGGGAGCTGCATCAGGAAAGATGTGGCCAAGTAATATATGATGCGAAATAAGGCGTTTGGTCCTTCGTTTTTTGGTCAAGTGATGTGAAATTCGGATTACGTTGTGAATGAAGCTGTCTGTTGCTTTGGTTTTGTTCAGTTCGCCCGTACCGTAAACCACATTATCCCGCTATATATACTGCAATGTTATTGGTAGCTGAATCTGATAGTGCTATCGCCTAAACGAAGTAGTAGCAGAGGAGTGACTAGTTTTCGACTTTCCACACACACGATTATTTTCCCACCAGGAACTCTCAACGCCTTTCTCCCCGCAATCTGAACTGCTCGACCCTACTCTATCTTGATTTGTGTTTCTTCCGTGAAACCAAACGGTTTGCACAGAAGCTCATTTTCACAGATCAGATTATACTAATGTATTCAAATAGCCATGGCATCGTATGCCGGGCGAAAGCCCAAATCCGTGCCGGGCGAGCGACAGCGGTGCTCCAGGCGTCGTCACCCTCTTGAGGGTGTCGTTCATGGTGAGCTTGGAGTGGATGTGACGCTTTGGTTGCTTGGCGGCGGTTGGTGGCGTGGCCGGAGTTTGTCTGGTGGCGGTGCGTTGGCGCTCTGCCGCCTATGTGCTCAGCCTCGGAGTCCTTCCACGGTGCTTGGTCTTCAACAGCCCTGCCGGACTCGGCGGAGCGGTGCTTCATCCTACTCATTGATGACGATGTATCTCGGCGGCGTGGCGCAGTGGAGATTCGGCGTCCGATGTGTGGCGATGGACTCGCGCAGGAGGACGAAGCTGTCTAGTGTCGTGGTGACGTCGATGGCTGAGTGGCTAGACAAGGTAGAAGCCTCAATATTTGTTTTGAAGACGGACCTGTGGAAGATGGCGGCGACGACACACGAGTGCGTCGGACCGGTTTGTATCCCAGACCCGGTATGTGGCTCGGCTGGTGTTTCCGGCTTTTGATGTTAGGCTTAGGTGAGTGGTCTGGGTAGTGGCCGAGCTAGCACCCCTTCATCATTTTGATGTTAGGCTTAGATGAGTGGTCTGGGTAGTGGCCCAGCTAGCACGCCTTCATCATTTGGATAGGAGTAACGGCAAAGGTTGCGAAGATGGCGGATTCAGACATATTGTTGTAATACTTTGTAAAGTCCTCGAGAATAATCAATAAAGTGACCGCATGCATCTCTCAGATACAGAGGCCGGGGGTCATTCTTCTTTCCTATAAAAATAGCCATGGCATCAAGGAATACTAAAGGGTGAAATTAGAGGAAACAAATCTCAAACGCTGCATAGGGAGCCAGAAAAAAGATAGAAACTAACAACCTCGAGAGAATCGTTAAGAAGAGGGAAAACCAAATCTAACAGGATTAAGATTGTGTCCAACGCGTCCCTTAAAGACTGCGTCCAATGCGGTGTAGTAGAGTTAGCACTTAGCACTCGATGATGATCGAAATGTAATGATCCCGTTCTACCATGGACATCAGAACACCCCGTTGTACCATGGACATTAGAACCATGACCCTTCTCGTTCTCATGAAAATCATCAGCGGAAACATAAACAAACAAAAAATGGCAGGTCATGCACCAATAACAAAAGACAATAAGCAGTAGAGGTGAAGGTGAAGAACACTCCACAAGATTGCATGACACATAAACATCAATTGCAGATCACCATAGGTGTAGTTCACACGTCCATAAAATGGATGCAATACGGGTAGGGAATTCGAGTGGTACAGAGATTACTACATGTCAATTTTAGGTAGTTACTAAAAATTGGACTACAAAATCTGCAATATTAGTCCCTAAAAGCTCTACCTCCATTTTTACATAGGCATAGTGTCGGTCTATAGGACTTTACTGTTGCCGACTTGTCGTTTTTGTTACTTTTTCATTTGTCAGACTTTTGTTGTTTGGCTGCGTGCATCCTAATTATGCAGAGATCGGGTGTTACTCATAATATTTTGTATTCGCTTGATGCTACATTTTGAGATAAGAAAAGCGCCCTTTATCGGAAAAAGGGACCCTAAGAGACTTCAGTCAAGGATTGCCTGCATCCGGATCACTGCACCATGACTACCCTCCTTTGCTTCTTGAGTTCTCTTCAGTTTTCTTCGGGAAGTAGATCAAACCCACAACTTTGCGTCTGATATCCATCATTAGAGTTTGATTCTTCAGAATTATCCTCCGCCAGCACATTGAAGTTTCCCATGCTCGTCAATTTCAGCTCATAGCCATCTTTGCTATCTGCCTCACCTCCATCCGCCAGCCCCTCAAAGGGTTGTGCAGCTCCAAGCCTCTTCCGCATGCCGATGTACGTTGGCCTTCTGCTACCTTCTCCAGCGCTTTCACTATTCTTCTTCACCCCCTAACTCTGGTTTTAGTTCACAGCAGCAGCACCAGTTTCTCTAGAATTTTCTTCATTACTATCCACCTCTCCTCCATCCAGCAACACCTAAAAGTGTGCAGCACCAAGCCCCTTCCGCCTGCCCTTATGCTTTGGCCTTATGCTACCTTCTCCAGTGCTTTAGTGCTTTCGGTATTCCTAAACGAGTCCATCTCCAGTTGACCACGATAATGTTGTTACTCCGTGTAGGACACCACAGCATTGCAATTGCATATCCTGATGGTTCCTAGTCCTAGCATGTCTATGGGCGTCAATGACACTGACAAAGCAATTCCAATTGAGCACAAAATTTTGTGGATGTATGAACCTAAGAATGACTGGGTTCTACTCCTTTGTTGGCTCAGCTGGCCAGTATGGTTTGTTTGTGAACTATGGTTCCATCTCTGATCTGATGCTTAAATAAGAACATTGTGTGCTTCAACAACCATGGAATGTATACTTTCTTCAAGTTCAGTACTTCCATAATGGGCACATGGGCATTCGTGTATTTTTCAGCATCACTCCCTCAATCAAGTGATTGTACTGACTTAGGTTCACACACTAAGTTCAGTACAACAGAAGTTACATTATCACTCTGCAAGGGCGCGTACAAGTTCAGAGTGCTCCCCTAATTGGGTAAACTACAGGACACTTTATTACTATTCTCCCTAGCCAAGGTAAAGAAACTTAAGAGTTTTGTTTTAAGCATCCTTTAATTCCTCCAGCGTCAGCAAGTAGGTGATCGATCAAAGTCTTTGTTGTTCATCTGTTGCAACGTCAATGTATTCTCTTAATAATATGACATCGGATTGATTATTACATAGCTCGGTAGAGCAGAGAGAGAGAGAGAGAGAGAGAGAGACGGGTATCAACTACAGATAGCCTCACACAGTGTAGCAATGGGGTACAATCTACACGGAAGGGGGCTTGGACCACCCATAATCGGAGATGCTCCTGGATCGAATGCCGCAAGTCAAGATTCGAGGTCCGGATGTGATCAAACACCATTTGGTTCTGGTTCTTCCAGGTAACCCAAAGGACACAACACATCGCCGTGCTGAGAAGTGGACGGCTCCAGGAGGGGTGACAGGTGGAGAAGACACACCAAACATTTTCAACACAACAATTGACAAGCATACTGTGACGGCCGAGGACGCGAGCCCACATCGGATGTAAATGGGGGCACTCAAAGAATAGGTGCACGATCGTCTCAGACCGAGTGGGGCAAAAGGGGCAGTCATCATGTTTGAGGAAGTCAATCCGATGTAGGAAGTCCTGCACACGAGTGTTACCATGTCTTAGAATCCAGGCGAACACCTTGACCTTGATGGGCATGAAGCCATCCCAATTGAGGTCATGCATGGGAGCTCATGGCTAGAGAGTTTGATCATGCGGTACACCGCACTCGCCTTGAACTGAAGACACCCACCCCAAGCTAGGATCTGCTCATCATGAACCTCATAGGACTGAACGCGATTAAGAGCTGATCGAAGCAAGCAAAGTTGCACACATATTTTAAGCCTCTTGCTGCTTCTAGTTGGTTACCCCGCAAGACAGCCATGGCCTCAACGTGGAAAGGATCAAGGACTTTCGCCAATGTTCCTGCACCACAAGCTTCTACCTCACCTTTTGTGATTCCTGATAATAGCACCCCACCCACCCTGCAGCGCTTGATTCAAAATTAAAAGCACCATGATGTTGGTTTTCAATTCATTCTCACTGGGAGGGGTTCATATGCTTTGTACAACCTGAACTATTTGTCAGTTTGGTTTTAGCAATAAGACACATCACATCATTATCTCCATGTTTACCTTCTCCTTGATTCTATTCTTCTCATTCCACCATTTTCGTAAGAGCACAACCACCTTGATCTTATCATTTTCCTAATCCCAAAAAATATATACTTTCTGGGTTGGGAGATTAACCCTTAGCTAGCATATCCCTCAAAATTATAGTTTTTTTTTTATCTCTAGAAGCCACCCTCTAGCACATTTTTTGCTCCATGAAGGGCAACTCTCGGTGAAATTTAGGAGACCACACTGTCCCTCTTGGTCTCGAGCCTCCACCCACATCATCACAAAGAGCCCCCGACACTAGAATCAGTCTGCACAACCTCCCTCCCATAGCCTCGCCTCCTTCCCCTTCTCTTTTGTCGCCAGTGCTACAACCTGCTAGATTCATCACTGCCGATGTCTCAAAGCTTCAATCTGTCGCTAGCACTCCTTGATGTGGCCGGAAACAAAGCCACATGAGCTTGGGGAAAGCGGTAGGAGCCCCGTGTGCGAGCCCACGCAGGCTGACAGTGCGGGAATGGGCCTTCTTCACCGCCTCGATGGCTGAGCTCCCCGCCACTCTCGTCGGCTTGGCCATGAGCTCCCCGCTGTGGCCTATACATTCCGGTGAATCATCGCCCAATAGTAGCTTGTCCATTGAATCCGCCTGCAAATCGTACACCGTCGCGGTGATCCCGCCCCAAATCCAACAAGCCCATGTTCTCCTTTTGCAGCTGCAAGTGCTCCATTTCTCAAAAAACCTCACTTTCAACCGTTGTATAAAAAACCTCGATCGCAAATAATACATCTTTGTTTGCCGGCGCACGTGAAAGCAAGGTATAACACAAACCCCTCTATGTTTCCAATTCAGTATACAAACCCCGTTGCTCTGAACATTACTCTTACAGATGATTCTCTTGCAACACACAGATATGGATCGATCATGTAAAGATTTACATAGATATGGCTGAGTTCCTCCACTATAGAGCTCTACAACAGTTGAGGCATCGCAACCTATTTTGGCTTATATTTGCGGCGATGACCTGGACACTTTGGACGACTCGTAATAAGATGGTGATTGAGAAGGTCTTCCCGAGGAAGGCGTATGACTCCTTCAAATTCCTTGCTTTTCTACATCACTAGCACCCACTCTCGAGGCAGCGTCATCGCAACCGGCTTGGCTGCATGATGGATGCGCTCTTGGCTTCAGCGGGTCGGCTTTCATCCTCGTAGTGCCCCTTAGCGGCTGCCACTAGGTGGCTTTTTTCTATTTCTATCATGTTTTCTTGGGCTTGCATGTGCTATGGTCCCAGCCATCGTTCTTGAGATGTTGGTTGTTTGGACCGTTGTTTTATTTATAAAGCGGGGCGATAGCCTTTTCGAGAGAGATGTAAATATCTACGTAAACCAGATGCTAGACTACTAGTATCGATCGGTGAGAGAGAAGCTAGATGATGTGCTAACAGAGCCACACAAGAAGCAATACCAAATTAACGAGATGCAAGCCTAGATAAGGAAACTAAGAAGCTTTACCTTGCACATCCTAACTAACCGCTATAATGATTTGGTTGATACTTGGTACATAGCTCGTTTTCTAAAGACCTCTTTTGATTCTTCTGGCAGACGATGGATGGCCCACAAAAATACTGTATGGTGAAATGGACTGACATCTACATGCCAAAGGATTTGGGAGGATAGGCATCCTAGTGTCAGAGTGCATGAATGTGGCCCTTATGCTACAAATGGGTCTAGCGGATCATTTGAGGGGAGGGGGCTTATGGTTGCAACTTATTCAAGCAAAGTACTTCCGAGGCCAGTCACCGCTTGCTTGTTCCCCTACTGATGGATCCTAGTTTTGGCAGTCCGTCCAGCATATCAAGCAAGAGATCGGCCAGGGGATGTCCTTCTCCATTGGCAATAGTGAGGGAACCCTATTCCGGCTTGACCGTGCGTGAATAGAGCCCCATTATGTATGGGGTTTCCAAACTTATTTGGCATCTGCTCAGTTCAAATGGTGTTGGTCTCCATGACTCCCAACAGTGGCCATTGGAACGTCTTTATTCCATGATAATTTGGGCCAATGTAGATCATAGAGTGGGCTAACTTGCGGGCTGCCCTCCCACCGGTGCTCGTGGATTATCCGGACACCTTATCCTATTGGGTGTCCCCTTCAGGTATCTTCTCTATCAGCCTGACATAACATGTCCTATGTCGATGTTTGCTTTAGTGTGTGGACTTCTCCGCTCTAGAAAGCACCATTTCCCTTGAAGATAAAGATTTTTGTTTGGCAATTGTTAAGGGATCTCCTCCCATCTGGGAGGGAGGTGATCAAGAGAACGACCCTGCAAATGGGTTGTGCCCTCTGTGTGGTGTCTCGGAGGTGAGTAAATTGTTTAAAACCATGACATTTGCGGCTAGGGTACTCCCAAACCATTGCTAAAAATAACAAATCACCATCGCTTCCGTGGCAAGTAAGTAACAGATCGGACTAATTCAAAACCGAGGATGTCTAACTGTAGAACTGACCAGTGGGACCATCTATTGGGTTGATGTGGCGAAAACTAGTCCTAGTCATGTTTGACCTACAGAGGTGGACGGGGGTCCCACTCATCAGCCACACCTCTTATCTCCTCTCGCCTCTCCTTCCTCCCCACACATCTCTCTCCCTCACCATTGGTCATCCAACAGCGCCGCCCCTGCCTGCCGCCTGGCACCGTCCCTCTGAGCACACCTTCCCGCCGCCTATCGCCACCCGAATCTGGTCCATCGCAGCCATCTGCGTCCGCCGCCCCCTCCCTGCACGCCTCCCCGCCGCCTGGCGTCGGCTAAATCTGTGGCTGTCGGTTTTCTACCTCCGACCGCCCCTTCCCAACACATCTCCCCGCCACCTGGCGCTGGTCGAATCTGAGGCCATCTACACCCGCCGCCCCTCTCACGCGCTGTGGTGAAGTGTCTTAGCCGCCCCATGCTCGCGACAAGGGCCACACCATGTGGCCCCCCCTCGCCTACTGATACGTCTCCAACGTATCTATAATTTTTTATTGTTCCATGCTATGTTACATCCTGTTTTGGACATTATTGGGCTTTATTATACACTTTTATATTATTTTTGGAACTAACCTATTAACCGGAGGCCCAACTCAGAATTGCTATTTTTTTGCCTATTTTAGGGTTTCGCAGAAAAAGAATATCAAACGGAGTCCAAACGGAATGAAAGCTTCGGGAACGTGATTTTCGGAACGAACATGATCCAGAGGACTTGGACCCTACGTTAAGCAATCAACCAGGAAGGCACGAGGTAGGGGGCGCGCCTACCCCCCCAAGCGCGCCCTCCATCCTCGTGGGGCCCATGTTGCTCCATCGACGTACTCCTTCCTCCTATATATACCTACGTACCCCCAAACTACCAGAAATGGAGCCAAAACCCCAATTCCACCGCCGTAACTTTCTGTATCCACGAGATCCCATCTTGGGGCCTTTTTCGGAGCTCCACCGGAGGGGGCATCGATCATGGAGGGCTTCTACATCAACACCATAGCCTCTCCGATGAAGTGTGAGTAGTTTACTTCAGACCTTCGGGTCCATAGTTATTAGCTAGATGGCTTCTTCTCTCTTTATGGATCTCAATACAAAGTTCTCCCCCTCTCTCATGCAGATCTATTCGATGTAATCTTCTTTTGCGGTGTGTTTGTTGAGACCGATGAATTGTGGGTTTATGATCAAGTTTATCTATGAACAATATTTGAATATTCTCTTAATTCTTTTATGTATGATTGGTTATCTTTGCAAGTCTCTTCGAATTATCAGTTTGGTTTGGCCTACTAGATTGATCTTTCTAGGGAGAAGTGCTTAGCTTTGGGTTCAATCTTGCGGTGTCCTTTCCCAGTGACAGTAGGGGCAGCAAGGCACGTATTGTATTGTTGCCATCGAGGATAACAAGATGGGGTTTATATCATATTGCATGAGTTTATCCCTCTACATCATGTCATCTTGCTTAAAGCGTTACTCTATTCTCTTGAACTTAATACTCTAGATGCATGCTGGATAGCAGTCGATGTGTGGAGTAATAGTAGTAGATGCAGGCAGGATTCGGTCTACTTGTCTTGGACGTGATGCATATATACATGATCATACCTAGATATTCTCATAACTATGCTCAATTCTGTCAATTGCTCAACAGTAATTTGTTCACCTACCGTAATACTTATGCTCTCGAGAGAAGCCACTAGTGAAACCTATGGCCCCCAGGTCTATTTTCCATCATCTTTCTCTATTTTCCTCCCCCACTTCACCCTTGCTGTTTTATTCGCCCTCTCTCTTTCCATCCTCCTCCTCTTTCTCTATTCGCCTCTTTTTGCCCATCTCTTGTTTGCTTGTGTGTTGGATTGCTTGCTTGTCACGATATCTCTATATAGATTTGGTGATCTCCACCTTAAAAGGTTAGAAGAGATCGAAAGCAACGTCAGGAGTTTTATGGTCTTACAATTTGAGCATAATAATTTCTTTAGAAATGAGCTTAAAGAACAAAAAAGCTTTATGAGTTATATGAATAAAGAGCTCGATGATATGTCTAAAGAATTTGATGGTTTGAAATCTCAGATTGCTCATCTTGAGAAGTTAATAGCTGAAGTTTCGGATAAGCAAGCCACCGTAGTTAATAAGATGGCCGCTAAGCCGAATTTTTTTTGGAAGACAAAGATGAAGATCTAAAAGTTATTGATGTGTCCCCTATTAAATCTTTGCTTTGTAATATGAATCTTGATAATGATGGGACTGAATATGGTCCACCTTTACCTAGAAGACATTCCAAAAATTCGGAGTCTTTAGATCTTGATGCTAAAATTGTTAAAAGTGGGATTGAAGAAGTCAAAACTTTAAATAATGATGAACCCACTATTTTGGATTTCAAGGAATTTAATTATGATAATTGCTCTTTGATAGATAGTATTTCCTTGTTGCAATCCGTGCTAAATTCTCCTCATGCTTATAGTCAAAATAAAGCCTTTACCAAACGTATCATTGATGCTTTGATGCAATCTTATGAAGAAAAACTTGAGTTGGAAGTTTCTATCCCTAGAAAACTTTATGATGAGTGGGAACCTACTATTAAAATTAAAATTAAAGATCATGAGTGCTATGCTTTGTGTGATTTGGGTGCTAGTGTTTCCACGATTCCTAAGACTTTGTGTGATTTGCTAGGTTTCCGTGATTTTGATGAATATATGGCTAGTAAAATAGTTTATAAACCATAGAGAAGTTGGATTACAGTAGGTTTAACACCAATATAAATAAAGAATGAGTTCATTACAGTACCTTGAAGTGGTGTTTTGTTTTCTTTCGCTAACGGAGCTCATGAGATTTTCTACTTTAAGTTTTGTGTTGTGAAGTTTTCAAGTTTTGGGTAAAGATTTGATGGATTATGGAACAAGGAGTGGAAAGATCCTAAGCTTGGGGATGCCCATGGCACCCCCAAGATAATCTAAGGACACCTAAAAGCCAAAGCTTGGGGATGCCCCGGAAGGCATCCCCTCTTTCGTCTACTTCCACCGGTAACTTTACTTGGAGCTATATTTTTATTTACCACATGATATGTGTTTTTCTTGGAGCGTCTTGTATTATTTGAGTCTTTATTTGTTAGTTTTCCATAATCATCCTTGCCGTACACACCTTCTGAGAGAGACACACATGATTCGGAAATTGTTAGAATACTCTATGTGCTTCACTTATATCTTTTGAGTTATATAGTTTTTGCTTTAGGGCTTCACTTATATTTTTTAGAGCACGTTGGTGGATTTGTTTTATAGAAACCATTGTTCTCTCATTCTCCACTTATATTATTTTGAGAGTCCTACAAAACAGCATGGTAAATTGCTTTAATTATGTTAGGCATTCACGATTAATAATAAAGTTTTCTTATGAGTGTGTTGAATACTATGAGAAGTTTGATACTTGATAATTGTTTTGAGATATGGAGATGGTGATATTAGAGTCATGCTAGTTGAGTAGTTGTGAATTTGAGAAATACTTGTGTTAAAGTTTATGAAGTCGGAGCATGATTTATTTATTGATTGTCTTCCTTATGAGTGGCGGTCGGGGACGAGCGGTCGGAGGCATTCACATAGAGTCATATTTTTTCCAAGTATTGAGTTGTAATTGTTGAGTTGTAAGTAAATAAAAAAGTGTGATGATCATCATTTTTAAAGCATTGTCCCAAGTGAGGAAAGGATGATGGAGACTATGATTCCCCCGCAAGTCGGGATGAGACCCCGGACTAAATAAAAAAAGAGGCCATAAAAAAAGAGAAAAGGCCAAACAAAAAAATGAGAGAAAAAGAGAGAAGGGATAATGCTACTATCCTTTTACCACACTTGTGCTTCAAAGTAGCACCAAGATCTTCATAGAGAGTCTCCTATGTTATCACTTTCATATACTAGTGGAAAATTTTCATTATAGAACTTGGCTTGTATATTCCAATGATGGGATTCCTTAAAATTCTCTAGGTATTCGTGAGCAAGCAAGTTGGATGCACACCCACTTAGTTCTTTTTGAGCTTTCATATACTTATAGCTCTAGTGCATCCGTTGCATGGCAATCCCTACTCACTCACATTGATATCTATTAATGGGCATCTCCATAGCCCGTTGATAAGCCTAGTTGATGTGAGACTATCTTCCCCCTTTTTGTCTTCTCCACAACCACCTTTCTATTCCACCTATAGTTCTATGTCCATGGCTCACGCTCATGTATTGCGTGAAGATTGAAAAAGTTTGAGAACACCAAAAGTATGAAACAATTGCTTGGCTTGTCATCGAGGTTGTGCATGATTTAAATACTTTGTGTGGTGAAGATGGAGCATAGCCAGACTATATGATTTTGTAGGGATAACTTTCTTTGGCCATGCTATTTTGAAGAGACATAATTTCTTAGTTAGTATGCTTGAAGTATTATTATTTCTATGCCAATATTAAACTTTTGTCTTGAATCTTTCGGATCTGAATATTCATACCACAATTAAGAAGAATTACATTGAAATTATGCCAAGTAGCATTCCACATCAAAACAAGCAGCAATTAAGCTTGGGGATGCTTGATACGTCTCCAACGTATCTATAATTTTTGATTGTTCCATGCTATATTACATCCTATTTTGGACATTATTGGGCCTTATTATACACTTTTATATTATTTTTGGGACTAACCTATTAAACGGAGGCCTAGCCCAAAATTGCTGTTTTTTTGCCTATTTTACGGTTTCGCAGAAAAAGAATATTAAACGGAGTCCAAACGGAATGAAACCTTCGGAAACATGAGTTTCGGAACGAACATGATCCAGAGGACTTGGACCCTACGTCAAGCAATCAACCAAGAAGGCACGAGGTAGTGGGGCGCGCCTCCCCCCCCCCAGGCGCGCCCTCCACCCTCGTGGTGCCCACGTTGCTCCACCGACGTACTCCTTCCTCCTATATATACCTACGTACCCCCAAACTACCAGAAACGGAGCCAAAACCCTAATACCACCACCGTAACTTTCTGTATCCACGAGATCCCATCTTGGGGCCTTTTCCGGATGTCGGTGTACAAAAATAGGGGTGCATCTTTGTACCCCTTTTCCTATGCACGGGCAGTCAATGCCGCGCCCACGGCCACACCAAGCAGAACGAGGGAGGTGAGCCAAGGTAAGATCGAAGCCCATGACAATCAAAGCAACGCCAAGGCCAAGACCACAATGACCAGAGGGATGAAGCAAGTTCCCCGGCAAGACCCTTGACGGGAGGCCTCAGCAACCCCAGCAAGATCCCTGCCGGGACAGCTCGCCCCACACCAACAGAGTGAGCCACCCTTGAGCCCACGGCCCCCAGTGCCAACATCAGCGTGGGGCCAGGGCTCGGGAAGGCACCTCTGTGGTGGCATGCATATCTTTGTGGAGACATATTCAAGATCAGATTAGAAGACGATGATTGTCGGCAAGATCCTTGCCAAGGAAGGCCACCAGACCACCGGCAAGATCCTTCCAGGGACGACAACACACCACGACGAGACCCTTGCCGGGCCACCCGGCAAGGCCCTCGCCAAAGACGTCGGCAAGGCCACCGCCAAGCCCACGTCAACCAAGCTTCCACCGTCATTCACATGCATCTGCCAGCCCAACCAGCTGGGCGGGCACCTGCGTGGCAACATGCAGCTCCCAGGCCAACTTATCAAGCTCCTGCGTGGCGGCATGCAGATCTTGTGCGCCAACTCAGCCGCCTGCCTACCTACATGGCACCGCACGCATCCATGGCCGAGGCGCGTGTCGAAGCGAGGAGGAGCGACGACGGACGGGACGGGCCTCGCCCTGTCCCCGATAAAGCAAGAGGACACCTAAGCGGTGCATTAAATGCACCTTGTCCTGTAATACAAGGGATAACCTCGTGCCACTGTAGACCTTTACACCTCCTGTGTGCCACTGTGGCAACCCCTTTTTCCTATGAAAGGAGGCCCGAGGCGACGAGGAGAGGGATTCAGCTCTTTCGAACCACACGCTGACGACAGCTAGTTAGAGAGCTCAAGAACTCTCAGAAATACACCCACCAAAGCAGGATTAGGGTTTTACACATCCTCGCGGCCCGAACCTGGGTAAATGATCCTTGTGCTGTCTACTAGCTCTGCTCTCCTCGCAACCCTGCGCCCTGGCAACCGTAGTAGGGATTCTTGTGATCCCATAGGTGCCGTTCCACACCGACATCTTTGGCGCGCCAGGTAGGGGTGCAATTGTGAGAATCTGGTCTGGTAGTTAGCCTAGCGGTTCTTCATCGCTTTCGGTTTCTGAGAAGAAGGCGGCTGGAGGAATGACGCCGTCTCGGAGACAGAAAAGCTAAGTCATTCAGAGCCTTGGATTATTTCCTCTTAAACTTAAGGTTATCATCCTCGGAGATCTGGCCTATGTATGGGAAACCTGCACGCAAGGGGCCCCCCGCGATTGGCAACGCCTTTGTTCTATTTCGAGTCTGCTCAACAGCTCAAAGCTGCCACGTCGAGAGTGGCAGGGAAGCCTTCCGCACTTTGCAATGCTCCTGACTCTGACTCGAGTCAAACTCAAAGGTTCGGGCGGCCGTGCTAAGGGCGGTAAGGTGGTTTGCCCGGCAGCAAGCACACCTGGCAGGCCAATGGGGATCCGTCCCCACGACGCCACCCTGGGTGTACGCGCCGGCAAGCCTACCTAGTTACGTAGGGTGGACATACAAGGAAAAATCGAACAGGAAAATAACATGCATGATACTAAAAAGTGTTGCAGAGTTATGTTACATCAAATTGTTGCAGCGGTTCTAACTAGAGATAGCAATTGTCTTGGTTATGAACCTGCAGCGGCGATAAAAAATGTTATGCCTAATCCCGGCGCTGGCCCTCCACCCTCTGAATTCTGCCGACTCGGCTGATGATGGGCTCGATGCACTCCCTGAGCGGTGCAATGTCGGTTCCCTCCGGCAAGCTCTCCAGCACGACGTCGAAGTCGAGGTCGGCGTACCAGTGCACCACCTTGGTGAGAACATTGGTCATGGCACCCTGGCAAAACCTCCTGGACTCGTTGGCCAGTGAGGCCGCCCGGTTGGCGTGGAGCCTCTCCAGAGCGCCGACGACCTTCTCAAAGAACATGGTCAGGCTGCAATTGGCGCTCACGCCCCGCTCTGGGACATACCTCACGTCCGGCATCCCCATGATGGCCAGCTATGCGGCGGCCTGGTTGGCGACGGTGGCAAGGCGCTCGAGCCAACGGTTCTCGCCCTCCACGTGGTCCGCGAAGTTGAGGCCCTCGTGATTCCGCAACAGCTTTTCGGCCTCCAGCTCCTTGGCCAGGGTCCCCTCTCGGGTTGTGGCCTCCGACAACACCTTCTCGAGACCCTCCAGCTTCATCTTGAGGTCTTTGATGGAGTTTTTGGCCTCGGAGAGCTCCCCAGCCTTGCTGACGACCGCGCCCGGCGCCTCTGTTAGGGCACTGTTGAGTGCGTCCTGCTCCTTGGACAGCTTCAGGGCCTGCTCCTTCAGCCTGTCGCTGTCTGCCTCCAGCTCCTCCACCTTGCCGGCGTGAACCTGGGCCTGGGCATTGAGTGCCTCCTTGTGCCTCTGCTCCAGCTTGCTGGTCCGCTGCAAGACAAGCTTCTCCACATCTGCATCCTTGCCGCGAAGCATGGCGACAAGCTTCTCCTCACACTCAGTGAGGTCCTCCTCCTGGGAGTTCAGCGCGGCCTCGCGTTGGGTCCGAGCGGCTTCGGCGGCCTTGGCCAAGTTCTTCGCTGCCTCCTGAGCTTTCTCGACATCGGCGAGCTTCATGGTGAGCTCCACGTCGTGCTTGGCCTGCTCACCCTGGGCCGCCTTGAGCTCCTTGTGGGCCTCGTGGAACCAGTCCTGCGCCTCGGCAACGCGCTTCTGGAGGTCCGCCTCTACCTTCTCCACCACCGTCGTCCTGGACGTAGCCTTGTCCAGGCGGGCGCAACGAAGCGCCTGGAGCTTCCGGAAGCTGGCACCCAAGGCGTGGAGGAGCCGCTCTTCCTGTGAGCCATCACCGCCAACGATCGTCTCATCGACGACTTCAAACCCGGCAGCGGCAAGCACCTCGTCATCGAACACCTCTCCCTCAATGGGTGTCCTGGTGCTCCACGCGCCTGGAAGGTGGACAAACAAATCGTCACTGTAACACCCTTGATGCGACTATAGCTCCCACGTGTCGAGGCACGACTTAGATACATAATCGCATTGAAGGCATATGTCGCAAGTTAGGCAATCTTCACAACATCCCATGTAATAATAATAAAAGGGGAGATAACATAGTTGGCTTACACTCGCCACGTCAATCAAGTACATTAATAACATTACATCATCCATACACTCAAGGCCCGACTACGGCGCCAAAATAAAAGAGAACCCAACATGCGACACGGTCCTGATCACCCCCAACTGGGCACCACTACTGATCATCGGGAAAGGGAACATAGTATCGTTGAGAGTCTTCGTCGAACTCCCATTTGAGCTCATACGCGTCTCCTGGAGCGGAATCATCAGGCCCTGCATCTGGTGTAATAGTAATCTGTGAGCCACAAGGACTCAGCAATCTCGCACCCTCGCGATCAAGACTATTTAAGCTTATAGGTGTGACAAGGTACAATATGAGCGGAGCTGCAGCAAGCGACTAGCAAATATGGTGGCTAACTTATTCGCAAAGGAGAGCGAGAAGAGGAGGCAAAGCGCGAGCAAGAAACTAGAGAACAACCTGCGCAAACATTACTCCAACATCGTGTCCACTTCCCGGACTCCGCCGAGAAGAGGCCATCACGGTAACACACTCAGTTGATTCATTTTAATTAATTAAGGTTCAAGTTGTCTACAACCGAACATTAACAAATTCCCATCTGCCCATAACCGCGGGCACGGCTTTCGAAAGTTCAATCCCTGCAGGGGAGTCCCAACTTAGCCCATGACAAGCTCTCACGGTCAACGAAGGAATAGACCTCCTCCCAAGATGTTCCGATCAGACTCGGTTTCTCGGTAATTCAAGACACTTCGACAGGTTAAAACAAGACCAGCAACACCGCCCGAATGTGCCGACAAATCCCGATAGGAGCTGCACATATCTCGTTCTCAGGGCACACTCAGATAGGTCAAGCTACGAGTAAAACCAACCCTCAAGTTTCCCCGAGGTGGCCCCGCAGGCTGCCCGGTTCGGATCAACACTCAGAGGGAGCACTGGCCGCGGGGGGGGGGGGTTAAAATAAGATGACCCTTGGGCTCCGGTAACCCAAGGGAAAAAGAGGCTAGGTGGCGAATGGTAAAACCAAGGTTGGGCATTGTTGGAAAAGCTTTAATCAAGGCGAACTATCAAGGGGTTCCCATTATAACCCAACCGCGTAAGGAACGCAAAATCCGGGAACATAACACCGATATGATGGAAACTAGGGCGGCAAGAGTGGAACAAAACACTAGGCGAGAGGCCGAGCCTTCCACCCTTCACCAAGTATATAGATGCATTAAGATAACATGGCAATATAATGATATCCCAACAAGTAAATAAAAGATGTTCCAACAAGGAACGGCCTCCAATCTTCACCTGCAACTAGTAACGCTATAAGAGGGGGCTGAGCAAAGCGGTAACATAGCCAATCAACGGTTTTCTAGGACAAGGTGGGTTAGAGGTTTGACATGGCAATTTGGGAGGCTTGCAAGCAAGTGGTAGGCATCGTAGCATTGGCATAGCAAAAGAGCGAGCAAACTAGCATAGCAAAGATAGTAGTGATTTCGAGGGTATGATCATCTTGCCTGCACAGTTGTCAGAGTTGACTGGATCCTCAAAAGCAAACTCAACGGGCTCCTCGTTAGCAAACTTGTCTCCCGGCTCTACCCAAACAAGACAAACAAGCAACAAGGATACAATCAACCACGTGCAAGACCAAGCAATATGATGAAATGATGATATGCTATGCGGGATGCGATGCGGGATGCAAAATGCAAGATATGACAGGAAATGCATGAACCTGGCCTCAACTTGGAAATCCAAGTGTGCCACTGGAAAGATGAGATGAAATCGCTTGAAAACGATATAAAGAACGCCGGAATCGGAGTTACGGTTTGGAAATGGCAAGCGATTCAAATATGACACCAGTCTGCGATTTATAGCAAGTAGGCATCTAAATGCAACGAAATGAACATGCTACAGCACCCAAACATGACAAAAAAATTCATGGCAGGGATGCACACAAGATGCTTAACAAAAGTCTAGCACTGAGCTACGGCCAATTCATCCATTAGGAGGTTCAAACAAGCATGGCAAAAACGCAAATGGTAAAACAGATCTCAGACTTAGTGAAATTAACACTTGTCTGGAATTTCAGATCATATAGCCCTCTTCGGAGCAACAAAACAACATGCTACAGGACCTAAACATGACAAAGAAAGACATGGCAAGGAGCTACTCAAGAAGCTTAACAAAAGTCCCTTAGTGACCTTGACCAAAAGGGATCACAAAATATACTAACAAGCACACGAACATAGCAAAAACATAATCAGTTTTCAGACTTAATGAAAACTGGGACATGCTGAAACATAACTCACGAAGGCATGTTTACGAGCTCGATGCACTCACCACGGTGCAAGTCATGGCAAGACAAGTATACATCCCTTAAGAAGGCACAAAATACAAGCTAGACATGGCAAGAAAAATAGCATAGCATGCATGGATCAACTACAACATCACCGGCAAAATCGCAAACAAGTTGACGATCTGCCCAGATTCGCAACGAAGCAAAAGTAGAGCTCGATTGACTCAAGCTAGGGTACTCCATAATTTCAAACAAAGACATGGATGGATAGAGCACTACAAGATTAACAAAACTCCCTTACTAATCATCCTCAAAAGAGGCACGGATCACTAGGAAACAACATGAACATATGGCATCATGAGATAAACAATCCCAGGACTTGGTGAAATCACCAAGTCCCTGAAAACAGAATTAGCAAGTGCACCACTTTGCAAGCTTGCACAAGTCACCACACTTATCCTAAAAATACATGGGTTGCACCTCTGGATATATGATAAAACCCTTAACAAAACATATGAAGAACTCACGGGCATATCATGCACACATTAATCATGGCAAAAATGACAAAAGTGCTAAACGGAGTAACATATCTGACAATTAACTCAAGTAGCCCACTTCTAACAGCATTTCGGGCATCAAGATGAGCTCAAATGAAAATGATACAATGTAATGAAATGATGTACTCTCTGAGATGAACATTTTGATATGCTATATGCATGAATCGGAGCTACGGATGCAAAATTACGGAGCCTCGAACATGCGCACATGAACTAAAAATTCTGGGGACTTAGGAAAAATTTCAACCTCCGGATCTGGATCTAGGGTTTACTGTTCACGGCACGGAATCCGAGGACGGCGGCGCGGCTCGCCGGAGAAATCGAGGACGGCGGCGGCCGGGGTTGGAGGCGCCTGATCCAGCGAGGGGGAGGTCGCCGGTGGCCAGGCCGGAGCTGGGGCCGGCCGGGGCGAGGGGTGGCGCGGCGCGGCGTCCGGCCGCGGGGGAGCGGGCAGCGGCGGCCGGCAGGCTCGGCGAGGCGGTGGAGTGCGGCAGGCGGCGGGGGCGGCGCGAGGTGGCGGGGAGCGGGAGCGGGCCGCGGGGGCCGGACCTGGGCTCCCGGGCCGCGACGGCGGCTGGCGGTAGAGCACCGCGTGGCGGCTCCCGGTTGGGGCGGCGGCGACGTCCGGTGCGGGGCGGACAATGTCCGGCCGCGCGAGGTGGAAAATTTAGGGTTTCGGAGAGGGGGATCCGTATTTCGGGGAAGGGGTCTATTTATAGGCATAGAGGGAGCTAGGAGAGTCCAAATGAGGTGCGGTTTTCGGCCACGCGATCGTGATCGAATGCTCTAGGACATGGAGCAGAGTTTGGTGGGTTTTGGGCCAAATTGGAGGGGTGTTGGGCTGCAACACACACGAGGCCTTTTCGGTCCCTCGGTTAACCCTTGGAGTACCAAACGAAGTCCAAATGGTACGAAACTTGACAGGCGATCTACCGATAGTAAACCAAGGCCGCTTGGCAAGTCTCGGTCCAATCCAGAAATGTTTAATCCTCACACACGAAAGAAAGCTAGAAATGGCCACCGGAGGAGAACGAAGCACCGGAATGCAAAACGGACAACGGGGAAAATGCTCGAATACATGAGACGAACACGTATGCAAAATGCAATGCACATGATGACATGATATGAGATGCATGACAACGACAACAACACACGGAGACAAAACTCGAACCCGAGGAAATAAACATAACTTAACGCTGGAAATGGCAAGAGTTGGAGTACAAATAGGGAAAGTTACATCCGGGGTGTTACAACACTCCACCACTACGAAAGGATCTCGTCCCGAGATCTAGGACTGAAAGAACGCCGGGTACTCAGAACGGAGGTGATCCTCGTGTTCCCAGGTAGCTTCACGGTCGGAATGGTGTGACCACTTGACTTTGAGAAATATGAATGACTTGTTGCGAGTCTTGCATTCAGTCTCTTCATGAATAGCAACTGGGTGCTCACGATAAGAGAGATCTTCTTGGAGCTCAATGTCCTCGAAGTTGACGGTGCGGTCAGGAGTCTTGAAGCACTTTCGAAGGTGAGAGACATGGAACACGTCATGAACATTTGCCAAGTTTGAAGGAAGCTCGAGTTGATAGGCGAGGTCGCCTCTCTTGCTGACAATCTTGAAAGGTCCCACGTATCTAGGGGCAAGCTTCCCTTTGATACCGAAGCGACGAGTACCTTTCATAGGAGAGACACGGAGGTAAACATGATCTCCGATCTCGAAAGCCAAATCACGGTGCTTACTATCATAGTAGCTCTTCTGACGGGATTGGGCTGCTTTGAGGTTATCACGAATGACTTTGCACATTTCTTCTGCTTCTGTGATTAAGTCATTACCCAAAAGCTGACGTTCACCGGTTTCAGACCAGTTGAGAGGGGTACGGCACTTCCTGCCATACAGAATTTCAAAAGGGGCCTTGCCCGAACTTGCTTGAAAACTGTTGTTGTAGGAGAATTCAGCATAAGGAAGACAATCCTCCCACTTCATGCCGAAGGAGATCACACAAGCCCTGAGCATATCTTCAAGAATCTGGTTGACACGCTCGACTTGACCGCTTGTTTGAGGATGGAAAGCTGTGCTGAAGCGGATGTTGGTGCCCATGGCCTTCTGAAAAGAATCCCAAAACTTCGAGGTAAAGATGCTGCCACGGTCTGAAGAGATCACTTGAGGAATACCGTGCAGAGAGACAATACGAGAGGTATAGAGTTCCGCCAATTGAGCTGCAGTGATCGACTCTTTGATAGGCAGAAAGTGAGCCACTTTGGTGAGTTTGTCGATGACAACGAATATAGCATCATTGCCACGCTTGGACTTTGGAAACCCAGTCACGAAGTCCATTTCAATGTGGTCAAACTTCCATTCTGGAATGGCAAGAGGTTGGAGGAGACCTGCTGGCCTTTGGTGTTCTGCCTTCACTCTTCTGCAGACATCACATTCATTCACGAATTGAGCGATCTCGCGCTTCATTCGAGTCCACCAATAAGCTTGCTTAAGGTCCTGATACATCTTCGTGCTCCCAGGGTGGATGGAGAGGAGAGAATTGTGAGCCTCGTTCATGATCACTTTACGGAGGTCACCTTTGGGTACAACAATACGATCCTCGAAGAAGAGAGTGTCCTTGTCATCAAGGCGGTAGCACTTGTACTTGGACTGACTCTTGGCAATCCCAATCTTCACCTTTTTCACCATAGCATCAAGAAGCTGGGCTTGGCGAATCTGGTCTTCTAAGGTAGGAGAGACTTGAAGGTTGGCGAGGAAACCTTGAGGAACAACTTGCAGATTAAGTTTGCGGAAAGCTTCACAAAGCTCGGGTTGATAAGGCTTGAGAATCAGACTGTTGCAGTAAGCCTTTCTGCTCAAAGCGTCAGCAATCACATTGGCCTTGCCTGGAGTATACTCAATACTCGGATTATACTCTTGAATCATTTCGACCCATCGAGTTTGCCTGAGGTTGAGATTAGGCTGAGTGAAGATGTACTTGAGACTCTTGTGATCAGTGAAAATGTCCACTTTTCTTCCCAATAGAAGATGTCTCCAAGTCAAAAGAGCATGCACAACTGCCGCCAACTCGAGATCATGAGTGGGGTAGTTCTTCTCATTAGGCTTCAACTGGCGAGATGTATAAGCAACAACTTTCTTCTCTTGCATCAATACTGCGCCAAGACCTTGGAGAGAGGCATCACAAAAGACCTCGTACGGCTTGGATTCATCAGGTGGAGTCAGAACTGGAGCAGTGATCAATTTCTCTTTCAAAGTGTTGAAAGCAATATCACACTCCGGAGACCAAACGTACTTGACGTGCTTCTGGAGAAGATTAGAGAGAGGCTTCGCGATCTTAGAAAAGTTTTCAACGAATCTTCGGCAATAGCTTGCGAGACCGAGAAAACTGCGGAGTTGCTTCACGTTCTGAGGAGGTTCCCAATTCACAATTGCAGACACCTTCTCAGGATTCACGGCAATGCCCTTGGCAGAGATGATATGACCAAGATAAAGAACCTCATCGAGCCAAAATTCACACTTGGAGAACTTGGCGTAGAACTGATGTTCTCTGAGCTTATCAAGAACCAAACGCAAGTGCTTGGCATGATCTTCCTTGTTCTTGGAGAAAACCAGAATGTCGTCGAGATAGACCAAAACGAAGTCATTGGTGTAGGCGTTGAAGATGAAGTTCATCATGCGAGAGAACGTCGGAGGAGCGTTGGCGAGGCCAAAAGACATGACAGTGTATTCATATGAACCAAAGCTTGTTCTGAATGCTGTCTTGGGAATATCTTCTTCACGAATGCGAATCTGGTGATAACCCATACGGAGATCAAGCTTGGAGAATACTTGGGCACCTTTGAGTTGTTCGAACAGCTCATTGATGTTGGGAAGTGGGTATTTGTTCTTGATGGTCTTCTTGTTCACTGGACGGTAATCAACACAAAGTCGGTCCGTTCCATCCTTCTTCTTCACAAAAAGAACACCACAACCCCACGGAGAAGAACTAGGCCGGATGAGACCCATTTTCTCTTGCATATCGAGTTGCTTCTTCAGCTCCTTCAACTCTTCAGGTCGAGCTTGTAAGGACGTTTGCACACAGGTTCCGTGCCAGGCTCAAGATCAATAACGAATTCAACTGGCCGGTGCGGAGGCATTCCTGGGAAGCTCTTCTGGAAAGACGTCTTGATATTCGCAAACGACTGGAATTTGAGAGATGGCATCCAATTCACCCTTCTCATTGAGAGAAAACAGGCGGATGGTATTATCCGAGCGGCAAAGACAATTACATCCTCAGACGAATGAGTCAATTGAATCTGCCTGGCGGCACAATCAAGCTGAGCCTTGTGCTTAGAAAGCCAATCCATCCCGAGAATAAGATCAATATCCGAGATACCAAGAACCATTGGGGAAGAAAGGAACTTGTAGTCGCCCAACGTGATAGTAACATCTGGCACCTCCAGACTAGCACTCAAACGTTTGCCAGGAGAAACGATATCCATTTGTTTACCCAAATGAGAGGAAACGAACTCATGCTTGGTAAAAAATGGCTTTGGCATGAAACAATGTGATGCACCCGTGTCAAAAAGAACTCTTGCAGGAATATCATTAACAGGAAGGTTACCCATGATCACATCTGACGAGTCCTCTGCCTGAGCTGCATTCATCAAATTGACCTTGGCGTGCTTGGGGTTATGCTTGACCACAGCTGTACTTGCCGATCTGACAGGAGGAGGAGGAGGAAGACGCCTCTGGTTGAGACACTTGTTGGCATAGTGACCCTTCTGTTGGCACTTGTTGCACGTGACCTCTGAAAGCGGACGGTGATACGGAGCACTCGATCTTGGAGCTTGAGACGAAGTCTTGTTCTGAAAGCCAGGGTTGGGGGGTGGGAAGAACCACTGCCACCTTTGCTCTTCTGCTGATACGGCTGACGGAACGGAGGAGGAGGAAGCCAAAACTTTTGCTGCTTGGCCACTTGAGTAGAGGAAGAAGGAGTAGCATCTCTGACTCGCTTCTTGGAAGCATCACACCTCAACTGAGCAGCCTCTTGCTTCAGTGCCATGTTGTAGAACTCATCGTATCTCAAGGGCTCAAAGAGAACAAGAGCGAGCTGAATATCTTCTCTGAGACCACCCCTGAACTGGTATATCATGCTCTTCTCATCAGGGACGTCCTGCTTGGCAAAGCAGGCGAGCTTCTGGAACAATTTGTTGTAGTCATAGACAGACAAAGAGCCTTGCTTCAGATTGCGGAATTCCTCACGCTTGCTTTCAACCACGCTCTGCGGAATATGATGAGCTCGGAAATCTCGACGGAAATCATCCCAAGTGATAACACGTCCACCTCTGGAGTCCTTGTACTGCTGGAACCATTCTGCGGCTTGATCTTTGAGTTGGAAAGAAGAGAACTTGACAAAGTCCTCAGGCCTGACGTTACTGCACTCGAAATGCTTACACAGATCCACAAGCCAATCATCAGCATCGGTTGCCTCAACACAATTGCTGAAAGTCTTTGGCCCGTTAGCAAGGAACTGGTTGAGTGTAGCAAAGTGACTCTGATTGCTTCCTTGATTCCCTTGACTGCCTTGATTGCGCTCTTGAAGAATTTGCATGATCAGCTGTGTGTTTGCATTGGTTGCGGCCATCACAGCTTGCCATCCCTCTGGAGGAGGTGGAGGTGGTGGCAGATCAGGATTCAGAGTTGTGCGCGTTGGGGGAGCCTCCTGAAGAGGTTGACCACCATTAGCACATTGACAGATAAATTTGAAGCTGAATCCAACGGAATGAAAATTGCAACATATAGTCTTCACATCCGAACAAAATGAACGAATGCATTCCTCTTGAAATGGTCACATATCCATAAATTGAGAAGCCACGTAGAATTAAGGTAGAGAAATAAACCAACAAGGTACGGATCAAGAACGAATAATCGGTAAGAAATCCCAATCTCAAACCAATATCCGTGGAAGAAAAACTAGAGCTACTAGAATTCCCACCTATGAAACTCCCGAACCTTTCCGGTTATGCAATCAGGTGTTGGGGATACAGGGGAAGCATAATATCTCACCCAAACTAGCAAATCCTACATCCAGCTGTATCCATCCTTCAACACATAACCAAGAAACCTTCGAAAACCATCTACCTCAACCTTCGAAAAGCATCCGTTATACAAGTTATGGCGATACTCCCGAACTCCCGCCCCAGTACTGGGTGGCGTCGAGGTTATCTCACCAACGAACTGCATAAAATAGATTTTCGATGTCGGCGTACTAAACTCAGGTATTCCAGAACTGCAACGATAAAATTATGATGACAACACCTCAGAGCTCAACTCCCCGGGACACTTCCACTAAACCCCTGACAGGAGGCACCAAGACAATGTTCTCATCATAAAAACATCGGAACGATTCCAAGATACCCGCGTGATCCTAAAAGAAATTAGTGAAATTTGAGAAGAGAAGAGTCAAAACTCTACGTCAGGATGCCTTACCAGAGCGATGAGGAGACTGGGAAGTAAAAAGAATTCCTAATCTCTCCGATATATAATTCCTAAATGACTCAAAAAAAATTTCTAGACACAACTCAGCCGCTAAAAACGATCAAGCAATGGGACTCCTAAGGTCGGGGAAGGCTCTGATTACCAACTTGTAACACCCTTGATGCGACTATAGCTCTGACGTGTCAAGGCACGACTTAGATACATAATCGCATTGAAGGCATATGTCGCAAGTTAGGCAATCTTCACAACATCCCATGTAATAATAATAAAAGGGGAGATAACATAGTTGGCTTACACTCGCCACGTCAATCAAGTACATTAATAACATTACATCATCCATATACTCAAGGCCCGACTACGGCACCAAAATAAAAGAGAACCCAACATGCGACACGGTCCCGATCACCCCCAACTGGGAACCACTACTGATCATCGAGAAAGGAAAGGTAGTATCGTTGAGAGTCTTCGTCGAACTCCCATTTGAGCTCGTACGCGTCTCCTGGAGCGGAATCATCAGGCCCTTCATCTGGTGTAATAGTAATCTGTGAGCCACAGGGACTCAGCAATCTCGCAACCTCGCGATCAAGACTATTTAAGCTTATAGGTGTGACAAGGTACAATATGAGCGGAGCTGCAGCAAGCGACTAGCAAATATGGTGGCTAACTTATTCGCAAAGGAGAGCGAGAAGAGGAGGCAAAGCGCGAGCGAGAAACTAGAGAACAACCTGCGCAAACATTACTCCAACACCGTGTCCACTTCCCGGACTCCGCCGAGAAGAGGCCATCACGGTAACACACTCAGTTGATTCATTTTAATTAATTAAGGTTCAAGTTGTCTACAACCAGACATTAACAAATTCCCATCTGCCCATAACCGCGGGCACGGCTTTCGAAAGTTCAATCCCTGCAGGGGAGTCCCAACTTAGCCCATGACAAGCTCTCACGGTCAACGAAGGAATAGACCTCCTCCCAAGATGTTCCGATCAGACTCGGTTTTTCGGTAATTCAAGACACTTCGACAGGTTAAAACAAGACCAGCAACACCGCCCGAATGTGCCGACAAATCCCGATAGGAGCTGCACATATCTCGTTCTTAGGGCACACTTAGATAGGTCAAGCTACGAGTAAAACCAACCCTCAAGTTTCCCCGAGGTGGCCCCGCAGGCTGCCCGGTTCGGACCAACACTCAGAGGGAGCACTGGCCCGGGGGGGGGGGTTAAAATAAGATGACCCTTGGGCTCCAGTAACCCAAGGGAAAAAGAGGCTAGGTGGCGAATGGTAAAACCAAGGTTGGGCATTGCTGGAAAAGCTTTAATCAAGGCGAACTATCAAGGGGTCCCCATTATAACCCAACCGCGTAAGGAACGCAAAATCCGGGAACATAACACCGATATGACGGAAACTAGGGCGGCAAGAGTGGAACAAAACACTAGGCGAGAGGCCGAGCCTTCCACCCTTCACCAAGTATATAGATGCATTAAGATAACATGGCAATATAATGATATCCCAACAAGTAAATAAAAGATGTTCCAACAAGGAACGGCCTCCAATCTTCACCTGCAACTAGTAACGCTATAAGAGGGGGCTGAGCAAAGCGGTAACATAGCCAATCAACGGTTTGCTAGGACAAGGTGGGTTAGAGGTTTGACATGGCAATTTGGGAGGCTTGCAAGCAAGTGGTAGGCATCATAGCATTGGCGTAACAAAAGAGCGAGCAAACTAGCATAGCAAAGATAGTAGTGATTTCGAGGGTATGATCATCTTGCCTGCACAGTTGTCAGAGTTGACTGGATCCTCAAAAGCAAACTCAATGGGCTCCTCGTTAGCAAACTCGTCTCCCAGCTCTACCCAAACAAGACAAACAAGCAATAAGGATACAATCAACCACGTGCAAGACCAAGCAATATGATGAAATGATGATATGCTATGCGGGATGCGATGCGGGATGCAAAATGCAAGATATGACAGGAAATGCATGAACCTGGCCTCAACTTGGAAATCCAAGTGTGCCACTGGAAAGATGAGATGAAATCGCTTGAAAACGATATAAAGAACGCCGGAATCGGAGTTACGGTTTGGAAATGGCAAGCGATTCAAATATGACACCGGTCTGCGATTTATAGCAAGTAGGCATCTAAATGCAACGAAATGAACATGCTACAGCACCCAAACATGACAAAAAAATTCATATCAGGGATGCACACAAGATGCTTAACAAAAGTCTAGCACTGAGCTACGGCCAATTCATCCATTAGGAGGTTCAAACAAGCATGGAAAAAACGCAAATGGTAAAACAGATCTCAGACTTAGTGAAATTAACACTTGTCTGGAATTTCAGATCATATAGCCCTCTTCGGAGCAACAAAACAACATGCTACAGGACCTGAACATGACAAAGAAAGACATGGCATGGAGCTTCTCAAGAAGCTTAACAAAAGTCCCTTAGTGACCTTGACCAAAAGGGATCACAAAATATACTAACAAGCACACGGACATAGCAAAAACATAATCAGTTTTCAGACTTAGTGAAAACTGGGACATGCTGAAACATAACTCACGAAGGCATGTTTACGAGCTCGATGCACTCACCACGGTGCAAGTCATGGCAAGACAAGTATACATCCCTTAATAAGGCACAAAATACAAGCTAGACATGGCAAGAACAATAGCATAGCATGCACGAATCAACTACAACATCACCGGCAAAATCGCAAACAAGTTGACGATCTGCCCAGATTCGCAACGAAGCAAAAGTAGAGCTCGATTGACTCAAGCTAGGGTACTCCATAATTTCAAACAAAGACATGGATGGATAGAGCACTACAAGATTAACAAAACTCTCTTACTAATCATCCTCAAAAGAGGCACGGATCACTAGGAAACAACATGAACATATGGCATCATGAGATAAACAATCCCAGGACTTGGTGAAATCACCAAGTCCCTGAAAACAGAATTAGCAAGTGCACCACTTTGCAAGCTTGCACAAGTCACCACACTTATCCTAAAAATACATGGGTTGCACCTCTGGATATATGATAAAACCCTTAACAAAACATATGAAGAACTCACGGGCATATCATGCACACATTAATCATGGCAAAAATGACAAAAGTGCTAAACGGAGTAACATATCTGACAATTAACTCAAGTAGCCCACTTCTAACAGCATTTCGGGCATCAAGATGAGCTCAAATGAAAATGATACAATGTAATGAAATGATGTACTCTCTGAGATGAACATTTTGATATGCTATATGCATGAATCGGAGCTACGGATGCAAAATTACGGAGCCTCGAACATGCGCACATGAACTAAAAATTCTAGGGACTTAGGAAAAATTTCAACCTCCGGATCTGGATCTAGGGTTTACTGTTCACGGCACGGAATCCGAGGACAGCGGCGCGGCTCGCCGGAGAAGTCAAGGACGGCGGCGGCCGGGGTTGGAGGCGCCGGATCCTGCGAGGGGGAGGTCGTCGGTGGCCGGGCCAGAGCTGGGGCCGGCCGGCGCGAGGGGCGGCGCGGCGCGGCGTCCCGGCCGCGGCGGAGCGGGCGGCGGCGGCCGGCAGGCTTGGCGAGGCGGCGGAGTGCGGCAGGCGGCGGGGGCGGCGCGAGGCGGCGGGGAGCGGGAGCGGGCCGCGGGGGCCGGACCTGGGCTCCCGGGCCACGGCGGCGGCTGGCGGTGGAGCGCCACGTGGCGGCTCCCGGTTGGGGCGGCGGCGACGTCCGGCGCGGGGCGGACAATGTCCGGCCGCGCGAGGTGGAAAATTTAGGGTTTCGGAGAGGGGGATCCGGATTTCGGGGAAGGGGTCTATTTATAGGCATAGAGGGAGCTAGGAGAGTCCAAATGAGGTGCGGTTTTCGGCCACGCGATCGTGATCGAACGCTCTAGGACATGGAGCAGAGTTTGGTGGGTTTTGGGCCAAATTGGAGGGGTGTTGGGCTGCAACACACACGAGGCCTTTTCGGTCCCTCGGTTAACCCTTGGAGTACCAAACGAAGTCCAAATGGTACGAAACTTGACAGGCGATCTACCGATAGTAAACCAAGGCCGCTTGGCAAGTCTCGGTCCAATCCAGAAATGTTTAATCCTCACACACGAAAGAAAGCTAGAAATGGCCACCGGAGGAGAACGAAGCACCGGAATGCAAAACGGACAACGGGGAAAATGCTCGAATGCATGAGACGAACATGTATGCAAAATGCAATGCACATGATGGCATGATATGAGATGCATGACAACGACAACAACACACGGAGACAAAACCCGAACCCGAGGAAATAAACATAACTTAACGCCGGAAACAGCAAGAGTTGGAGTACAAATAGGGAAAGTTACATCCGGGGTGTTACAGTCACTCACCCTCAGGTACTTGCTGGAGTCGGAAGCAGCAGAGGAGGAAGGCTAGTTACCAGCCTCCTCCTCCTCCTCCTCCTCGGCAACGGTCCCGCCGGCTTCCCCGGCAGGCCCCTTGCCGGCCTACTCAGCGGTAGCCTTGTCGGCCTTGCTACCTCTTGAGCACTGCGTTGGATTTCCCCGAAGAGGAGAGGATGATGCAGCAAAGTAGCGTAAGTATTTCCCTCAGTTTTTGAGAACCAAGGTATCAATTCAGTAGGAGGCTACGTGCGAGTCCCTTGTACCTACACAAAAACAATAGCTCAACGCAACCAACGCGCTTAGGGGTTGTCAATCCCTTCACCGTCACTTACGAAAGTGAGATCTGATACAGATGATAAATAATATTTTTGGTATTTTTGGTATAGAGATGCAAAGTAAAAAAGTAAAAGGCAAAGTAAAAGCAAAGCAATAATAAAGTGATGGAGATTAATATGATGAGAAAGTGACCCGGGGGCCATAGGTTTCACTAGTGGCTTCTCTCAAGAGCATAAGTATTCTACGGTGGGTGAACAAATTACTGTTGAGAAATTAATAGAATTGAGCATAGTTATGAGAATATCTAGGTATGATCATGTATATAGGCATCATGTCCGAGACAAGTAGAACGACTCCTGCCTGCATCTACTACTATTACTCCACTCATCGACCGCTATCCAGCATGCATCTAGAGTATTAAGTTAAAAACAGAGTAACGCCTTAAGCAAGATGACATGATGTAGAGGGATAGTTTCATGCAATATGATAAAAAAAACCATCTTGTTATCCTCGATGGCAACGATACAATACGTGCCTTGCTGCCCCTTTTGTCACTGGGAAAGGACACCGCAAGATCGGACCCAAAGCTAAGCACTTTTCTGTCGCCGTTCTGGGAACGGGGGTCCCCAGACTTGCCTGCCTGCGGCCTGCGGCGTGGCTCAAGTAGGGGCCCAGTGCGGCCCATCTTCATCAGCCCAAGCTCAAGACCCTCGCGAGGGGCCGAGCCTCGCGGGGCGGACAACAGGAAGCTTCCTCAAGAGCGGCCTCATCAGGTAGGATCGTGAGGAGGCGGAGAGATCAATGCAAGGGTACCTCGCGAGGATCCCATGGCGCAAGCCATGACGATCAAGGCCAGGCGGGCGCTAGGCGGGCGCCGGCCTGCGCAGGGTCCTTATTTCCCCTTTGGTGCAAAGGGGGCAAGCACATGCCAAGGTATCAGGCAAATGTTGCCATTCCGGTGCAACAAGACAAAGACCAGCAGAGCGGCAGTACGGAGGTCACTGTGGAGCCCAAGACAACGTCATCACCAGTGCTTTTGGCAGCCGAAGACCACCTTTGGTCAAGATAACTTGTATTAGATGTTCCCCTTCAAAATGGCCAATTGTTGGCGCCCTTCCTGCTCAATTATTCGGGGAGAGGCCCAGGGCCTCTATAAATAGAGCTAGCCACCACAGAGTAGAGACATCTAGAAAAACCTCGGCACATCGAGAAGACGGTGAGAGATTTGGTAGAACCCTAGCAGAGAGAGAGAGAGAGAGAGGTGACGGAACTCACCCTAGTAGTTCATCGTACCAGCTCAAGAACACCTCTCGTGAGGTTGTTCTTCCCTTGTACTGTCCATCATCAGCCCCAGAGGCAATCCACCACACCACACACTGGAGTAGGGTATTACACCACAACGGTGGCCCAAACTAGTATAAACCTCATGTCTCTTGTGTTGTTCATCATTTTCATCTTGGTTCGCACGAGAGGATCGGACGTAGATCGGTAGGGGAGAGATCTCCGCGCGCACCCCAGTGTTCGAACCTCAAGGGTCTGCCGGAACCCGAAATCTAACATTTGGCGCGCCAGGTAGGGGTGCACCGGAATCTTTCTTCCGCTGTTCGCGTGTGATCTTCCGTCGTGTCCATGGCTGACGCTCGTCGGGCTCGCGCCGAGCGCCGGGCTGCTCGCGCCACTCGCGTCGCCCAAACGGCGCCCGTCGGCGGGCCCCCTCGTCGTTCCCCTTCGCCCGCCGCCAACGCCGCCACCGGCCCGGCGGGGAACGAGCAGCACGCCTCGTCCCAGCATCCTTCGGTGCAGCGGGATGGCTGCACCACCACCCCGTCGCTGACTCCAGCTGGCTCGTCGTCCCATGCCCATCGCACACCCATGGATGCGCACGCCTCACTGCTCTTGGCGTGGGAGCTCCTGCACTATCGCCCCGTCGACGACCTCTACAAGAACTAGCTCGCCCGCATCATCGAGCTCGTCAGTGCCGCAGGGGGCTTCCCCTTGTGGTCCCTCTCACTGCCTCGCCCTCCGTCCCGCGCATGGGGCAAGGATCAGGAGGCCCTTCCGCCACCTCCTCCCCAAGAAGGTGCCTTGGCTCCAAGGCGCGCAACCCCAGGGCGGGACTCTCCACGTCCGGCGCCTGCGCAGCAAGAAGGGAGCTGCCAAGAGATCCCTCGTCCCCGTGAAGGTGCTCGTGCGCTCCCAGCATCGGCGCGCCAGGATCGTGCCCCAGCGCCTCCACACAAAACCCCGCGCTGCTCCCAGTGGCGGCACGTCGTGACCCGCAAGAACAAGTCCAGCACCAGCAAAGGGCACCGGTGGCCACGGCGGGCTGCCTCGCCTTCACCCCCGAGCTGCACGGCGTCACATGGCCAGGCAAGTTCAAGCCTGACCTCCCTCCCCGCTATGATGGCACAGCGGACCCCGCAGAGTTCCTGCAGCTCTACGAGCTGGGCATCGTAGCCGCCAACGAAGACGAAATGGTCATGGCGAATTGGTTCCCCATGGCGCTCAAGGACGGCGCCCGCACCTGGCTCCTGAACCTGGCTCCCGGCACGATCTCCTCCTAGAGCGAGATGCGCACCCGCTTCATCGCCAACTTCCAAGGCACTCGCGACCGGCCCCCGGCCGTGAGCGACCTGCGCCACATCAAGCAACAGCCAGGAGAAACCCTGCAGAAGTACATCCAGCGCTTCAACTATGCTCGCCTCAAGATCCCCAAGGTAACTGAAGAAGCTATCATCTCAGCCTTCTCTGACGGCGTGCGCGACGTCAAGATGAAGGAAGAACTAGCAATCCATGAAGACATGTGCACATCCCTGGAGCTGTTCAACTCAGCGACCAAGTGCGCCAGGGCCGAGGAAGGGCGTCTCTCCCTCCTCGAGCTCCCGGCAGCCGACCCAGAAGAAAAGAAGCTCAAGGCCAAAGACGTGAAGCGCAAGGGGGCTACTGTGCTAGCAGCGGAACCGGACACCAAGCGAGGCAGGGATCAGCGTGAGTCATCCAAGGGCGGACGGTACTGCGTGTACCACGACCTCCACACCCACAACACCAACGAATGTCAAGAGCTCAGAGCCGTGCGAGATGGGCGAATCGGCCGACGCCCAGAGCGCAACGACATGGGCTATGGCCGAGGAGGAGGAAGAGGTGGCGGACGATGGGAAGACCGTGGCCTTCGCCAGGGATGGCGCGCGTGACCGCCCTCGCGAGGACCACTGGCAGGACCAGCCTCGCGAGGGAGGCTGGAGGGACCAACCTCATGAGGGCCACCCGCACGGCAACGCAGGCCTCCCTCCTCTGCCGCCTCCACCAAGGAGGAACGAAGACCAACACCAAGACGATGGGGCTGGGGGCTTCCAAGAGCCGCATGCAATTGCTTGCATCTTGGGTGGCGCCCAGGCCCCAGCCTCACAGCGCATCTTCAAGCAGTTTGCTCATGAGGTGAATGCAGTCCTTCCCAAGCTTGAGGCCACGCGCCCTCTCAGGTGGTCTTCGTGCGCGATCATGTTCAGTTCCGCAGACCAGCTCAAGTGTGCGGCAACGGCCGGAGTCCTCCCGATGCTTTGCTCCCCAGTCATCAGCAACGTGCAGGTCACCAGGACCCTCATCGATGGCGGGGCAGGACTCAATGTCCTGTCCATCGAAACGTTCGACAATCTCCAAGTGCCATACGACCAGCTTCAGCCGACCAAGCCTTTCTCAGGAGTCACCAACGGTTCCACTATTCCAATTGGGCAGGTTCGCCTTTCGGTCACCTTCGGGCAATGCAACAACTACCGCACCGAGCTCATCGACTTCGATGTCGCTCACATCCGCCTGCCGTACAACGCCATCCTCGGGTACATAGCCCTAGCCAAGTTTATGGCAGTGTATCACCATGGTAACAATGTCCTCAAGATGCCAGGAAGCGGTGGAGTCATCACCGTACCCTGTGAAGAAAGGGACGCAGTGTGCTCGCTTGAGCATGTGTTCCAAGCCACATCAATTGAAGAGCCAGATCACGACAGCGGGAGGCCTCCTGAGGTGACCCTCAAGAAGAAGAAGACCTCACCTGGCCTGAGCCACAAGGAGGCAGGCACCTCCGGAGGTACCGCGCTAGGATTCGCGCCCGATCAGGGAGCGCCACCCTCTCACACATAGGAAGGCGTGCCTGGCACCCTCCTCAGGCAGGGCTCGGGGGATCTCTCTTAGAGAGCCGTCGACCTTGCCAAGGTCGCGGGGGAGGCGCTCGGGCACCACTTGGAGGGGTACTTTCAAGCACGCTTCCCTAAGGAAGGTACAAGTCAAAGGAGACCAAACCCTCAGGAGTTCATCGCAAGGAACACCCAGAGTCATGCGCGGCAGCCGCCGCTTACCTGTCGTGGCCCCACATCTAGGCGAGGATGGAGGACTGCGCATCTGCGTCGATGTACCAGGGCTCAACCGAGCTGCGTCCCAAAGGCGCCTATGGCCTTCGGCCGTAGGGCGCTGCGAGGGACCACCCCACAGCTACGTTCGCATGCCCTTCGGCCTGCCAAGCACGGTCGCCGCACATCAGCGCCTGTTGAGGAGCATTCTGGAGGCTCAGGAGGTCAGGCATCGCGGGGTCCTGGCGGAGGTGGCGATGGTCCCCGAAGACCTGCACGTGCCACCGGAGCCTCCCAAGGCCCCTGGGCCTGGGGGCTCATGAGGGCCGACGTCTTCACTGCGCATCGCTCACTTCCTCGGCATCACTTCATCTGCAATAGCACCAGGTGACATCTTTCAGAGTTCTACTTTCAGCTGGGAGCGTGAAAGTGCAACTATCCCTAGGTGGTTTTGGTAATTCAGAACAACATATAGCTCATTAAGCTAATGTTATTCCAAGATGATTATTTCAGGAAAGCTCAATGATTGGCATGGCATGGATGTGAAAGTGGAACCCTCAAAATGCTAAGGACAAAGGATTGGCTCAAGCTCAAAAGCTCAAGACTCTTCATTTTATATTTTAGTGATCCAAGATCACATTGAGTCTTTAGGAAAAGCCAATACTATCAAGGAGGGATGAGGTGTTGCTTAATGAGCCTCTTGCTTCATGTGCTTAGTGATATGCTCCAAAACCTTCAACTACTTTCCCATATCCACATATGACCTAAACCCTAAGCCAAACTCGGTCCTACCGATTCTTTCTATCCGGCGCCACTGAGTTTCACTTGTCATAAGCCACTGCCAAACCCTAGCAATTCGGTTCTACCGATAGGGATCTCGGTCTCACCGAGATGGGATTGCAAACTCTCTGTTTCCCTTTCGTAACTTTTCGGTCTCACCGAAAGAGCGAATCGGTCCCACCGAGATTGCAATGTAAATTCAGTGTTTCCCTTTTGTAATTTTTCGGTCTCACCGAAAGAGCAAATCGGTCCCACCGAGTTTGCCTGACCAACTCTCTGGTTAGCTAATTACCAAATTCGGTCTCACCAAGTTTGTGTAATCGGTCTCACCGAGATTACGTTATGCCCAAACCCTAACCATATCGGTCCTACCGAGTTGCATGTTAGTCCCACCGAAAATCTCTAACGGTCACTAGGTTTACATTTTTGGTCCGACCGAGTTTGTTGATTCGGTCCCACCGAGATTGGAAAACTGTGTGTAACGGTTGGATTTTGTGTGGAGGCTATATATACCCCTCCACCTCCTCTTCATTCATGGTGAGAGCCATCAGAACACATACACAATTCCAACTCATATGTTCTGAGAGAGAACCACCTACTCATGTGTTGAGACCAAGATATTCCATTCCTACCATATGAATCTTGATCTCTAGCCTTCCCCAAGTTGCTTTCCACTCAAATCTTCTTTCCACCAGATCCAAATCCTATGAGAGAGAGTTGAGTGTTGGGGAGACTATCATTTGAAGCACAAGAGCAAGGAGTTCATTACCTACACACCATTTGTTACTTCTTGGAGAGTGGTGTCTCCTAGATTGGCTAGGTGTTACTTGGGAGCCTCCGACAAGATTGTGGAGTTGAACCAAGGAGTTTGTAAGGGCAAGGAGATCGCCTACTTCGTGAAGATCTACCTCTAGTGAGGCAAGTCCTTAGTGGGCGATGGCCATGGTGGGATAGACAAGGTTGCTTCTTCGTGGACCCTTTGTGGGTGGTTGCTTCTTCGTGGACCCTTCGTGGGTGGAGCCCTTCATGGACTCGCACAACCGTTACCCTTTGTGGGTGGAGCCCTCCATGGACTCGCGCAACCGTTACCCTTTGTGGGTTGAAGTCTCCATCAACGTGGATGTAGGATAGCACCACCTATCCGAACCACGGGAAAAACATCCGTGTCTCCAATTGCGTTTGAATTCTCCAAACCCTTCCCTTTACATTCTTGCAAGTTGCATGCTTTACTTTCCGCTGCCAATATACTCTTTGCATGCTTGCTTGAATTGTGTGATGATTGCTTGACTTGTCCTACTATAGCTAAAATCTGCCAAGAACTAAAATTGGGAAAAGGTTAAGTTTTTATTTGGTCAAGTAGTCTAATCACCCCCCCTCTAGACATACTTTCGATCCTACAGCTCCAGCCGTAGCACCAGCCCAACCTGCTCCAGCGTCTACTTCAGCTCCAACTCCAGCGTCTACTTTAGCGTCTATAGAAGCCTTCGTCCTTGGAGTGATCCGGACTCCACCACCACCAGAAGATCAAGCCTGAGCGTCGATCTAGCACTATGCATTTTCTAGGAACTTTTTGGTAACTTGTTGCCAAAGGGGGAGAAAAATGTAAGCTTCGAGAGAGAGAGAGAGTGTTGCTTTTTTCTCTCTTGCTTTATTTGGTGGTTTTTCGAACTTTGTTTGCTTTTGAGTGCTTGAGATACTATGTCATTGCTCGTGAGACATTGATGATCATGTGTTTGATCATAAGCTACACTTAATGCTTGATGAATGCTATTTATCTTATGTGATCATTCACTATTCTTGGTGATGAGTGCATGTATTTCATTCTTATCATTTTAAGCGCTCCACCAAGATGTATGTGACATGGAAGAGTAACCCATGACTCTAACTCCTTGTGCATTTGCAGTCCAAAGCAAATTTTAAATATGCACAAATTTAGGGGGAGCTCTTACTTATCACATACTTCTCAAAGCGACGATATATTTCATGCTTATTATCATTTGTCGAAGCTTTGATCTATATGTTGTCATCAATTACCAAAAAGGGGGAGATTGAAAGTGCAACTATCCCTAGGTGGTTTTGGTAATTCATAACAACATATAGCTCATTGAGCTAATGCTATTCCAAGATGATTATTTCAGGAAAGCTCAATGATTGGCATGGCATGGATGTGAAAGTGGAACCCTCAAAATGCTAAGGACAAAGGATTGGCTCAAGCTCAAAAGCTCAAGACTCTTCATTTTATATTTTAGTGATCCAAGATCACATTGAGTCTTTAGGAAAAGCCAATACTATCAAGGAGGGATGAGGTGTTGCTTAATGAGCCTCTTGCTTCATGTGCTTAGTGATATGCTCCAAAACCCTCAACTACTTTCCCATATCCACATATGACCTAAACCCTAAGCCAAACTCGGTCCTACCGATTCTTTCTATCCGGCGCCACCGAGTTTCACTTGTCATAAGCCACTGCCAAACCCTAGCAATTCGGTTCTACCGATAGGGATCTCGGTCTCACCGAGATGGGATTGCAAACTCTCTGTTTCCCTTTCGTAACTTTTCGGTCTCACCGAAAGAGCGAATCGGTCCCACCGAGATTGCAATGTAAATTCAGTGTTTCCTTTTTGTAACTTTTCGGTCTCACCGAAAGAGCAAATCGGTCCCACCGAGTTTGCCTGACCAACTCTCTGGTTAGCTAATTACCAAATTCGGTCTCACCGAGTTTGTGTAATCGGTCTCACCGAGATTACGTTATGCCCAAACCCTAACCATATCGGTCCTACCGAGTTGCATGTCAGTCCCACCGAAAATCTCTAACGGTCACTAGGTTTACCTTTTCGGTCCGACCGAGTTTGTTGATTCGGTCCCACCGAGATTGGAAAACTGTGTGTAACGGTTGGATTTTGTGTGGAGGCTATATATACCCCTCCACCTCCTCTTCATTCGTGGAGAGAGCCATCAGAACACATACACAATTCCAACTCATATGTTCTGAGAGAGAACCACCTACTCATGTGTTGAGACCAAGATATTCCATTCCTACCATATGAATCTTGATCTCTAGCCTTCCCCAAGTTGCTTTCCACTCAAATCTTCTTTCCACAAAATCCAAATCCTATGAGAGAGAGTTGAGTGTTGGGGAGACTATCATTTGAAGCACAAGAGCAAGGAGTTCATTACCTACACACCATTTGTTACTTCTTGGAGAGTGGTGTCTCCTAGATTGGCTAGGTGTCACTTGGGAGCCTCCGACAAGATTGTGGAGTTGAACCAAGGAGTTTGTAAGGGCAAGGAGATCGCCTACTTCGTGAAGATCTACCGCTAGTGAGGCAAGTCCTTCGTGGGCGATGGCCATGGTGGGATAGACAAGGTTGCTTCTTCGTGGACCCTTTGTGGGTGGTTGCTTCTTCGTGGACCCTTCGTGGGTGGAGCCCTCGTGGACTCGCGCAACCGTTACCCTTTGTGGGTGGAGCCCTCCGTGGACTCGCGCAACCGTTACCCTTTGTGGGTTGAAGTCTCCATCAACGTGGATGTAGGATAGCACCACCTATCCGAACCACGGGAAAAACATCCGTGTCTCCAATTGCGTTTGAATTCTCCAAACCCTTCCCTTTACATTCTTGCAAGTTGCATGCTTTACTTTCCGCTGCCAATATACTCTTTGCATGCTTGCTTGAATTGTGTGATGATTGCTTGACTTGTCCTACAATAGCTAAAATCTGCCAAGAACTAAAATTGGGAAAAGGTTAAGTTTTTATTTGGTCAAGTAGTCTAATCACCCCCCCCTCTAGACATACTTTCGATCCTACAAGTGGTATCAGAGCTTTGGTCTCCATTTGCTTTGATCTCCATAGCTTTTGGTGGTCATAGCCTTGGTTTCACAACCTAGGAGAGTATGGCGTCTAGCGAGGGAAATTATCACCGTAGAGGTCCTTACTTTGATGGTACTAATTTTGCTAGTTGGAAGCATAAAATGAAAATGCATATTCTTGGACATAACCCCGCCGTTTGGGCTATTGTGTGTGTTGGTTTGCAAGGTGACTTCTTTGATGGGAAAGAACCAAACCGTGAAGCTACCGCGGATGAGTTGAAGATGTTGCAATACAATGCTCAAGCTTGTGATATTCTCTTCAACGGATTGTGCCCCGAAGAATTCAACAAAATCAGCCGTCTTGAGAATGCAAAGGAAATTTGGGACACTTTGATTGATATGCACGAAGGTACCGACTCCGTCAAGGAATCCAAGTTGGATGTGCTTCAAAGTCAACTTGACAAGTTCAAAATGAAGGATGGTGAAGGTGTCGCTGAAATGTACTCTAGGCTTGCTCTCATCACAAATGAGATTGCCGGCTTAGGAAGTGAAGAGATGACCGATAGATTCATCATCAAGAAGATTCTAAGAGCCTTGGATGGAAAATATGATACCGTGTGCACATTGATCCAAATGATGCCCAATTACAAAGATCTCAAGCCAACGGAGGTGATTGGAAGAATTGTTGCTCATGAGATGTCACTTAAGGATAAAGAGGAACTTCACAACAAATCAAGTGGTGCCTACAAAGCCTCATGTGAAGCCCCTACATCATCAAGTGAGAAACAAAACTTCAATGAAGAATTGAGCTTAATGGTGAAGAACTTCAACAAGTTCTACAAGAGTAGAAGCAAAGATAGAAGCTTCAAGTCAAGGTCCTACAATGACAAAAGATCTTCTAGTCGAGAGCGAAACTGCTACAGTTGTGGAAGACCCGGACACTATTCCAATGAGTGTACGGCTCCCTACAAGAGAAGAGAAGATTCTCCAAAAAGAAGAAGCAAAGAATCACCACCAAGAGAGAGAAGGAGTAGAGATGATCGTTATGAACGAAGATACTCACGGAGAAGCAAGGATTCGGAAAGGAAGGAAAAATCATCAAGGAGCTACACAAAACGAAGACATCAAGCTCATGTTGGTGAATGGGTATCCGGCTCCGACTCCGACAGCCACTCCGAGAGAAGTTATCACTCCGACTCCGAAGATACTCAAGATGAAGGTGTTGCCGGTCTAGCACTTGTGTCAACCAACTCCTACGACATATTTGACTCACCAAATGAAGGAATTGGAAGATGCTTCATGGCCAAAGGTCCTAAGGTAACACACCCCGAGTATGTTGATTTCAATAGTGATGAAGATGACTTGTTAGGTGATGATTTGCTTGTTGACAACTCTAGTGATGAATACTATGATGAAACGTCAATTAATCATGCTAATCAAGATAAAACGAATGACAATGATAAGGAGAAGATTGAGGCTCTAACTAAAGAACTAAACACTCTTAAGTTAGCTCATGAAACTATCTTCGAAGATCATCGAGAACTTTTAAGAGCTCATGAGAAATTACGCTTTGAAAAGCTCAATCTTGAGCAAGAGCATGAGTTCTTAAAAGCAATCAATGATGATCTCCGCAAGAAAAGTTCTTCTTACATTGCCAAGCGTTTACTCTTATCCACTTACATGCCTCAAGTCAAGTCTAGTAACAAGAACAAGAAAGATTCTTCCTCTAGCAGTAACAATGATCATGCTAAATCCAATATTGTTGCTTCTAGTAGTTCTCTTGATTCCACTAATGATTCTCTTAGCCAAGTTACACTTGAGCAAGAAAATAGCTTATTGAAGGGAATTATAGAGAAAGGAGTGTACAAAAGCCTTGCCGGGAGTAAGCAATTCGAGGAAATTGTGCGCAAGCAAGGAATGCACCGGAAGAATCAAGGTGTTGGTTTTGAACGAAAGTTCAATGCCAATGGAGTTGAGTGGGAAGAAGATCAATACCCCAAGACAAAGTTTGTTCCTCAACAAGAGAAGTATGATACTTCTTTCAAGGGGACACAAGCTCAAGATGATCTTCCACCACAAGACTACAAGCAAAAAGGCAAGGACAAGCTTCAAGAGGAAATTGATGCATTTGAAGAAGCTCCTAAGACCTTAGTCAAGTGGATTCCCAAGACTACTTCAAGTTCCACTTCATCAAGTACGACTACAACTCCAAGGATTCCCATCAAGATGGTGTGGATCCAAAAGAAGAAGAACTAGAGAGTTCTTGAGGGTGACTCCGCCAACATACTTCACTCTTATCATTTTGGCAAGAACAAGTGCAATCAACTTCCACATCTTGCACTAGTTCAAGGAGTCACAAACCCTCTTGTTGGTAAGACAAGGGACAAGGTAACCTAAAAGTTTTCATGGACATCATCTTGTGTGTGCATCACTCTATGTCTATGGATATCCTTGTTTGTTCCTTGTGGGACTAACCCATGTAGGTATTGAAAGTGCAATTCACTCAAATGGATAGCTCCAAGTGATCTACATCAACATTGAGCATCCACATCTTCAACATCTACATGAAGTCATCATCGACAAAACCCGAGGTTAGTTCATCCCTCTAAGGGGGGATATCACATCTAGGGGGAGCTTTACTCTAAGACTTGAGCTAAAGCAACTCTAAAGATGTGAACACAACAATGCTTTATGTAAAAGTGGTAACCCCACTTGAGCTTAAACGATGAGTATGACCTATGATCAAGTGTTCTCACTTGACTCCTAAGTCAATATACTCATATATAGATGACCTTGTCATTGCAAATTGCTTGATAGATGCTAGAATTGGTTGTGCATGCCTTGTCACATATTTCATTTGCCATCTTATTGTGTGAGCATGCTGGTTGCATATTTTACTCATTCGAGGACATCCACTTGTTGTTTTGATTGTTTGGTTTTATCTCCTTTTGCCAAGTGGATGGACAAGAATGCCTAAGAACCCCCTCTAGCTATCTATGCTTTTCTCGTCTCAAACTCTATTCATGCTACATCACAAAATTTGATCAAGTCAGATTCGAACCACTCTGTGTGAGGAGCGCTCGGAGTCCCCAATTCATCATAGACTTAAACTTCCAAAACCTCTTTATGATTCTTGGTCTGACCGATACCCCACTTTCGGTCCTACCGAGATCATTAAGTTGATCTATGTTTTCGATCTCGATGCAACCGATTTGAACCATTCGGTCACACCGAGTTGCAACAACTGTATACAGTTTTGCATCTCGGTGCCACCGAGTCGTTCCACTCGGTCACACCGACAGTGTCGGGCTATATATAGTCACGGGCAAAAATTTGGAAATTTCTCCGAACCCCTTCGCCCGCGCGATAGCCTGCTCTGCCAACTTGGTCTCCGGATCGTCTCCTCGCCGCCAGCCGCCTCCAGTCGCTGGTCTCCATCACCGTCAACAGAATTCTACCCCGCCGTTGCCGCCGTAGCGAGTCTCCGCCGAACTAGGGTATGGACTCGATCACAGTGCTATTCCCCGTCCGATTCCTAGAACATTGTGTTCTTCATGATTCTTGCCACGATTGAAACACTCCTATCCAGTCAATGCGCTCGTAGATTAGGTTTAATTCAAAAAATTTAGGGTTAGGTTTCCGCCGAAACCATCTTGGACCCACCGAGTTGAAAAAATCGGTCCCACCGATTTGGCTTATGCCATTGCACAAGTGAGACTCGGTCTGACCGAGAATTACTTATCGGTGTGACCGATTTTGGAACTCTGTGAAACCCTAGCAGTCTCGGTGCCACCAAACTGTAACTCGGTCTGACCAAGTTCACTAGTTTAGGTGCCAAAACTGCTTCGGTATCACCGAGTTTAAAAATTGGTAGATCCGAGATGATTTCAGTGGGAAACTAAAACTAAGTTTTTGGATCATTCTTTTGCAAAAATCTCTGCATTTTGTGATGCTCATCTATTCTACCTCATCTATAAACTATTCACAGGGTCAGCAGACAGCTTGTTCATCATGTCAGACCAGAGTGACAGCCAGAATGTGTCAGAACAGCAAGTGCACATGAGTGAGGGCACTAGTCCCTCCAGTTCTTCTGATGAAGGCAGCAGGAGTACTCCTAGCAATCTGCCAAAAGCTGCCACCAGACAAAGGAAGAAAAGAACTTCAGATTCTGAGGATGAAGATTATGTGGCAGAGGAGGAAGCCACATCAAAGAGAGTAGTGCTTGAGAAGGAACATGGCTCAGCACAAGGCACAAAGCCAGGGATGAAAATCAAAAGGCCAGCAGGCAGGCAGCCTATGCCAAAGGCCAGAGCTTCAACTAAGATTCCTGAGAAGTCCACTCCCATAGAGCCAGTTGCTGCTGAAGGCAAGAAAAGGAAGGAAAGGGTCAAGAAGACCGTAGCCAGAGTGCTTGGAAAGGCTTCCATCATGGAAGAAGAGGAAGAAGAAGAGGTTGCTGCACCAGCACCTAAGGCATGTAAGGCACCTAAGCTTATGGGTGATGCTATCAGGACAGGGGCTGCCACATCTAAGCCCAAAGAAGCACCCAAAGCTGCCTCCAAGCCCAAGTCTGCACCAAAGAGAAATACAAGGAGCATACCTGCAGCTGAGAAGAACAAGGCCCCAGTGCCTGAAGCTGCAGAAGAAGATGATGAAGAGCAAGTTCTTAGAAAGCTCAAGCCCAAGATCCCAGACCACAACGATGCTCATCCTGTGGCTGAGGATATGAAGCTCAAGAGAGACTCAGGGCTGAGGAAATGGAGAGAAGCAGATCTGTATGCTTCAAGAAGGAGGACTGCTGTTGACTATAGATTTCACACCAAGGAACAGCAGGACTTCTATGAGACAGTGCTGCTTGATAAGAAGCCAATAGTCTGTGATATGAGATGGGTCGACTGGCAATACATCAAGGAAAACGAAGAGCACTATCCTGGAGTGCAAGACAGCTTTAGTGCTTGTGGAGTTGCAGACTTTGTTGGGCAGAAGCTCACAAAGTGGAACGAGGAGCTTATCATGCAGTTCTACTCCACAGCACATTTTTATCCAGATGGGAGGATTGTATGGATGTCAGAAGGAACCAGATATCAGTCAACAGTTGCTGGGTGGGCACAGCTCATTAATGCCCCAGAGGAGCAAGCAGATGACTTGGACATTTATGCCAAGAAGAAGATGGACCACAACTCTATGTCCAACATGTACAAGGAAATTCCAAATGAAGCACTTGACACTTTCAAATTTGGCTCAGTGCATTATCTTCTGTCAGGGCTACCAACTATAAATTGGATACTGAGGCACACCTTGTTGCCCAAGTCTGGAGATCGCAAGATGATCAGAGGCCATGCAATCAACTTTCTACATATCTTTGATGTGCCACAGAAGTTCAAGGTGATGAGCCTTATGGTAGAGACAATCAAGAGGACTGCAGCAGATCAGAAGAGGAGCTGTGGATATGCCCCTCAGATTCAGGAGCTCATCAACTCTAAGATGGGCACGGGCATATACTTATTGGACAAGGAACACCTGCCCATCCGTCCAAATTTTGAGGACAATCAAGTTGTGATGACTGAAAATGAACCATCGTCTGCACAAGCACAAGCAAAGAAGGAGAAGGCAAGGAAGGAGAAAGCTGCCAAGATGCCAACTCAAGAGGAGGCATCTGAGTATTTCTTGAAAACCAAACAAGAGAAGCTTGGTTACCTGATTGCATCCACCCTGCGGATTGAGAAAGGACTAGCCACCCTAACTCAGAACCAGGCAAGCCTAGAGAGAATCATGGAACAAAAGTTCTATGACTTGGATGTCAAGGTGGCAGAGATTCAGACTGCAGTGGAGCAGCTCCAAGATGATATGCAGGAGAGGAAAGGGAAGACAACCACTGATGCCTTTGCCAAAGTGCCACGAGGTCCGAGGTCGTCTGTAGTGCCAGTTCCTAACACAAGAGCAACTGCCTCAGCTCCAGCCGTAGCACCAGCCCAACCTGCTCCAGCGTCTACTTCAGCTCCAACTCCAGCGTCTACTTCAGCGTCTATAGAAGCCTTCGTCCTTGGAGTGATCCGGACTCCACCACCACCAGAAGATCAAGCCTGAGCGTCGATCTAGCACTATGTATTTTCTAGGAACTTTTTGGTAACTTGTTGCCAAAGGGGGAGAAAAATGTAAGCATCGAGAGAGAGAGAGTGTTGCTTTTTTCTCTCTTGCTTTATTTGGTGGTTTTTCGAACTTTGTTTGCTTTTGAGTGCTTGAGATACTATGTCATTGCTCGTGAGACATTGATGATCATGTGTTTGATCATAAGCTACACTTAATGCTTGATGAATGCTATTTATCTTATGTGATCATTCACTATTCTTGGTGATGAGTGCATGTATTTCATTCTTATCATTTTAAGCGCTCCACCAAGATGTATGTGACATGGAAGAGTAACCCATGACTCTAACTCCTTGTGCATTTGCAGTCCAAAGCAAATTTTAAATATGCACAAATTTAGGGGGAGCTCTTACTTATCACATACTTCTCAAAGCGACGATATATTTCATGCTTATTATCATTTGTCGAAGCTTTGATCTATATGTTGTCATCAATTACCAAAAAGGGGGAGATTGAAAGTGCAACTATCCCTAGGTGGTTTTGGTAATTCATAACAACATATAGCTCATTGAGCTAATGCTATTCCAAGATGATTATTTCAGGAAAGCTCAATGATTGGCATGGCATGGATGTGAAAGTGGAACCCTCAAAATGCTAAGGACAAAGGATTGGCTCAAGCTCAAAAGCTCAAGACTCTTCATTTTATATTTTAGTGATCCAAGATCACATTGAGTCTTTAGGAAAAGCCAATACTATCAAGGAGGGATGAGGTGTTGCTTAATGAGCCTCTTGCTTCATGTGCTTAGTGATATGCTCCAAAACCTTCAACTACTTTCCCATATCCACATATGACCTAAACCCTAAGCCAAACTCGGTCCTACCGATTCTTTCTATCCGGCGCCACCGAGTTTCACTTGTCATAAGCCACTGCCAAACCCTAGCAATTCGGTTCTACCGATAGGGATCTCGGTCTCACCGAGATGGGATTGCAAACTCTCTGTTTCCCTTTCGTAACTTTTCGGTCTCACCGAAAGAGCGAATCGGTCCCACCGAGATTGCAATGTAAATTCAGTGTTTCCCTTTTGTAATTTTTTGGTCTCACCGAAAGAGCAAATCGGTCCCACCGAGTTTGCCTGACCAACTCTCTGGTTAGCTAATTACCAAATTCGGTCTCACCAAGTTTGTGTAATCGGTCTCACCGAGATTACGTTATGCCCAAACCCTAACCATATCGGTCCTACCGAGTTGCATGTTAGTCCCACCGAAAATCTCTAACGGTCACTAGGTTTACATTTTCGGTCCAACCGAGTTTGTTGATTTGGTCCCACCGAGATTGGAAAACTGTGTGTAACGGTTGGATTTTGTGTGGAGGCTATATATACCCCTCCACCTCCTCTTCATTCGTGGTGAGAGCCATCAGAACACATACACAATTCCAACTCATATGTTCTGAGAGAGAACCACCTACTCATGTGTTGAGACCAAGATATTCCATTCCTACCATATGAATCTTGATCTCTAGCCTTCCCCAAGTTGCTTTCCACTCAAATCTTCTTTCCACCAGATCCAAATCCTATGAGAGAGAGTTGAGTGTTGGGGAGACTATCATTTGAAGCACAAGAGCAAGGAGTTCATTACCTACACACCATTTATTACTTCTTGGAGAGTGGTGTCTCCTAGATTGGCTAGGTCTTACTTGGGAGCCTCCGACAAGATTGTGGAGTTGAACCAAGGAGTTTGTAAGGGCAAGGAGATCGCCTACTTTGTGAAGATCTACCGCTAGTGAGGCAAGTCCTTAGTGGGTGATGGCCATGGTGGGATAGACAAGGTTGCTTCTTCGTGGACCCTTTGTGGGTGGTTGCTTCTTCATGGACCCTTCGTGGGTGGAGCCCTTCGTGGACTCGCGCAACCGTTACCCTTTGTGGGTGGAGCCCTCCGTGGACTCGCGCAACCGTTACCCTTTGTGGGTTGAAGTCTCCATCAACGTGGATGTAGGATAGCACCACCTATCCGAACCACGGGAAAAACATCCGTGTCTCCAATTGCGTTTGAATTCTCCAAACCCTTCCCTTTACGTTCTTGCAAGTTGCATGCTTTACTTTCCGCTGCCAATATACTCTTTGCATGCTTGCTTGAATTGTGTGATGATTGCTTGACTTGTCCTACTATAGCTAAAATCTGCCAAGAAATAAATTGGGAAAAGGTTAAGTTTTTATTTGGTCAAGTAGTCTAATCACCCCCCCTCTAGACATACTTTCGATCCTACAGAGCGCCCACAGGGCTGCACCATTCCCAGGCCGCATGGGTCCGTCCCTGCGGCATGTATCCATTTTGGTTAAGCTCTTTATTTACCTTGTTGCGGGCGCCCCTCGGGCTGCATCATCCCCACGCCGCTCGGGCCCGACCCAGCGGCAGTTGCTTTTCCAGCATGTACCTTAGGATGAAGTTGTTCTCTCACGCTTAATCTGATTCCCATAATTATCACCTACTGCTTGTCGTCATGCAAAGCGCTTGCACGTTAAAAGGGGGGCGTCTGAGCATCGCGACTCATGGGCTCTCACTGGCTCACGGGTGCCCAGATACACCTCTCCTAGCCCTACCGTGCCGGCCACATGTCAGGGCGGGGCTGTACATGCCCCGGGGGCTCCTCCCAGAGGGGAGCCCCCTCACACGCACCAGTGGAAGCACCATGATCCGCGCTAGCTGACGACACTGCCGAGGAGCGGCTATGCCCGTACACATACGGAAGCGCTATGCTCCGCGCTGGTGATAAACAACTGAGGGCGGCCCACGGCCGTACCAACATCAGGGAGCCCAGAGCTCAGTGTCTGGCACCATCGCAACGCCTCCCCTCAGGAGTGCCGCGCGAGGGGGCTGGACACGGGGGCTACGCCCGGGCCTCGCCCGAGTGCACGCCACCTAGCCAGGTCCCTTGGGCCTGGTCGTCGCGCGCCACTCCCCGAGCGGAGCCAAGGTACGAAACTCGTTTGAGCGTCAAGGGGGACTCCTAAGCATCACGACTCAGGAGCCTAACTTGCCACGTAGCCCCTCACTCCTTAGTCCCGTCCATGGTTTCCAGTCGGGGCTAGCGCTGGGTGAGGTACGCGCGGGGCCGGGCCCTACCGACGCAGAGCGTAAGCAAGTAGGAGAGGAAAATGCAAATTCTAGGAAATTCAAAGCAAATATTACAAGCCATAAGATTGTTTCACGATGCCAAATACAAGTTTAAACGCATCCGCGAGGCATGGTGCATGTGCAGGAATAAAACAGGATGGAAGCGCGAAGGGATCACTCCACAGTAACTCCGTCACCGGTGGTGGAGTCACGCTGGACGGCTTCGCCTCTCGAGGTCGCGAGGCCGGCGGCACCGCGCCTGGGCAGGACGCTGGGGGAGCGGAACTTCCCCAGCAAAACCTCGGCTCGGCCTCAGCGGCGGCAGCGGCACGGTCGCCGCTCACGGGCTCCAGTAGGCTGTCGAAGTCGACGTTGGGGTCGCGCAGGTAGACATGGCTGAGGACATGCGTCAGTGCCGCAGAAGATAGGGTACGCGCCTCGGCCTCGACCGTGGGGCCAAGGCCGTCTGCGACGTCCTCAAGCGCATCAACTAGGAAGGGGAGCAGCTTGGCGGGGCCGTCCTCCGCATCAGCCAACGGCTCCTCCCGGCCGTTCTCATACAGTGTCTTCAGTATGCCACGAGCCTTCTTCTCCAGCTTCGCGAAGGCCACCCGGTCCTCTGTCAGGACCTTCGCCTTGGCGTCCAGCTCGGTCCTCTCCGCCTTTAGCGACCGCTCCAGCGTCTCCAGTCGGCTGTGGCGGTCATCAAGCTTGGCGTCCCGGTCCTTGGCGGCGGCCTCCCTAGCCTTCATCTCCTTCTCCTTCTCCTGGCGGCTGTGCACCTCCTTGGCGAGCTCGTCGCGCAGGCCTTGCAGCTCAGCCTCAAGCGTCTTGCAACGGCCCTGGGCAGTTGCAGCGTCGCCCAGGGCAGCGTCGCGAGCGGCCTTGGCTTGGTTAGCGGCCCACTTCTCCTCGTCGGAGGACGACACGGCCTAGCTCAGCACCGCTCGGACGGAAGTAGCAGAACGGGCCCAGCCAGAGGCCAACTCCAGGCGCCTGGCCACCAGACGAGGGTCCACGCTCAGGAGATCCTCCCGCAGTTGGGTCAGCTCATTGGCAACCTGGTCCAGGACAGTGGCGGAGGGAGCAGAAGAGACGAGGACCTGTGGAGCAGGCAGAGAAGATGGCAGCATGACCACGGCTTGGCAGGAGGGGACCTCCTGAGCCTTGGCCGCCACGACCGCAGCGTCGGGCATAGTCGACTCCAGGTCCAGCGGGGCCACGGGGGTTGACTCCTCGCCGGGGTGCCCCAGTTGGCCTCGCGAGGGTGGTTGGGTCAGAGAGGCGTGGGCCTCGCTGTCCTCTCCCCCAACAGCCGAAGGCGTCGCCCCGGCAGACGGATTCGCCCGAAGCGGGGCCGCAGAAGCCTCTTTCAACCTCTTGGCCGCAGGTGCCGGCCTGGTAAAAGAGCGCAAACGTCAAGCCTCAGCGGTAGAAACCAAGCAGAGCATGAATCGAGCTCTTACTGGACGTCGTCCATGGACTCAAGTAACCTCCGGCCAAACTTGAAGCCCAAGAGCCTGCAGCGGGGGTCAGCCTTGGGGGGGCGGAAGCAGAAGGCGCGTCAGGAGGGATGGAGCTGGCCTTGGACCCTCCAGGGAGCAGAGCAGACCCTGGGGGAACTAGGCTCGACCTGCCCTTCCTTGTGACCGAGGAAGAGCCCTCCTTCCTCGCCTGGCGCTGGCCTCATCGTCGTCCGGCATGGAGCGGAGGGCCTGGGACCTGCACCGAGGGAAGGACTCCCTCCAATCCTCGCCAGTCTCCTCCGAGTCGGACGCTTCCTCCTCTGCCTCTTCTTCCTCCTTTCCCCTGCTGGAGCTGCCAAAGGACAGGTTCACCGTCGCCAGGACCGCCAGATCTTCGGGAGCTGCCGCGGGCACAAGCCCCTCACCGTTGAAGGTGGGCATGGCGTTCACCACCTGCTCCCAGTCGTCACGAAGGAACAGGGGGACGGGGGCGCCCACCAGGCTCACCACGTCTCCCCCAACCAAGGAATGGAGGGCCACAGTCAGATCCTCGTCGGTCAGGGCCTCGGAGCTCAGGCGCAGGGCGGCGTCTGCTCCTCCAAGCCTCCACAGTGGGAGCGAGAGCTCCTGGAGCGGAGCCACCCGGTGCTCCAAGAACTCCCTCAGGAGCGTGGCCCCGGTCAGCTTCGCCGCCCCCAAGTTGCTTGGCCTCAGGTCCGCGTTCATCCACTTCAACACCGCCTTCATGCGAGGGTCGACGAGCTCCGCGCGGTACCATGAGTCAACGGACTTAGGTTGCCCCATGGGCAATACCAGACGAGGGTGGAGGCGCCCGACATCCATCATGACCCACTTGCTCCGGTAGCCTTCGATCCTCTTCCCAGGCTTCGAGATGGCGTTGGAGCTGGAATATGCAATGAAGCTCACGCATGCGGAGACCTGAGCGCCAGAAACCCGAAGGGAAAAAAAGTGGCGTAGCAAGGCCACCGAGGGCTTCACACCAACATGAGCCTCGCAATAGTAGGCGAAAATCGCTAGGAGAAGGACAGAGTTGGGGTGGAGATGCAAGGCCTGCAAGTTTTATTGGCGGAGAATGGCAAGGAAGAACTCAGAGAAAGGAGGCACCAGACCGGCGACAATGGCGCTCACGAAGAACGGGTAGAAGGTGCTCCCCTTGCCCTTGGGCTGGTCAGAGCCGACCTTGAGCACAGTCGCCCCCTCGCTGCCCTGCGCCACCATCATCAGGCGCGTGAGGGCGAGGTTCTTCTCTGAAAAATTCGGGGAATCCAGGGCCGGTGAGTACCAAGCATCAGCCGGGGACTTGTGAGTCGCCATGGCGTCCCGGATGCGAAGGATTGAGACGGATCTGGAGGATTTCGGGAGTAAGAGGGAGGAAAGCGAGAAAGGGGATCTAGGGCAAGACGGACGAGAGCAGGGCAAGTAAGCCTGGCTCGGGAACCCCCTTTTTGTCAGTCGTGCAGTTGCCGAGGCGTCATGGGAAGTGCAGACGCCCATGTCCAATCAACCGCCACATGGCGCCCAAGGCCGCAGGCTGTTAGGGCCCGCGGCGCTTCGCGCTTGCCCCTTCGCTTCTCTGCTAAGCCAAGCCCCCGCGCGCCTTGGGCCCGAGGGCTACTGTCGGCGTTCTGGGAATGGGGGTCCCTAGACTTGCCTGCCTGCAGCCTGCGGCGTGGCTCAAGTAGGGGCCCAGTGTGGCCCATCTTCATCAGCCCAAGATCAAGACCCTCGCGAGGGGCCGAGCCTCGCGGGGCGGACGATGGGAAGCTTCCTCAAGAGCGGCCTCATCAGGCAGACTCGCGAGGAGGCGGAGAGATCAATGCAAGGTTACCTCGCGAGGATCCCATGACGCAAGCCATGACGATCAAGGCCAGGCAGGTGCCAGCCTGCGTAGGGTCCTTGTTTCCCCTTTGGTGCAAAGGGGGCAAGCACAGGCCAAGGTATCAGGCAAAGGTTGCCATTCCGGTGCAACAAGACCAAGACCTGCAGAGCGGCAGGACGAAGGTCACCGTGGAGCCCAAGACGGCGTCATCACCAGTGCTTTTGGCAGCCGAAGACCACCTTTGGTCAGGATAACTTGTACTAGATGTTCCCCTTCAAAATGGCCAATTGTTGGCGCCCTTCCCGCTCAATTATTCGGGGAGAGGCCCAGGGCCTCTATATAAATAGAGCTAGCCACCACAGAGTAGGGACATCTAGAAAAACCTCGAGACATCGAGAAGACGGCGAGAGATCTGGTAGAGCCCTAGTAGAGAGAGAGAGAGGCGACGGAACTCACCCTAGCAGTTCATCGCACCAGCTCAAGAACACCTCTCGCGAGGCTGTTCTTCCCTTGTACTATCCATCATCAGCCCCAGAGGCAATCCACCACACCACACACTGGAGTAGGGTATTACACCACAACGGTGGCCCGAACTAGTATAAACCTCGTGTCTCTTGTGTTGTTCATCATTTTCATCTTGGTTCGCACGAGAGGATCGGACGTAGATCGGTAGGGGAGAGATCTCCGCGCGCACCCCAGTGTTCGAACCTCAAGGGTCTGCCGGAACCCGAAATCCGACATTTTCCCAGGGCAAGAACAACCAATCTAGTAGGCCAAACCAAACTGATAATTCGAAGAGACTTGCAAAGATAACCAATCATACATAAAAGAATTCAGAGAAGATTCAAATATTATTCATAGATAGACTTGATCATAAACCCACAATTCATCAGTCTCAACAAACACACCTCAAAAAGAAGATTACATCAAATAGATCTCCATGAGAGAGGGCGAGAACATTGTATTGAGATCCAAAAAGAGAGAAGAAGCCATCTAGCTACTAACTATGGACCCGTAGGTCTGAAGTAAACAACTCACACTTCATCGGAGGGGCTTGGATGATGATGTAGAAGCCCTCTGTGATCGATGCACCCTCCGGCGGAGCTCCGGAACAGGCCCCAAGATGGGATCTCGTGGATACAGAGAGTTGCGGCGGTGTAATTAGGTTTTTGGCTCCGTATTTGATCGTTTGGGGGTACGTGGATATATATAGGAGGAAGAAGTACGTCGGTGGAGCAACAGGGGGCCCACGAGGGTGTAGGGCGCGCCTGGGGGGGCAGGCATGCCCCCCTACCTCGTGGCCTCCTGTTAATTGGCTTGACGTAGGATCCAAGTCTCCTGAGTTGTATTCGGTGAGAAAATCACGTTCCCGAAGGTTTTATTCCATTTGGACTCCGTTTGATATTCCTTTTCTTCGAAACCCTAAAACAGGCAAAAAACAGCAATTCTGGGCTGGGCCTCCGGTTAATAGGTTAGTCCCAAAAATAATACTATAAAAGTGGATAATAAAGCCCAATAATGTCCAAAACAGTAGATAATATAGCATGGAGCAATCAAAAATTATAGATACGTTGGAGACGTATCAAGCATCCCCAAGATTAATTCCTTCTCGTCCTCGAGTAGGTAAATGATAAAAACAGAATTTTTGATGCGGAGTGCTACTTGGCATAATTTCAATGTAAATCTTCTTAATTGTGGTATGAATATTCAGATTCAAAAGATTCAAGACAAAAGTTCATGTTGACATAAAAATAATAATACTTCAAGCATACTAACAAAGCAATTATGTCTTCTCAAAATAACATGGCCAAAGAAAGCCATCCCTACAAAATCATATAGTCTGGCTATGCTCTATCTTCACCACACAAAGTATTTAAATCATGCACAACCCCGATGACAAGCCAAGCAATTGTTTCATACTTTTGACATTTTAAAAACTTTTTCGATCTTCACGCAATACATGAGCATGAGCCATGGATATAGCACTATATGTGGAATAGAATGGTGGTTGTGGAGAAGACAAAAAGAGGGGAAGATAGTTTCACATCAACTAGGCGTATCAACGAGCTATGGAGATGCCCATCAATAGATATCAATGTGAGTGAGTAGGGATTGCCATGCAACGGATGCACTAGAGCTATAAGTATATGAAAGCTCAACAAAAGAAACTAAGTGGGTGTGCATCCAACTCGCTTGCTCACGAAGACCTAGGGCATTTTGAGGAAGCCCGTCATTGGAATATACAAGCCAAGTTCTATAATGAAAAATTCCCACTAGTATATGAAAGTGACAGAATGAGAGACTCTCTATCATGAAGATCATGGTGCTACTTTGAAGCACAAGTGTGGTAAAAGGATAGTAACATTGTCCCTTCTCTCTTTTTCTCTCATTTATTTTGTTTGGGCCTTCTCTTTTTTTATGGCCTCTTTTTTTTCATCCGGAGTCTCATTCCGACTTGTGGGGGAATCATAGTCTCCATCATCCTTTCCTCACTTGGGACAATGCTCTAAAAATGATGATCATCAAACTTCTTTTTTCTTACAACTCAACAATTACAACTCAATACTTAGAACAAAATATGACTCTATATGAATGCCTCCGGCGGTGTACCGGGATATGCAATGAATCAAGAGTGACATGTATGAAAGAATTATGAACGGTGGCTTTGCCACAAATACGATGTCAACTACATGATCATGCTAGCAATATGACAATGATGGAGTGTGTCATAAGGAACGGAACGGTGGAAAGTTGCATGGCAATATATCTCAGAATGGCTATGGAAATGCCATGATAGGTAGGTATGGTGGCTGTTTTGAGGAAGGTATTTGGTGGGTGTATGATACCGGCGAAAAGTGCGTGGTATTAGAGAGGCTAGCAATGGTGGAAGGAAGGAAAGTGTGTATAATCCATGGACTCAACATTAGTCATAAAGAACTCATATACTTATTGCAAGAATCTAGAAGTTATCAAAGCAAAGTATTACGCGCATGCTCCTAGGGGGATAGATTGGTAGGAAAAGACCACCGCTCATCCCCGACCGCCACTCATAAGGAAGACAATCAATAAATAAATCATGCTCCGACTTCATCACATAACAGTTCACCATACGTGCATGCTACGGGAATCACAAACTTTAACACAAGCATTTCTCAAATTCACAACTACTCAACTAGCATGACTCTAATATCACCATCCTCATATCTCAAAACAATTATCAAGCATCAATTTTTTTCTTAGTATTCAACGCACTCAAAAGAAAGTTTTACAAATCTTCAATACCAAGCATATTATTATTAAGCAAATTACCATGCTATTAATACTCTCAAAATAATCTAAGTGAAGCATGAGAGATCAATAGTTTCTATAAAACAAATCCACCACTGTGCTCTAAAAGATATAAGTGAAGCACTAGAGCAAAATTATATAACTCAAAAGATATAAGTGAAGCACATAGAGTATTCTATCAAATTCCAAATTGTGTATGGCTCTCTCAAAAGGTGTGTACAGCAAGGATGATTGTGGTAGACTAACAAGCAAAGACTCAAATCATAAAATACGCTCCAAGCAAAACACATATCATGTGGTGAATAAAAATATAGCTCCAAGTAAAGTTACCGATAGAAGTAGATGAAAGAGGGGATGCCTTCCGGGGCATCCCCAAGCTTTGGCTTTTAGGTGTCCTTAGATTATCTTGGGGGTGCCATGGGCGTCCCCAAGCTTAGGCACTTGCCAATCCTTGTTCCATAATCCATCAAATCTTTACCCAAAACTTGAAAATTTCACAACACAAAACTTAAAGTAGAAAATCTCATGAGTTCCGTTAGCGAAAGAAAACAAAAGACCACTTCAAGGTACTTTAATGAAATTATTATTTATTTATATTTGTGTTAAACATAATGTATTCCAACTTCTATATGGTTCATAAACAATTTTACTAGCCAAAGATTCATCAAAATAAGCAAACAACACACGAAAAACAGAATCTGTCAAAAACAGAACAGTCTGTAGTAATCTGTAGCTAGTGCAAGATCTGGAACCCCAAAAATTCTAAAATAAATTGCTGGACGTGAGGAATTTATCTATTAATCATCTTCAAAAATAATTAACTAAATATCACTCTCCAAATAAAAATGACAGCAGTTCTCGTGAGCAGTTTTTTACAGCAAGTTCAACAAGACTTTCCCCAAGTCTTCCCAACGGTTCTACTTGGCACAAACACTAATTAAACACAAAAACACAACCAAAACAGAGGCTAAATAAATTATTTATTGAATAATAGCAAGGATAAATATTGGGTTGTCTCCCAACAAGCGCTTTTCTTTAAAGCCTTATAGCTAGGCATAATATTTCAATGATGCTCACATGAAAGACAAGGATTGAAGCACAAAGGGAGCATCATAAAACACGTGACAAACACATCTAAGTCTAATATACTTCCTATGCATAGGCATATTATAGGCAAAAAACTTATCAAGGCAAGCAACAACTAGCATATGCAAGGAAGCGAAAACAAACAATAGCAATCTCAACATAACGAGAGGCAATTTAGTAACATGAAAATTTCTACCACCATATTTTCCTCTCTCATAATAATTGTATGTGGGATCATAAGCAAATTCAACAAAATAGCTATCAAATAAAATATTTTCAACACGATCCACATACATGCAAAGTTGACACTCTTCCAAAATAGTGGGATTAACATTAACTAAAGTCATCCCTTCTCCAAACCCACTTTTATCAAAAATTTCATAAGATTGAACGTTCTCCAAATATGTGGGATCTAAAGTTGACATTCTTCCAAACCCATTTTCAATAATATTGCAAACACTATTATCAATCTCATATTCATCATGGGGCTTAAATAAATTTTTAAGATCATAAGAAGAATCACCCCACTCATGATCATTGCAACAAGTAGAGGACATAGCACAACTAGCATCCCCAAGCTTAGGGTTTTGCATATTATAAGCACAATTTACATTAATAGAATCATTGCAATCATGATTTCTATTCAAAGATCTGTCGTGAATCACTTCATAAGGTAATTCATCACACTTTTCAGATTCACGAATTTCAAGCATAACTTCATAAAGATAATCTAGTGCACAAAACTCACTAGCAATTGGTTTATCATAAATGGACCTATTAAAAAGATTAGCAAGTGGATGAGGATCCATAGATCTTAGGTTCTCTGTTTAGTAATAAATAAACAACTATTCTAACCATACGAGCAAACAACAAGCAAGCGAACAAAAAGGGGCAAATAGAGAAAGAGAGGGAGGATAGAGAGAGAGAGGGCGAATAAAACGGCAAGGGTGAAGTGGGGGAGAGGAAAACGAGAGGCAAATGGCAAATAATGTAATGCGGGAGATAGGGATTGTGATGGGTACTTGGTATGTTGACTTTTGTGCAGACTCCCCGGCAACGGCGCCAGAAATTCTTCTTGCTACCTCTTGAGCACTGTGTTGGATTTCCCCGAAGAGGAGAGGATGATGTAGCAAAGTAGCATAAGTATTTCCCTCAATTTTTGAGAACCAAGGTATCAATCCAGTAGGAGGCTACGCGCGAGTCCCTTGTACCTACACAAAAACAATAGCTCAACGCAACCAACGCTCTTAGGGGTTGTCAATCCCTTCACGGTCACTTACGAAAGTGAGATCTGATAGAGATGATAAATAATATTTTTGGTATTTTTGGTATAGAGATGCAAAGTAAAAAGTAAAAGGCAAAGTAAAAGCAAAGCAATAATAAAGTGATGGAGATTAATATGATGAAAAAGAGACCCGGGGGCCATAGGTTTCACTAGTGGCTTCTCTCAAGAGCATAAGTTTTCTACGGTGGGTGAACAAATTACTGTTGAGCAATTGACAGAATTGAGCATAGTTATGAGAATATCTAGGTATGATCATGTATATAGGCATCACATCCGAGACAAGTAGACCAACTCCTGCCTGCATCTACTACTATTACTCCACTCATCGACCGCTATCCAGCATGCATCTAGAGTATTAAGTTAAAAGCAGAGTAACGCCTTAAGCAAGATGACATCATGTAGAGGGATAGTTTCATGCAATATGATAAAAAACCCATCTTGTTATCCTCGATGGCAACGATACAATACGTGCCTTGATGCCCCTTCTGTCACTGGGAAAGGACACTGCAAGATCGAACCCAAAGCTAAGCACTTCTCCCATGGCAAGAACAACCAATCTAGTAGGCCAAACCAAACTGATAATTCAAAGAGACTTGCAAAGATAACCAATCATACATAAAAGAATTCAGAGAAGATTCAAATATTATTCATAGATAGACTTGATCATAAACCCACAATTCATCGGTCTCAACAAACACACTGCAAAAAGAAGATTACATCGAATAGATCTCCACAAGAGAGGGGGAGAACATTGTATTGAGATCCAAAAAGAGAGAAGAAGCCATCTAGCTACTAACTATGGACCTGTAGGTCTGAAGTAAACTACTCACACTTCATCGGAGGGGCTTGGATGATGATGTAGAAGCCCTCCGTGATCGATGCCCCCTCCGGCGAAGCTCCGGAACAGGCCCCAAGATGGGATCTCATGGATACAGAAAGTTGCGGCGGTGGAATTAGGTTTTTGGCTCCGTATTTGATCGTTTGGGGGTACGTGGATATATATAGGAGGAAGAAGTACGTCGGTGGAGCAACAGGGGGCCCACGAGGGTGCAGGGCGCGCCTGGGGGGGGGGGGCTGGCGTGCCCCCTACCTCGTGGCCTCCTGTTAATTGGCTTGACGTAGGGTCCAAGTCTCCTGAGTTGTATTTGGTGAGAAAATCACGTTCCCGAAGGTTTCATTCCGTTTGGACTCCGTTCGATATTCCTTTTCTTCGAAACCCTAAAACAGGCAAAAAACAGCAATTCTGGGCTGGGCCTCCGGTTAATAGGTTAGTCCCAAAAATAATATAGAAGTGGATAATAAATCCCAATAATGTCCAAAACAGTAGATAATATAGCATGGAGCAATCAAAAATTATAGATACGTTGGATACGTATCAGGCCTCCCCGGTGGGCCCCTCGGTGGCATCCTCGGCAATGTCTTTGGCTGCCTCCTTGGCGGCGATCCTCTCGGCGTCCGCCTCGGCGTCCTTGGCGATGCCCTCAATGACGGCGTCCACGTCCTCTGGGTTCACCGAGGAGGAATCTGGGCGCCGAAGAAGGGGGTGAGGCAAGGCCAGGACCAGGAGCCAAAAAAAGGGGGGAAGCAGGGACAAACGGCAAACGACTTACCTGTGCCAGTACCCGGCTGGGAAACGGAAGCCCCCTCCCTGCCAACATTTGGCGTCGAGGCAAAGCCGCCGGCGCCCAAGTTCTCCTCCCCCTCCTCCATGTGCATGGGCCCGGTGCCTGGCGCCCTTGCCGGGGACGCCCCCCGGGGCGGTGTGGTCGATGGGGGCGGCGTGCTAGGAGTAACCCTCTGTGTCTCCTCCTGCTGCTGCTCTCCTCCTGCATACCTAACAAGGTCAGCACCAAGGTGTCATGCCTCTGACACATGTTGACGGGAGAAGAGTGATGAACTTACACTGGGGGCTCTGCCGGGGGCTGCTGTCCGGGCTGCTCAACACCACCAATGGCGCCCCCGAAGTACCAGCTGGGGGCTGGCCACCTGCCGAGACCTTGGCCCTCTTTGCTCTCTGGGCCAGCGTCTCCCCGTCCCTGCAAAGATGAAAACAAGTCAAGACAAGCAACGCAGATTGAGGAGGCAAAGATAACGAAAATGAACCAGATACTTACTCGTCGTCCGCCTCCTCCTCTGCTGTCTTCCTCTTCCTCCTCGGGCTGAGGGATACATAATCAAAAGTAACCTCCATATCAACATTCGCCGGAGGAGCAGAAGGAGGTGGTGTCTAGGCACACGCGGATGAAGAAGAGGCGGCTGTCTTCTTCTTCACCGCAGCCTTCGTCGGCTTCTTTGCCGCCGCGGCCCTCGTATGGTGCCCGGGCTCCTCCAAGGTTAGCTGTGACCGTGCAGCCCTGCCGGGCCGGACCGGCTCACCGGAACCGGCCCGTCGCAGGACTCGCCCCCTCCCCGTAGGTGGCGTCGGCTCTGCGGTCTCGGCCTCCTCCGATGACAACCCATCGGTCACATCTTCAACCAAAGGAGCCTCGGTGCCAGCGTTGCTGGCTCCCCCGGTGGCCACCGCCCACCGGGCGAGCTCCTCCTCCTCTGCAGCCGTTGCGGTCTTGTCCTCCACTCCGCCGGTGTTGTCGGCCTCCCTGACAAGTTGCGCCTCCCTCGCCCTGGTGGCGATGTAGTCCAGCTCCGTCTGGGAGGTGTCCTGGACAAGAAGCCGCTCGGCGTCGGTGTTGACATACACCTCATGCAGGGTGTCGAAGAACTGCTGCACTTCAGCATCCTCTGGCTCCTTCCAGCTCAGGACGGGTCCGTGCGCGTTGCAGTCCGGCATCATGGCAATGATCTCGGACCGACGCGAGTTGTTGCACAACGGGACCACCCCGTCGGCAGCTTGAACAGAGGCCCCTTGAGGACCTCGTCGGCCTTCATGGTGGCCCTCGCAACCTTGCCAGTCCGCTCGACATCGTCGTCACGGCCCACATTGAGCTGGAAGATCCGCTAGCAGAAATGGGTGTGCGCCATCACTATGAAGTTGTGGTCGAGGCCAGGGCGGAGCCGCATGATGTCGGCGGGGTTCGTGAAGAGCCAGACTGGCCTCCCCTTGTTATGCAGAGGAGCGATCCGGCGACGGATGAAGTCTGCCCTGATCATCTCAAGGGTGAGCCCGGCCTGGGTAATCCGGAGAATCCTGGTGGTGGCGACCATGAGCTTCCCGTCGTCAGCGTCGACGTCGCTCCAATCGCTTCCGTGAACCGGCGGTGCCCGGCGAACTCTGCAGAATGCCGGCGGGTCCTTCTCTTTGATCCAGCACCATCGGGCCCACCATTCTTTCCACCTCTCCTTCATGGCGCCGTCCGGGTACGCTCCCTTGGATTTGGGATCCAAGCGATGCACCCAGAGATGGCACCTCCCGTTTGGATCCGAGGGAAGAAGTAATGGCGGAAGAGCGCCGTGTTGGGGTGAACCCCGACAAAGCCTTCGCAGAGGTGCGCGAAAAGGGCCATGCATGCCACCGCATTCAGAGTAAAATCTAGGAGGTGGAAGCCAAAGGTGTGCATGATGTCACTGAAGAAATCAGAGAAGGAAGGACAGAGCCCGCAAGAAAAATAATCAACAAAGAAGGGGTACCGATTTGGGGCAGCCTCAGCGCAGTTGGCGGGGATGACGCGCGTGGCCGGATGCCCCGAATTCTCTCCCCCGTCTTCACACCCCATAGGGGCCTGAAGGAGTCCCGAAGCTCGAACATGTCGACCGTCGAGGGGAAGAAGGCGGACTGCATCCGCTGCACCGCCAGCGCACTCTCTGGCAGCTCCGCGGCTCCGACGTCCTTGGCCACTCCCTTGCCCTTGGTGGATTTTGGCGCCATGGCGACCGGGGGAGGAGGGCAGGACAGAGGGCAGCGGAAGCGCAACGACGGCAAGCGGGGACGAAGCTTAAGGAAGAAGAGGAAGGCAGACGGAGGTTTTCGAGAATGGGGTTGCGCGGAGGGTAAAAGGAACAGTGCGCTCACGGTTATCCCTTTTTATGGGGAAGCCGCGGGGCGCGATGCCCATTTACTGCAATGTGACGCATGCGTGTGGAAACCGTCCCACGCATGCCGACCACGTCACGCACACCCCTCCACGCCGCTCCACGCGCGCGGGTCGTGGGAGGCGGAGCATGCGAAGAATCTTACCACGATAAAAACCGCCCCACCCGCCCGCGCACGGTTTTGGGCCTGGCCCAACAATGCATCGTGCCTATGTGTGGCCCAGGCCCGGGGCTCCTGTCGGTGTACAAAAATAGGGGTGCATCTTTGTACCCCTTTTTGTTGGGTTTCGTAGTAATTTCAAAAAAATTCCTACGCACACGCAAGATCATGTGATGCATAGCAACGAGAGGGGAGAGTGTTGTCTACGTACCCACGCAGACCGACTGCGGTAGCGTTGACGCAACGTAGAGGAAGTAGTCGTACGTCTTCACGATCCAACCGATCAAGCACCGAAACTACGGCACCTCCGAGTTCGAGCACACGTTCAGCTCGATGACGATCCCCGGACTCCGATCCAGCAAAGTGTCGGGGAAGAGTTCCGTCAGCACGATGGCGTGGTGACGATCTTGATGCACTACAGCAGCAGGGCTTCGCCTAAACTTCGCTACAGTATTATCGAGGAATATGGTGGCTGGGGGCACCGCACACGGCTAAGGAATAGATCACGTGGATCAACTTGTGTGTTTCTGGGGTGCCTCTGCCTCAGTATATAAAGGACCAAAGGGGGGAGGCTGGCCGGCCACCTTGGGCGCGCCAGGAGAGTCCTACTCCCTCTGGGAGTAGGATTCCCCCCCCCCCCCCAATCCTAGTTGGAATAGGACTCCTTGAGGGGGGAAAGAGAGAGAGGGGGCCGGCCACCTCTCCTAGTCCTAATAGGACTAGGAAGGGGGAGGCGCACAGCCACCTTGGGCTGCCCCTTTCTCCTTTCCACTAAAGCCCACTAAGGCCCATATAGCTCCCGGGGGGTTCCGGTAACCTCCCGGTACTCCGGTAAAATCCCGATTTCACCCAGAACACTTCCGATATCCAAACATAGGCTTCCAATATATCAATCTTTACGTCTCGACCATTTCGAGACTCCTCGTCATGTCCGTGATCACATCCGGGACTCTGAACAACCTTCGGTACATCAAAACGCATAAACTCATAATATAACTGTCATCGTAACCTTAAGCGTGCAGACCCTACGGGTTCGAGAACAATGTAGACATGACTGAGACATGTCTCCGGTCAATAACCAATAGCGGGATCTGGATGCCCATATTGGCTCCTACATATTCTACGAAGATCTTTATCAGTCAGACCGCATAACAACATACATTGTTCCCTTTGTCATCGGTATGTTACTTGCCCGAGATTCGATCATCGGTTTCCAATACCTAGTTCAATCTCGTTACCGGCAAGTCTCTTTACTCGTTTTGTAATACATCATCCCGCAACTAACTCATTAGCTGCAATGCTTGCAAGGCTTAAGTGATGTGCATTACCGAGAGGGCCCAGAGATACCTCTCCGACAATCGGAGTGACAAAACCTAATCTCGAAATACGCCAACCCAACATGTACCTTTGGAGACACCTGTAGTACTCCTTTATAATCACCCAGTTACGTTGTGACGTTTGGTAGCACCCAAAGTGTTCCTCCGGTAAACGGGAGTTGCATAATCTCATAGTTACAGGAACATGTATAAGTCATGAAGAAAGCAATAGCAACATATTAAACGATCGGGTGCTAAGCTAATGGAATGGGTCAGGTCAATCAGATCATTCTCTTAATGATGTGATCCCGTTAATCAAATAACAAGTCATTGTTCATGGTTAGGAAACATAACCATCTTTGATTAACGAGCTAGTCAAGTAGAGGCATACTAGTGACACTTTGTTTGTCTATGTATTCACACATGTATTATGTTTCCGGTTAATACAATTCTAGCATGAATAATAAACATTTATCATGATTATAAGGAAATAAATAATAACTTTATTATTGTCTCTAGGGCATATTTCCTTCAGTCTCCCACTTGCACTAGAGTCAATAATCTAGTTCACATCGCCATGTGATTTAACAGCAATAGTTCACATCACCATGTGATTAACACCCATAGTTCACATCGATATGTGATCAACACCCAAAGGGTTTTACTAGAATCAGTAATCTAGTTCACATCGCTATGTGATTAACACCCAAAGAGTACTAAGGTGTGATCATGTTTTGCTTGTGAGATAATTTTAGTCAACGGGTCTGTCACATTCAGATACGTAAGTATTTTGCAAATATATATGTCAACAATGCTCTGCACAGAGCTACTCTAGCTAATTGCTCCCACTTTCAATATGTATCTAGATCGAGACTTAGAGTCATCCAGATCTGTGTCAAAACTTGCATCGACGTAACCTTTTACGACGAACCTTTTTGTTCACTTCCATAATTGAGAAATATTTCCTTATTCCACTAAGGATAATTTTGACCGCTGTCCAGTGATTTACTCTTAGATCACTATTGTACTCCCTTGCTTAAAACAGTGTAGGGTATACAATTGATCTGGTACACAGCATGGCATACTTTATAGAACCTATGGCTGAGGCATAGGGAATGACTTTCATTCTCTTTCTATCTTCTGCCGTGGTCGGGCTTTGTGTCTTACTCAACTTCACACCTTGTAATACAGGCAAGAACTCTTTCTCTGACTGCTCCATTTTTGAACTACTTCAAAATCTTGTCAAGGTATGTACTTATTGAAAAAACTTATCAAGCGTCTTGATCTATCTCTATAGATCTTGATGCTCAATATGTAAGCAGCTTCACCGAAGTCTTTCTTTGAAAAACTCCTTTCAAACACTCCTTTATGCTTTACAGAATAATTCTACATTATTTCCGATCAATAATATGTCATACACATATACTTATCAGAAATGCTGTAGTGCTCCCACTCACTTTCTTGTAAATACAGGCTTCACCGCAAGTCTGTATAAAACTATATGCTTTGATCAACTTATCAAAAACGTATATTCCAACTCCAAGATGCTTGCACCAGTCCATAGATGGATCGCTGGAGCTTGCATATTTTGTTAGCACCTTTGGGATTGACAAAACCTTCTGGTTGTATCATATACAACTCTTCTTTAATAAATCCATTAAGGAATGCAGTTTTGTTTATCCATTTGCCAGATTTCATAAAATGCGGCAATTGCTAACATGATTCGGACAGACTTAAGCATAGATACGAGTGAGAAAATCTCATCGTAGTCAATACCTTGAACTTGTCGAAAAACCTTTTGCGACAATTCTAGCTTTGTAGATAGTAACACTACTATCAGCGTCCGTCTTCCTCTTGAAGATCCATTTATTTTCTATGGCTTCCCGATCATTGGGCAAGTCAACCAAAGTCTATACTTTGTTCTCATGCATGGATCCCATCTCAGATTTCATGGCCTCAAGCCATTTTGCGGAATCTGGGCTCATCATCGCTTCCTCATAGTTCGCAAGTTCGTCATGGTCTAGTAACATGACTTCCAGAACAGGATTACCGTACCACTCTGGTGCGAATCTCACTCTGGTTTACCTGTGAGATTCGGTAGTAACTTGATCTGAAGTTACATGTTCATCATCATTAGCTTCCTCACTAATTGGTGTAGTAGTCACAGGAACAGATTTCTGTGATGAACTACTTTCCAATAAGGGAGAAGGTACAATTACCTTATCAAGTTTTTACTTTCCTCCCACTCACTTCTTTCGAGAGAAACTCCTTCTCTAGAAAGTTTCTGAATTTAGCAAAAAAAGTCTTGCCTTCGGATCTGTGATAGAAGGTGTATCCAATAGTTTCCTTTGGATATCCTATGAAGATTTACTTCTCCAATTTGGGTTCGAGCTTATCATGTTGAAACTTTTCACATAAGCATCGCAGTCCCAAATTTTAAGAAACGACAACTTTGGTTTCTTGCCAAACCACAGTTCAGATTGTGTCGTCTCAACGGACTTAGATGGTGCCCTATTTAATGTGAATGCAGCTGTCTCTAATGCATAACCCCAAAACAATAGTGGTAGATCGGTAAAACACATCATAGATCGCACCATATCTAATAAAGTACGGTTATGACGTTCGGACACACCATTACATTGTGGTGTTCCAGGTGGCGTGAGTAGTGAAACTATTTCACATTGTTTTTAACTGAAGGCCAAACTCATAACTCAAATACTCTTCTCTACGATCAGATCGTAGAAATTTTATTTTCTTGTTACGATGATTTTTCACTTCACTCTGAAATTCCTTGAACTTTTCAAATGTTTCAGACTTATGTTTCATCAAGTAGATATACTCATATCTGCTCAAATCATCTATGAAGATCAGAAAATAATGATACTTGTCGCGAGCCTCAATATTCATTGGACCACATACATCAGTATGTATGATTTCCAACAAATCTGTTGCTCGCTCCATTGTTCCGTAGAACAGAGTCTTAGTCATCTTGCCCATGAGGCATGGTTCGCACGCATCAACTGATTCATAATCAAGTGATTCCAAAAGCCCATCAGCATGGAGTTTCTTCATGCGCTTTACACCAATATGACCTAAACGGTAGTGCCACAAATAAGTTGCACTATCATTATTAACTTTGCATCTCTTGGTTTCAATATTATGATTATGTGTATCACTACGATCGAGATCCAACGAACTATTTTCATTGGGTGTGTAACCATATAAGGTTTTATTCATGTAAATAGAACAACAATTTATTCTCTTACTTAAATGAATAACCGTATTACAATAAACATGATCAAATCATATTCATGCTCAACGCAAACACCAAATAACACTTATTCAGGTTCAACACTAATCCCGAAAGTATAGGGAGTGTGCGATGATGATCATATCAATCTTGGAACTACTTCCAACACACATTGTCACTTCACCCTTAACTAGTCTCTGTTTATTCTGCAACTCCTGTTTCGAGTTACTAATCTTAGCAACTGAACTAGTATCAAATACTGAGGGGTTGCTATAAACACTAGTAAAGTACACATCAATAACATGTATATCAAATATACTTATGTTCACTTTGCCATCCTTCTTATCCGCCAATCACTTGGGGTAGTTCCGCTTCCAGTGACCAGTCCTTTTGAAGTAGAAACACTTAGTCTCAGGCTTAGGACCAGACTTGGGCTTCTTCACTTGAGCAGCAACTTGCTTGCCGTTCTTCTTGAAGTTCCCCTTCTTCCCTTTGCCCTTTTCTTGAAACTAGTGATCTTGTCAACCATTAACACTTGATGCTCTTTCTTGATTTCTACCTTCATCGATTTCATCATCATGAAAAGCTCGGGATTCATTTTCGTCATCCCTTGCATACTATAGTTCATCACGAAGTTCTACTAACTTGGTGTTGGTGACTAGAGAATTCTGTCAATCACTATCTTATCTGGAAGATTAACTCCCAATTGATTCAAGCGATTGTCGTACTCAGACAATCTGGGCACATGCTCACTAGTTGAGCGATTCTCCTCCATCTTTTAGCTATAGAACTTGTTGGAGACTTTCATATCTCTCAACTCAGGTATTTGCTTGAAATATTAACGTCAACTCCTGGAACATCTCATATGCTCCATGACGTTCAAAACGTCTTTGAAGTCCCGATTCTAAGCTGTTAAGCATGGTGCACTAAACTATCAAGTAGTCATCATATTGAGCTAGCCAAACGTTCATAATGTCTGCATCTGCTCCTGCAATAGGCCTGTCACCTAGCGGTGCATCAAGGACATAATTCTTCTGTGCAGCAATGAGGATAAACCTCAGATCACGGATCCAATCCGCATCTTTGCTACTAACAATTTTCTCTAGGAACATATCAAAATAAACATATGAAAGCAACAACGCGAGCTATTGATCTACAACATAATTTGCAAAATACTACCAGGACTAAGTTCATGATAAATTTAAGTTCAGTTAATCAACTTAATTAAAGAACTCCCACTTAGATAGACATCCCTCTAATCTTCTAAGTGATTACGTGATCCAAATCAACTAAACCATAACCGATCATCACGTGAGATGGAGTAGTTTTCAATGGTGAACATCGTTATGTTGATCATATCTACTATATGATTCACGCTCGACCTTTCGGTCTCCGTGTTTCGAGGCCATATCTTCATATGCTAGGCTCGTCAAGTTTAACCTGAGTATTCTGCGTGTGCAAAACTGGCTTGCACCCATTGTAGATGGACGTAGAGCTTATCACACCCTATCATCACGTGGTGTCTGGGCACGATGAACTTTGGCAACGGTGCATACTCAGGGAGAACACTTCTTGATAATTTAGTGAGAGATCATCTTATAATGCTACCATCAATCAAAGCAAGATAAGATGCATAAAAAGATAAACATCACATGCAATCAATATAAGTGATATGATATGGCCATCATCATCTTGTGCTTGCGATCTCCATCTTCGAAGCACCGTCGTGATCACCATCGTCACCGGCGCGACATCTTGATCTCCATCGTAGCATCGTTGTCATCTCGCCAATCTTATGATTCCACGACTATCACTACCGCTTAGTAATAAAGTAAAGCTTTACATCGTGATTGCATTGCATAATATAAAACAACAACCATAAGGCTCCTGCCAGTTGCCGATAACTCGGTTACAAAACATGATCATCTCATACAATAAAATTCAGCATCATGTCTTGACCATATCACATCACAACATGCCCTGCAAAAACAAGTTAGACGTCCTCTACTTTGTTGTTGCAAGTTTTACGTGGCTGCTACGGGCTTAAGCAAGAACCAATCTCACCTACGCATCAAAACCACAATGATAGTTTGTCAAATAGACTCCGTTTTAACCTTCGCAAGGACCGGGCGTAGCCACACTTGGTTCAACTAAAGTTGGACAGACAGTCGCCCGCAAGCCACCTATGTGCGAAGCACGTCGGGGGAACCGGTCTCGCGTAAGTGTACGCGTAATGTTGGTCCAGGTCGTCTCAACCAACAATGCCGCCGAACCAAAGTATGACATGCTGGTAGGCAGTATGACTTATATCGCCCACAACTCACTTGTGTTCTACTCGTGCATGTAACATCAACATAAATAACCTAGGCTCGGATGCCACTGTTGGGTTTCGTAGTAATTTCAAAAAAATTCCTACGCACACACAAGATCATGTGATGCATAGCAACGAGAGGGGAGAGTGTTGTCTACGTACCCACGCAGACCGACTGCGGAAGCGTTGACGCAACGTAGAGGAAGTAGTCGTACGTCTTCACGATCCAACCGATCAAGCACCGAAACTACGGCACCTCCGAGTTCGAGCACACGTTCAGCTCGATGACGATCCTCAGACTCCGATCCAGCAAAGTGTCGGGGAAGAGTTCCGTCAGCACGATGGCGTGGTGACGATCTTGATGCACTACAGCAGCAGGGCTTCGCCTAAACTCCGCTACAGTATTATCGAGGAATATGGTGGCTGGGGGCACCGCACACGGCTAAGGAATAGATCACGTGGATCAACTTGTGTGTTTCTGGGGTGCCTCTGCCTCAGTATATAAAGGACCAAAGGGGGGAGGCTGGCCGGCCACCTTGGGCGCGCCAGGAGAGTCCTACTCCCTCTGGGAGTAGGATTCCCCCCCCCCCCAATCCTAGTTGGAATAGGACTCCTTGAGGGGGGAAAGAGAGAGAGGGGGCCGGCCACCTCTCCTAGTCCTAATAGGACTAGGGGAAGGGGGGAGGCGCACAGACACCTTGGGCTGCCCCTTTCTCCTTTCCACTAAAGCCCACTAAGGCCCATATAGCTCCCGGGGGGTTCCGGTAACCTCCCGGTACTCCGGTAAAATCCCGATTTCACCCGGAACACTTCCGATATCCAAACATAGGCTTCCAATATATCAATCTTTACGTCTCGACCATTTCGAGACTCCTCGTCATGTCCGTGATCACATCCGGGACTCCGAACAACCTTCGGTACATCAAAATGCATAAACTCATAATATAACTGTCATCGTAACCTTAAGCGTGCGGACCCTACGGGTTCGAGAACAATGTAGACATGACCGAGACATGTCTCCGGTCAATAACCAATAGCGGGATCTGGATGCCCATATTGGCTCCTACATATTCTACGAAGATCTTTATCGGTCAGACTGCATAACAACATACGTTGTTCCCTTTGTCATAGGTATGTTACTTGCCCGAGATTCGATCGTCGGTATCCAATACCTAGTTCAATCTCGTTACCGGCAAGTCTCTTTACTAGTTTTGTAATACATCATCCCGCAAGTAACTCATTAGCTGCAATGCTTGCAAGGCTTAAGTGATGTGCATTACCGAGAGGGCCCAGAGATACCTCTCCGACAATTGGAGTGACAAAACCTAATCTCGAAATACGCCAACCCAACATGTACCTTTGGAGACACCTGTAGTACTCCTTTATAATCACCCAGTTACGTTGTGACGTTTGGTAGCACCCAAAGTGTTCCTCCGGTAAACGGGAGTTGCATAATCTCATAGTTACAGGAACATGTATAAGTCATGAAGAAAGCAATAGGAACATATTAAACGATCGGGTGCTAAGCTAATGGAATGGGTCATGTCAATCAGATCATTCTCTTAATGATGTGATCCCGTTAATCAAATAACAACTCATTGTTCATGGTTAGGAAACATAACCATCTTTGATTAACGAGCTAGTCAAGTAGAGGCATACTAGTGACACTTTGTTTGTCTATGTATTCACACATGTATTTTTTTTCCGGTTAATACAATTCTAGCATGAATAATAAACATTTATCATGATTATAAGGAAATAAATAATAACTTTATTATTGCCTCTAGGGCATATTTCCTTCACTTTTCCTGTACACGGGCAGTCAGAGCCGCGCCCACGGCCACACCAAGAAGAACTAGGGAGGTGAGCCAAGGTAAGATCGAAGCCCGTGACAATCAAAGCAACACCAAGGCCAATACCACAATGAGCAGCAGGATGAAGCAAGTGTTGGAAATATGCCCTAGAGGCAATAATAAAAGTATTATTATATTTCATTGTTCATGATAATTGTCTTTTATTCATGCTATAACTGTATTATCCGGAAATCGTAATACACGTGTGAATACTTAGACCACACTATGTCCCTGGTAAGCCTCTAGTTGACCAGCTCATTGTGATCAACGGATAGTCATGGTTTCCTGACTATGGACATTGGATGTCGTTGATAACGGGATCACATCATTAGGAGAATGATGTGATGGACAAGACCCAATCCTAAGCATAGCATAAAAGATCGTGTAGTTCGTTTTGCTAGAGCTTTGCAAGTGTCAAGTATCTCTTCCTTCGACCATGAGATCGTGTAACTCCCGGATACCGTAAGAGTGCCTTGGGTGTATCAAACGTCACAACGTAACTGGGTGACTATAAAGGTGCATTACAGGTATCTCCGAAAGTAGCTGTTGGGTTGACACGGATCGAGACTGGGATTTGTCACTCCGTATGACGGAGAGGTATCTCTGGGCCCACTCGGTAATGCATCATCATATTGAGCTCAATGTGACCAAGGTGTTGGACACGGGATCATGCATTACGGTACGAGTAAAGTGACTTGCCGGTAACGAAACTGAACAAGGTATTGGGATACCGACGATCGAGTCTCGGGCAAGTAACGTACCGATTGACAAAGGGAATTGCATACAGGGTTTGATCGAATCCTCGACATCGTGGTTCATCCGATGACAACATCGAGGAGCATGTGGGAGCCATCATGGGTATCCAGATCCCGCTGATGGTTATTGACTGAGAGCGTCTCGGTCATGTCTGCATGTCTCCCGAACCCGTAGGGTCTACACACTTAAGGTTCGGTGACGCTAGGGTTATGAAGATATGTATATGCAGAAATCCGAATGTTGTTCGGAGTCCCGGATGAGATCCCGGACGTCACGAGGAGTTCCGGAATGGTCCGGAGGTAAATAATTATATATAGGAAGTGCTATTTCGGGCATCGGGACAAGTTTCGGGGTTATCGGTATTGTACCGGGACCACCGGAAGGGTCCCGGGGATCCACCGGGTGGGGCCACCTGTCCCGGGGGGCCACATGGGCTGTAGGGGGTGCACCTTGGCCATCATGGGCCAAGGGCACCAGCCCCTATAGGCCCATGCACCTAGGGTTTCCCCCTAGGAGGAGTCCTAGTGGTGGAAGGCACCCCTAGGTGCCTTGGGGGGGAGGGAAACCTCCCCTAGGCCGCCGCCCCCCCTAGTAGATCTCATCTACTAGGGCCGGCGCCCCCCCTGGAACCCCTATATATAGTGGGGGAGAGGAGGGACTTCATACACCAGCCCCTTGCGCCTCCACCTCCCCCCGTTACGTCTCTCCCTCGTAGTCTCGGCGAAGCCCTGCTGCTGTGACACCCTGCATCCACCACCACACCGTTGTGCTGCTGGATCTTCATCAACCTCTCCTTCCCCCTTGCTGGATCAAGAAGGAGGAGACGTCTCCCGTCCCGTACGTGTGTTGAACGCGGAGGTGCCGTCCGTTCGGCGCTGGTCATCGGTGATTTGGATCACGTCAAGTACGACTACATCATCACCTTGCAAGCTTCCGCACGCGATCTACAAGTGGTATGTAGATGCAAACTCTCTCCCTAGACTCGTTGCTTAGATGAACTCATAGATGGATCTTGGTGAAACCGTAGGAAAAATTTTAATTTTCTGCAACGTTCCCCAACAGTGGCATCATGAGCTAGGTCTATGCGTAGTTCTCTTTACACGAGTAGAACACAACTTTGTTGTGGGCGTGGATTTTGTCATCTTACTTGCCTCTACTAGTCTTTTCTTGCTCAACGGTATTGTGGGATGAAGCGGCCCGGACCAACCTTACACGTACACTTACGTGAGACCGGTTCCACCGATTGACATGCAATAGTTGCATAAGGTGGCTGGCGGGTGTCTGTCTCTCCCACCTTAGTTGGAGCGGAATCGATGAACAGGGCCCTTATGAAGGGTAAATAGAAGTTGACAAAATCACGTTGTGGTGATTCGTAGGTAAGAAAACGTTCTTGCTAGAACCCAATTGCAGCCACGTAAAAGATGTAACAACAATTAGAGGACGTCTAACTTGTTTTTGCAGCGATTGATCATGTGATGTGATATGGCCAAAAGTTGTGATGAATGATGAATTGTGATGTATGAGATCATGTTCTTTGTAATAGGATTCACGACTTGCATGTCGATGAGTATGACAACCGGCAGGAGCCATAGGAGTTGTCATTATTTTTTTGTATGACCTGCGTGTCATTGAATAACGCCATGTAAACTACTTTACTTTATTGCTAAACGTTAGTCATAGAAGTAGAAGTAGTCGTTGGCGTGACAATTTCATGAAGACACGATGATGGAGATCATGATGATGGAGATCATGGTGTCAAGCCGGTGACAAGATGATCATGGAGCCCCGAAGATGAAGATCAATGGAGCTATATGATATTGGCCATATCATGTCACAACTATATAATTGCATGTGATGTTTATTATGTATTATGCATCTTGTTTACTTAGGACGACGGTAGTAAATAAGATGATCCCTTATAAAATTTCAAGAAGTGTTCTCCCCTAACTGTGCACCGTTGCTACAGTTCGTCGTTTCTAAGCACCACGTGATGATCGGGTGTGATGGATTCTTACGTTCACATACAACGGGTGTAAGACAGTTTTACACAGCGAAAACACTTAGGGTTAACTTGACGAGCCTAGCATGTGCAGACATGGCCTCGGAACACGGAGACCGAAAGGTCGAACACGAATCGTATAGAAGATATGATCAACATGAAAATGTTCACCGACGATGACTAGTCCGTCTCACGTGATGATCGGACACGGGCTAGTCGACTCGGATCGTGTAACACTTAGATGACTAAAGGGATGTCTAATCTAAGTGGGAGTTCATAATTTGATTAGAACTTTATTATCATGAACTTAGTCTAAAACCTTTGCAAATATGTCTTGTAGATCAATGGCCAACGCTAATGTCAACATGAACTTCAACGCGTTCCTAGAGAAAACCAAGCTGAAAGATGATGGCAGCAACTATACGGACTGGGTCCGGAACCTGAGGATCATCCTCATAGCTGCCAGGAAACAATATGTCCTAGAAGGACCGCTAGGTGACGCTCCCGTCCCAGAGAACCAAGACATTATGAATGCTTGGCAGTCTCGCGCTGATGATTACTCCCTCGTTCAGTGCGGCATGCTTTACAGCTTAGAACCGGGGCTCCAAAAGCGTTTTGAGCATCACGGAGCATATGAGATGTTCGAAGAGCTGAAACTAGTTTTCCAAGCTCATGCCCGGGTCGAGAGATATGATGTCTCCGACAAGTTCTACAGTTGTAAGATGGAGGAAAACAGTTCTGTCAGTGAGCACATCCTGAAGATGTCTGGGTTGCACAACCGTATGACCCAGCTGAACATTAACCTCCCAGATGAGGCGGTCATTGACAGAATCCTCCAGTCGCTCCCACCAAGCTACAAGAGCTTTGTGATGAACTACAACATGCAGGGAATGGAAAAGACCATTCCTGAAGTGTTCTCGATGCTGAAGTCAGCAGAGGCTGAAATCAAGAAAGAACATCAAGTGTTGATGGTCAATAAGACCACTAAGTTCAAGAAGGGCAAGGGGAAGAAGAACTTCAAGAAAGACGGCAAAGATGTTGCCGCGCCTGGTAAGCCAGTTACCGGGAAGAAGTCAAAGAATGGACCCAAGCCTGAGACTGAGTGCTTTTATTGCAAGGGGAAGGGTCACTGGAAGCGGAACTGCCCCAAATACTTAGCGGATAAGAAGGCCGGCAACACCAAAGGTATATTTGATATACATGTGATTGATGTGTACCTTACCAGTACTCGTAGTAACTCCTGGGTATTTGATACCGGTGCCGTTGCTCATATTTGTAACTCACAGCAGGAGCTGCGGAATAAACGGAGACTGGCGAAGGACGAGGTGACGATGCGCGTCGGGAATGGTTCCAGAGTCGATGTGATCGCCGTCGGCACGCTGACATTTACCTACGGGATTAGTTTTGAACCTTAATAATTGTTATTTAGTGCCAAGTTTGAGCATGAACATTGTATCTGGATCTCGTTTAATACGAGATGGCTACTCATTTAAGTCTGAGAATAATGGTTGTTCGATTTATATGAGAGATATGTTTTATGGTCATGCTCCAATGGTCAATGGTTTATTCTTAATGAATCTCGAGCGTAATATTACACATGTTCATAGTGTAGATGCCAAAAGATTTAAAATTGATAACGATAGTCCCACATACTTGTGGCACTGCCGCCTTGGTCACATTGGTGTCAAGCGCATGAAGAAGCTCCATGCCGATGGACTTTTAGAGTCTCTTGATTATGAATCGTTTGACACGTGCGAACCATGCCTCTTGGGCAAAATGACCAAGACTCCGTTCTCCGGAACAATGGAGCGAGCAACCAACTTGTTGGAAATCATACATACCGATGTGTGCGGTCCAATGAGCATTGAGGCTCGCGGAGGATATCGTTATGTTCTCACTCTCACAGATGACTTGAGTAGATATGGGTATGTCTACTTAATGAAACACAAGTCTGAGACCTTTGAAAAGTTCAAGGAATTTCAGAATGAGGTGGAGAATCAACGTGACCGAAAGATAAAATTCTTACGATCAGATCGTGGAGGTGAATACTTAAGTCACGAATTTGGTACACACTTAAAGAAATGTGGAATCGTTTCACAGCTCACGCCGCCTGGAACACCTCAGCGAAACGGTGTGTCCGAACATCGTAATCGCACTCTATTGGATATGGTGCGGTCTATGATGTCTCTTACTGATTTACCGCTATCATTTTGGGGATACGCTCTAGAGACAGCTACATTCACTTTAAATAGGGCACCGTCTAAATCCGTTGAGACGAGACCGTATGAATTATGGTTTGGAAAGAAACCTAAGCTGTCGTTTCTAAAAGTTTGGGGATGCGAAGCTTATGTCAAGAAACTTCAACCTGAAAAGCTCGAACCCAAGTCGGAAAAATGCGTATTCATAGGATACCCTAAGGAAACTGTAAGGTATACCTTCTACTTAAGATCCGAAGGCAAGGTCTTTGTTGCCAAGAACGGATGCTTTCTGGAAAAAGAGTTTCTCTCGAAAGAAGTAAGTGGGAGGAAAGTAGAACTCGATGAAGTACTACCTCTTGAGCGGGATAGTGATGCAGCACAGGAAACCGTTCCTGTGATGCCCACACCAACTGAAGAGGAAAACCATGATAATGATCAAGGGACTTCGGATCAAGTTACTGCTGAACTTCGTAGGTCCACAAGGACACGTACCGCACCAGAGTGGTACGGCAACCCTGTCCTGGAAATCATGTTGTTAGACAACAATGAACCTTCGAACTATGAAGAAGCAATGGCGGGCCCGGATTCCAACAAATGGCTTGAAGCCATGAAATCCGAGATAGAATCCATGTATGAAAACAAAGTATGGACTTTGACAGACTTGCCCGATGATCGGCGAGCGATAGAAAACAAATGGATCTTTAAGAAGAAGACGGACGCGGATGGTAATGTTACCATCTATAAAGCTCGACTTGTCGCTAAGGGTTATCGACAGGTTCAAGGGATTGACTACGACGAGACATTCTCTCCCGTAGCGAAGCTAAAGTCCGTCCGAATCATGTTAGCAATTGCCGCATACTATGATTATGAGATATGGCAGATGGACGTCAAAACAGCATTCCTTAACGGGCATCTTAAGGAAGAACTGTATATGATGCAGCCGGAAGGTTTTGTCGATCCTCGGAACGCTAACAAAGTATGCAAGCTCCAGCGATCCATTTATGGACTGGTGCAAGCATCTCGGAGTTGGAACATTCGCTTTGATGAGATGATCAAAGCGTTTGGGTTTATGCAGACTTATGGAGAAGCCTGCGTTTACAAGAAAGTGAGTGGGAGCTCTGTAGCATTTCTCATATTATATGTAGATGACATACTCCTGATGGGAAATAATATAGAATTTCTGGACAGCATTAAGGCCTACTTGAATAAGTGTTTTTCAATGAAGGACCTTGGAGAAGCTGCTTATATATTAGGCATCAAGATCTATAGAGATAGATCGAGACGCCTCATAGGTCTTTCACAAAGCACATACCTTGATAAGATTTTGAAGAGATTCAGAATGGATCAGTCCAAGAAGGGGTTCTTGCCTATGTTACAAGGTATGAGACTGAGCTCAGCTCAGTCACCGACCACGGCAAAAGATAAAGAAGAGATGAGTGTCATCCCCTATGCTTCAGCCATAGGATCTATTATGTATGCCATGCTGTGTACCAGACCCGATGTAAACCTTGTCGTAAGTTTGGTAGCAAGATACCAAAGTAATCCCGGCAAGGAACACTGGACAGCGGTCAAGAATATCCTGAAGTACCTGAAAAGGACAAAGGACATGTTTCTCGTTTATGGAGGAGACGAAGAGCTCGTCGTAAAGGGTTACGTCGACGCTAGCTTCGACTCAGATCTGGATGACTCTAAGTCACAAACCGGATACGTGTATATGTTGAATGGTGGAGCAGTAAGCTGGTGCAGCTACAAGCAGAGCGTCGTGGCGGGATCTACGTGTGAAGCGGAGTACATGGCAGCCTCGGAGGCAGCACATGAAGCGATTTGGGTTAAGGAGTTCATCACCGACCTAGGAGTCATACCCAATGCGTCGGGGCCGATCAAACTCTTCTGTGACAACACTGGAGCTATTGCCCTCGCAAAGGAGCCCAGGTTTCACAAGAAGACCAGGCACATCAAGCGTCGTTTCAACTCCATCCGTGAAAATGTTCAAGATGGAGACATAGAGATTTGCAAAGTGCACACGGATCTGAATGTCGCAGATCCGCTGACTAAACCTCTCTCGCGTGCAAAACATGATCAACACCAGAACTCTATGGGTGTTCGATTCATCACAATGTAACTAGATTGGTGACTCTAGTGCAAGTGGGAGACTGTTGGAAATATGCCCTAGAGGCAATAATAAAAGTATTATTATATTTCATTGTTCATGATAATTGTCTTTTATTCATGCTATAACTGCATTATCCGGAAATCGTAATACACGTGTGAATACTTAGACCACACTATGTCCCTGGTAAGCCTCTAGTTGACCAGCTCGTTGTGATCAACAGATAGTCATGGTTTCCTGACTATGGACATTGGATGTCGTTGATAACGGGATCACATCATTAGGAGAATGATGTGATGGACAAGACCCAATCCTAAGCATAGCATAAAAGATCGTGTAGTTCGTTTTGCTAGAGCTTTGCAAGTGTCAAGTATCTCTTCCTTCGACCATGAGATCGTGTAACTCCCGGATACCGTAAGAGTGCCTTGGGTGTATCAAACGTCACAACGTAACTGGGTGACTATAAAGGTGCATTACAGGTATCTCCGAAAGTAGCTGTTGGGTTGACACGGATCGAGACTGGGATTTGTCACTCCGTATGACGGAGAGGTATCTCTGGGCCCACTCGGTAATGCATCATCATATTGAGCTCAATGTGACCAAGGTGTTGGACACGGGATCATGCATTACGGTACGAGTAAAGTGACTTGCCGGTAACGAGACTGAACAAGGTATTGGGATACCGACGATCGAGTCTCGGGCAAGTAACGTACCGATTGACAAAGGGAATTGCATACAGGGTTTGATCGAATCCTCGACATCGTGGTTCATCCGATGACAACATCGAGGAGCATGTGGGAGCCATCATGGGTATCCAGATCCCGCTGATGGTTATTGACTGAGAGCGTCTCGGTCATGTCTGCATGTCTCCCGAACCCGTAGGGTCTACACACTTAAGGTTCGGTGACGCTAGGGTTATGAAGATATGTATATGCAGAAATACGAATGTTGTTCGGAGTCCCGGATGAGATCCCGAACGTCACGAGGAGTTCCCGAATGGTCCGGAGGTAAAGAATTATATATAGGAAGTGCTATTTCGGGCATCGGGACAAGTTTCGGGGTTATCGGTATTGTACCGGGACCACCGGAAGGGTCCCGGGGGTCCACCGGGTGGGGCCACCTGTCCCGGGGGGCCACATGGGCTGTAGGGGGTGCGCCTTGGCCATCATGGGCCAAGGGCACCAGCCCCTATAGGCCCATGCGCCTAGGGTTTCCCCCTAGGAGGAGTCCTAGTGGTGGAAGGCACCCCTAGGTGCCTTGGGGGGAGGGAAACCTCCCCTAGGCCGCCGCCCCCCCTAGTAGATCTCATCTACTAGGGCCGGCGCCCCCCCTGGCACCCCTATATATAGTGGGGGAGAGGAGGGACTTCATACACCAGCCCCTTGCGCCTCCACCTCCCCCCGTTACGTCTCTCCCTCGTAGTCTCGGCGAAGCCCTGCTGCTGTGACACCCTGCATCCACCACCACGCCGTCGTGCTGCTGGATCTTCATCAACCTCTCCTTCCCCCTTGCTGGATCAAGAAGGAGGAGACGTCTCCCGTCCCGTACGTGTGTTGAACGCGGAGGTGCCGTCCGTTCGGCGCTGGTCATCGGTGATTTGGATCACGTCAAGTACGACTACATCATCACCTTGCAAGCTTCCGCACGCGATCTACAAGTGGTATGTAGATGCAAACTCTCTCCCTAGACTCGTTGCTTAGATGAACTCATAGATGGATCTTGGTGAAACCGTAGGAAAAATTTTAATTTTCTGCAACGTTCCCCAACAGCAAGTTCCCCCGGCAAGACCCTTGCCGGGCGGCCTCAGCGACCCCGGCAAGACCCTTGCCGGGACAACTCGTCCCACACCAATAGAGCAAGCCACCCTTGAGCCCACGGCCCCCAGTGCCATCATCAGCGTGGGGTTAGGGCTCGGGAAGGCACCTCTGTGGTGGCATGCAGATCTTTGTGGAGACATATTCAAGATCAGATTAGAAGACGACGATTCTCGGGAAGATCCTTGCCAAGGAAGGCCACCAGACCCCCGGCAAGATCCTTGCCGGGGACGACAACACGCCACGGCGAGACCCTTGCCGGGCCACCTGGCAAGGCCCTCGCCAAAGTCGCTGGCAAGGCCACCGCCAAGCCCACGTCAACCAAGCTTCCACCGCCGTTCAAATGCATCTGCCAGCCCAACCAGATGGGCGGGCACCTGCGTGCCAACATGCAGCTCCCAGGCCAACTCATCAACCGCCAGCGTGGCGGCATGCAGATCTTCATGAAGGCTCCACCACCACCGCGCCACCTGCCTAAATGGCACCGCACGCATTCCTGGCCGAGGCGCGTGTCGAAGCGAGGAGGAGTGGCGAAGGATGGGACGGGCCTCGCCCCCATCCCCGATAAAGCAAGAGGACACCTAAGCGACGCATTAAATGCAACTTGTCCTGTAATACGAGGGATAACCTCGTGCCACTGTAGACCTTTCCACCTCCTGTGTGCCACTGTGGCAACCCCTTTTTCCTATAAAAGGAGGCCCGAGGCGACAAGGAGCGGGATTCGGCTCTTTCGAACCACACGCTGACCACAGCTAGTTCGAGAGCTCAAGAACTCTCAGAAATACACCCACCAAAGCAGGACTAGGGTTTTACGCATCCTCGCGGCCCGAACCTGGGTAAACGATCCTTGTGCTGTCTACTAGCCCTGCTCTCCTCGCAACCCTGCACCCCAGCAACCGTAGTAGGGATTCTTGTGATCCCATAGGAGTCGCTCCACAACGACACCGGAGCTCCACCGGAGGGGGTATCGATCATGGAGGTTTTCTACATCAACACCATAGCCTCTCTGATGAAGTGTGAGTAGTTTACTTCAGACCTTCGGGTCCGTAGTTATTAGCTAGATGGCTTCTTCTCTCTTTTTGGATCTCAATACAAATTTCTCCCCCTCTCTTGTGGAGATCTATTCGATGTAATCTTCTTTTGCGATGTGTTTGTTGAGACCGATGAATTGTGGGTTTATGATCAAGTTTATCTATGAACAATATTTGAATCTTCTCTGAATTCTTTTATGTATGATTGGTTATCTTTGCAAGTCTCTTCGAATTATCAGTTTGGTTTCGCCTACTAGATTGATCTTTCTTGCAATGGGAGAAGTGCTTAGCTTTGGGTTCAATCTTGCGGTGTCCTTTCCCAGTGACAGTAGGGGCAGCAAGGCACGTATTGTATTGTTGCCATCGAGGATAACAAGATGGGGTTTATATCATATTGCATGAGTTTATCCCTCTACATCATGTCATCTTGCCTAAAGCGTTACTCTGTTCTCTTGAACTTAATACTCTAGATGCATGCTGGATAGCAGTCAATGTGTGGAGTAATAGTAGTAGATGCAGGCAGGAGTCGGTCTACTTGTCTTGGACGTGATGCCTATATACATGATCACACCTAGATATTCTCATAACTATGCACAATTCTGTCAATTGCTCAACAGTAGTTTGTTCACCTGCCGTAATACTTATGCTCTCGAGAGAAGCCACTAGTGAAACCTATGGCCCCCGGGTCTATTTTCCATCATATTAATATTCTAATACTTAGTTATTTCCTTTGCCATTTATTTTACTTGCATCTTTATTTCTCTTTATCATAAAAATACCAAAAATATTATCTTATTATATCTATCAGATCACACTCTCGTAGGTGACCGTGAAGGGATTGACAACCCATTTATCGCGTTGGTTGCGAGGAGTTTATCTGTTTGTGTAGGTGCGAGGGACTCATGCGTGGCCTCCTACAGGATTGATACCTTGGTTCTCAAAAACTGAGGGAAATACTTATGCTGCTCTGCTGCATCACCCTTTCCTCTTCAAGGGAAAACCAACACAGTGCTCAAGAGGTAGCAAGAAGGATTTCTGGCGCCGTTGCCGGGGAGTCTACGCAAAATTCAACATACCAAGTACCCATCACAAACCCTTATCTCCCGCATTACATTATTTGCGATTTGCCTCTCGTTTTCCTCTCTCCCCACTTCACCCTTGTTGTTTTATTCGCACTCTCTCTTTCTGTCCTCCTCCTCTTTCTCTATTCGCTTCTTTTTGCCCGTCTCTTGTTTGCTTGTGTGTTGGATTGCTTGCTTGTTATGATAGCTCTATCTAGATTTGGTGATCTCCACCTTAAAAGGTTAGAAGAGATCGAAAGCAACGTCAGGAGTTTTATGGTCTTACAATTTGAGCATAATAATTTCTTTAGAAATGAGCTTAAAGAACAAAAAATCTTTATGTGTTATATGAATAAAGAGCTCGATGATATGTCTAAAGAATTTTATGGTTTGAAATCTCAGATTGCTCATCTTGAGAAGTTAATAGCTGAAGTTTTGGATAAGCAAGCCACCTTAGTTAATAAGATGGCCGCTAAGCCAAAAAAAATTGGAAGACAAAGATGAAGATCTAAAAGTTATTGATGTGTCCCCTATTAAATCTTTGCTTTGTAATATGAATCTTGATAATGATGGGACTGAATATGATCCACCTTTACCTAGAAGATGTTCCAAAAATTCGGAGTCTTTAGATCTTGATGCTAAAATTGTTAAAAGTGGGATTGAAGAAGTCAAAACTTTAAATATTATGAACCCACTATTTTGGATTTCAAGGAATTTAATTATGATAATTGCTCTTTGATAGATTGTATTTCCTTGTTGCAATCCGTGCTAAATTCTCCTCATGCTTATAGTCAAAATAAAGCCTTTACCAAACATATCGTTGATGCTTTGATGCAATCTCATGAAGAAAAACTTGAGTTGGAAGTTTCTATCCCTAGAAAACTTTATGATGAGTGGGAACGTACTATGAAAATTAAAATTAAAGATCATGAGTGCAATGCTTTGTGTGATTTGGGTGCTTGTGTTTCCACGATTCCTAAGACTTTGTGTGATTTGCTAGGTTTCCGTGATTTTGATGATTGCTCTTTAAACTTGCACCTTGCGGATTCCACTATCAAGAAACCTATGGGAAGAATTAATGATGTTATTATTGTTTCAAATAGGAATTATGTGCCCGTAGATTTTATTGTTCTTGACATAGATTGCAATCCTTCATGTCCTATTATTCTTGGTAGACCTTTCCTTAGAACGATTGGTGCAATTATTGATATGAAGGAAGGGAATATTAGATTCCAATTTCCATTAAGGAAAGGCATGGAACACTTCCCTAGAAATAAAATTAAATTACCATATGAATCTATTATGAGAGCCACTTATGGATTGCCTGCCAAAGATGGCAATACCTAGATCTATCTTCGCTTTTATGCCTAGCTAGGGGCGTTAAACGATAGCGCTTGTTGGGAGGCAATCCAATTTTATTTTTATTCCTTGATTTTTGATCCTGTTTAGTAAAAAATAATTTATCTAGCCTCTGTTTTGGTTGTATTTTTTGTGTTTAATTAGTGTTTGTTCCAAGTAGAACCGTTGGGAAGACTTGGGGAAAGTCTTTTTAATCTTGCTGTAAAAAACAGAAACTTTAGCGCTCACGAGATTTGCTATAATTTTTATTTGCAAAGCGCTATTTAGTTAATTCTTTTTGAAGATGATTAATAGATAAATTCCTCACGTCCAGAAATTTATTTTAGAATTTTTGGGGTTCCAGATCTTGCGTTAGCTACAGATTACTACAGACTGTTTGACAGATTCTGTTTTTCATGTGTTGTTTGCTTATTTTGATGAATCTATGGCTAGTAAAATAGTTTATAAACCATAGAGAAGTTGGAATGCAGTAGCTTTAACACCAATATAAATAAAGAATGATTTCATTACAGTACCTTGAAGTGGTGTTTTGTTTTCTTTCGCTAACGGAGCTCACGAGATTTTCTACTTTAAGTTTTGTGTTGTGAAGTTTTCAAGTTTCGGGTAAAGATTTGATGGATTATGGAACAAGGAGTGGCAAGATCTTAAGATTTGGGATGCCCATGGCACCCCCAGGATAATCTAGGGACACCTAAAAGCCAAAGCTTGGGGATGCCCCGGAAGGCATCCCCTCTTTCGTCTACTTCCATCGGTAACTTTACTTGGAGCTATATTTTTATTTACCACATGATACGTGTTTTGCTTGGAGCGTCTTGTATTATTTGAGTCTTTATTTGTTAGTTTTCCACAATCATCCTTACTGTACACACCTTTTGAGAGAGACACACATGATTCAGAAATTGTTAGAATACTCTATGCGCTTCACTTATATCTTTTGAGTTATATAGTTTTTGCTCTAGTGCTTCACTTATATTTTTTAGAGCACGTTGGTGAATTTGTCTTATAGAAACCATTGGTCTCTCATTCTTCACTTAGATTATTTTGAGAGTCCTACAAAACAGTTTGGTAAATTGCTTTAATTATGTTAGGCATTCAAGATTAATAATAAAAATTTCTTATGAGTGTGTTGAATACTATGAGAAGTTTGATACTTGATAATTGTTTTGAGATATGGAGATGGTGATATTAGAGTCATGCTAGTTGAGTAGTTGTGAATTTGAGAAATACTTGTGTTAAAGTTTGTGATTCTCGTAGCATGCGCGTATGGTGAACCGTTATGTGATGAAGTCGGGGCATGCTTTATTTATTGATTATCTTCCTTATGAGTGGCGGTCGGGGACGAGCGATGGTCTTTTCCTACCAATCTATCCCCCTAGGAGCATGCGCGTAATACTTTTCTTTGATAACTTGTAGATTTTTGCAATAAGTATATGAGTTATTTATGACTAATGTTGAGTCCATGGATCATACGCACTCTCACCCTTCCACCATTGCTAGCCTCTCTAATACCGCGCACCTTTCGCCGGTATCATACACCCACCATATACCTTCCTCAAAACAGCCACCATACGTACCTATCATGGCATTTCCATAGCCATTCTGAGATATATTGCCATGCAACTTACCACCATTCCGTTTACTAAGACACGCTCCATCATTGTCATATTGCTTTGCGTCATCATGTAGTTGACACTGTATTCATGGCAAAGCCACCGTTCATAATTCTTTCATACATGTCACTCCTGATTCATTGCATATCCCGGTACACCGCCGGAGGCATTCACATACAGTCATATTTTGTTCCAAGTATTGAGTTGTAATTGTTGAGTTGTAAATAAATAAAAAAGTGTGATGATCATCATTTTTAGAGCATTGTCCCAATTCAGGAAAGGATGATGGAGACTATGATTCCCCCACAAGTCGGGATGAGACTCCGGACTAAATAAAAAAGAGGCCATAAAAAAAAGAGAAAAGGCACAAACAAAAAAATGAGAGAAAAAGAGAGAAGGAACAATGCTACTATCCTTTTACCACATGTGTGCTTCAAAGTAGCTCCTATGTTATCACTTTCATATACTAGTGGGAATTTTTCATTATAGAACTTGGCTAGTATATTCCAATGATGGGCTTCCTTAAAATTCCCTAGGTCTTAGTGAGCAAGCAAGTTGGATGCACACCCACTTAGTTCTTTTTAAGATTTCATATACTTATAGCTCTAGTGCATCCCTTGCATGGCAATCCCTACTCACTCACATTGATATCTATTAATGGGCATCTCCATAGCCCGTTGATACGCCTAGTTGATATGAGACTATCTTCCCCCTTTTTGTCTTCTCCGCAACCACCATTCTATTCCACCTATAGTGCTATGTCCATGGCTCACGCTCATGTATTGCGTGAAGATTGAAAAAGTTTGAGAACACCAAAAGTATGAAACAATTACTTGGCTTGTCATCGGGGTTGTGCATGATTTAAATACTTTGTGTGATGAAGATGGAGCATAGCCAGACTATATGATTTTGTAGGGATAACTTTCTTTGGCCATGTTATTTTGAAGAGACATAATTGCTCAGTTAGCATGCTTGAAGTATTATTATTTCTATGCCAATATTGAACTTTTGTCTTGAATCTTTCGGATCTGAATATTCATACCACAATTAAGAAGAATTACATTGAAATTATGCCAAGTAGCATTCCACATCAAAAATTCTGTTTTTATCATTTACCTACTCGAGGACGAGCATGAATTAAGCTTGGGGATGCTTGATATGTCTCCAACGTATCTATAATTTTTTATTATTCCATGCTATATTACATCCTGTTTTGGACATTATTGGGCTTTATTATACACTTTTATAATATTTTTGGGACTAACCTATTAACCGGAGGCCCAACCCAGAATTGTTGTTTTTTGCCTATTTTAGGGTTTCACAGAAAAAGAATATTAAACAGAGTCCAAATGGAATGAAACCTTTGGAAATGTGATTTTCGGAACGAACATGATCCAGAGTACTTGGACCCTACGTCAAGCAATCAACCAGGAAGGCACGAGGTAGTGGGGCGCGCCTACCCCCCCCCCCCAAGCGCACCCTCCACCCTCGTGGGGCCCATGTTGCTCCACCGACGTACTCCTTCCTCCTATATATACCTACGTACCCCCAAACTACCAGAAACGGAGCCAAAACCCTAATTCCACCGCCGTAACTTTCTGTATCCACGAGATCCCATCTTGGGGCCTTTTCCGGAGCTCCGCCGAAGGGGGTATCGATCACAGAGGGCTTCTACATCAACACCATAGCCTCTCTGATGAAGTGTGAGTAGTTTACTTCAGACCTTCGGGGCCATAGTTCTTAGCTAGATGGATTCTTCTCTCTTTTTGGATCTCAATACAAAGTTCTCCCCCTCTCTTGTGGAGATCTATTCGATGTAATCTTCTTTTGTGGTGTGTTTGTTGAGACCGATGAATTGTGGGTTTATGATCAAGTTTATCTATGAACAATATTTGAATCTTCTCTGAATTCTTTTATGTATGATTGGTTATCTTTGCAAGTCTCTTCGAATTATCAGTTTGGTTTGGCCTACTAGATTTATCTTTCTTGCAATGGGAGAAGTGCTTAGCTTTGGGTTCAATCTTGCGGTGTCCTTTCCCAGTGATAGTAGGGGCAGCAAGGCACGTATTGTATTGTTGCCATCGAGGATAACAAGATGGGGTTTATATCATATTGCATGAGTTTATCCCTCTACATCATGTCATCTTGCTTAAAGCGTTACTCTATTCTCTTGAACTTAATACTCTAGATGCATGCTGGATAGCAGTCGATGTGTGGAGTAATAGTAGTAGATGCAGGCAGGAGTCGGTCTACTTGTCTTGGACGTGATGCCTATATACATGACCATACCTAGATATTCTCATAAGTATGCTCAATTCTGTCAATTGCTCAACAGTAATTTGTTCACCCACCATAATACTTATGCTCATGAGAGAAGCCACTAGTGAAACCTATGGCCCCCGGGTCTATTTTCCATCATATTAATCTTCCAATACTTAGTTATTTCCTTTGCCATTTATTTTACTTGCATCTTTATTGCTCTTTATCATAAAAATAACAAAAATATTATCTTATCATATCTATCAGATCTCACTCTCGTAGGTGACCATGAAGGGATTGACAACCCCTTTGTCGCGTTGGTTGCGAGGAGTTTATTTGTTTGTGCAGGTGCGAGGGACTCGTGCGTGGCCTCCTACTGGATTGATACCTTGGTTCTCAAAAACTGAGGGAAATACTTACGCTGCTCTGCTGCATCACCCTTTCCTCTTCAAGGGAAAACCAACGTAGTGCTCAAGAGGTAGCACCTACCCGCCGCCTCGTGCCGGCCCACGCGTGCCATCGTGGAGCGCCCTAGTGATACGTCTCCATTGTATTTACTTTTCCAAACACTTTTGACCTTATTTTGGACTCTAACTTGCCTGATTTGAATGGAACTAACCCGGACTGACGCTGTTTTCAGCAGATTGCCATGGTGTTATTTTTGTGTAGAAATAAAAGTTCTCGGAGTGACCTAAAATGTCACAGAGATTTTTTTTGGAATTTATAAAAAATACTGGCGAAAGAATCAACACCAGGGGGCCCACACCCTGTCCAATGATACGTCTCCAACGTATCTATAATTTTTGATTGTTCCATGATATTATATTATCTATTTTGGATGTTAATGGGCTTATTTATACACTTTTATGTTATTTTTGGGACTAACCTACTTACCCAAGGCCTAGTGCAAATTGTTGTTTTTTGCCTATTTCAGTGTTTCATAGAAAAGGAATATCAAACAGAATCCAAACGGAATGAAACCTTCGGGAGAGTTATTTTTGGAACAAACGTGATCCAAAGGACTTGGAGTGGACGTCAAGAAATCAACGAGGAGGCCACGAGGCAGGGAGGCGCGCCTACTCCCCTGGGCGTGCCCCCCACCCTCGTGGGCCCCTCGTGGCTCCACCGAGCTACTTCTTCCTCCTATATATATCCATATACCCCGAAAACATCCAGGAGCACCACGAAACCCTATTTCCACCGCCACAACCTTCTGTATCCAAGAGATCGCATCTTGGGGCCTTTTCCGGAGCTCCGCCGGAGGGGGAATTAATCACGGAGGGCTTCTACATCAACACCATAGCCTCTCCGATTGCGTGTCAGTAGTTTACTTCAGACCTTCGGGTCCATAGTTATTAGCTAGATGGCTTCTTCTCTCTCTTTGGATCTCAATACAATGTTCTCCTCGATCTTCCTGGAGATCTATTTGATGTAATTCTTCTTGCGGTGTGTTTGTCGAGATCCGATGAATTGTGGGTTTATGATCAATTTTATCTATGAACAATATTCGATTCTTCTCTAAAATCTTTTATGTATGATTGGTTATCTTTGCAAGTCTCTTCAAATTATCAGTTTGGTTTAGCCTACTAGATTGATCTTTCTTGCAATGGGAGAAGTGCTTAGCTTTGGGTTCAATCTTGCGGTGTCCTTTCCCAGTGACAGCAGGGGCAGCAAGGCACGTATTGTATTGTTGCCATCAAGGATAAAAAGTTGGGGTTTGTATCATATTGCTTGAGTTTATCCCTCTACATCATGTCATCTTCCCTAATGCGTTACTCTGTTCTTATGAACTTAATACTCTAGAAGCATGCTGGATAGCGGTCGATGTGTGGAGTAATAGTAGTAGATGCAGAATCGTTTTGGTTTACTTGTCGCGGACGTGATGCCTATATACATGATCATGCCTAGATATTCTCATAATTATGCACTTTTCTATCAATTGCTCGATAGTAATTTGTGAAGGAAATATGCCCTAGAGGCAATAATAAAGTTATTATTTATTTCCTTATAATCATGATAAATGTTTATTATTCATGCTAGAATTGTATTAACCGGAAACATAATACATGTGTGAATACATAGACAAACAAAGTGTCACTAGTATGCCTCTACTTGACTAGCTCGTTAATCAAAGATGGTTATGTTTCCTGACCATGAACAATGAGTTGTTATTTGATTAACGAGGTCACATCATTAGTTGAATGATCTGATTGACATGACCCATTCCATTAGCTTAGCACCCGATCGTTTAGTATGTTGCTATTGCTTTCTTCATGACTTATACATGTTCCTATAACTATGAGAGTATGCAACTCCCGTTTACCGGAGGAACACTTTGGGTACTACCAAACGTCACAACGTAACTGGGTGATTATAAAGGAGTACTACAGGTGTCTCCAAAGGTACATGTTGGGTTGGCGTATTTCGAGATTAGGTTTTGTCACTCCGATTGTCGGAGAGGTATCTCTGGGCCCTCTCGGTAATGCACATCACATAAGCCTTGCAAGCATTACAACTAATATGTTAGTTGTGAGATGATGTATTACGGAACGAGTAAAGAGACTTGCCGGTAACGAGATTGAACTAGGTATTGGATACCGACGATCGAATCTCGGGCAAGTAACATACCGATGACAAAGGGAACAACGTATGTTGTTATGCGGTCTGACCGATAAAGATCTTCGTAGAATATGTAGGAGCCAATATGGACATCTAGGTCCCGCTATTGGTTATTTACCGGAGACGTGTCTCGGTCATGTCTACATTGTTCTCGAACCCGTAGGGTCCGCACGCTTAAGGTTACGATGACAGTTATATTATGAGTTTATGAATTTTGATGTACCGAAGGTTGTTCGGAGTCCCGGATGTGATCACGGACATGACGAGGAGTCTCGAAATGGTCGAGACGTAAAGATTGATATATTGGAAGCCTATGTTTGGATATCGGAAGTGTTCCGGGTGAAATCGGGATTTTACCGGAGTACCGGGAAGGTTACCGGAACCCGCCGGGAGCTAAATGGGCCATGATGAGCCTTAGTGGAAAAGAGAAGAGGCTGCCCTACATGGGCTGTGCGCCTCCCCCTTCCCCTAGTCCTATTAGGACTAGGAGAGGTGGCCGGCCCCCTCTCTCTCTTTTCCTCCTCCGCGAATCCTATTCCAACTAGCATTGGGGGGGAATCCTACTCCCAGAGGGAGTAGGACTCTCCTGGCGCACCCCTTGTGGCCGGCCAGCCTCCCCCCCCTTTGGTCCTTTATATACTGAGGTAGAGGCACCCTAGAACACACAAGTTGATCCACGTGATCTATTCCTTAGCCGTGTGCGGTGCCCCCAGCCACCATATTCCTCGATATTACTATAGAGGAGTTTAGGCGAAGCCCTGCTGCTGTAGTGCATCAAGATCGTCACCACGCCGTCGTGCTGATGAAACTCTTCCCCGACACATTGCTGGATCGGAGTCCGGGGATCGTCGTCGAGTTGAACGTGTGCTCGAACTCGAAGGTGCCGTAGTTTCGGTGCTTGGTCGGTTGGATCGTGAAGACGTACGACTACTTCCTCTACATCGTGTCAATGCTTCCGCAGTCGGTCTGCATTGGGTACGTAGAAAACACTCTCCCCTCTCGTTGCTATGCATCACATGATCTTGCGTGTGCGTAGGAAAATTTTGAAATTACTACGAAACCCAACAGCGGCATCCGAGCCTAGGTTATTTATGTTGATGTTATATGCACGAGTAGAACACAAGTGAGTTGTGGGCGATATAAGTCATACTGCCTACCAGCATGTCATACTTTGGTTCGGCGGCATTGTTGGACGAGACGACCCGGACCAACATTACGCGTACGCTTACGCGAGACCGGTTCCCCCGACGTGCTTTGCACACAGGTGGCTTGCGGGCGACTGTCTCTCCAACTTTAGTTGAACCAAGTATGGCTACGCCCGGTCCTTGCGAAGGTTAAAACGGAGTCTATTTGACAAACTATCGTTGTGGTTTTGATGCGTAGGTGAGATTGGTTCTTACTTAAGCCCGTAGCAGCCACGTAAAACTTGCAACAACAAAGTAGAGGACGTCTAACTTGTTTTTGCAAGGCATGTTGTGATGTGATATGGTCAAGGCATGATGCTGAATTTTATTGTATGAGATGGTCATGTTTTGTAACCGAGTTATCGGCAACTGGCAGGAGCCATATGGTTGTCGCTTTATTGTATGCATTGCAATCGCGATGTAATGCTTTACTTTATTACTAAACGGTAGTGATAGTCGTGGAAGCATAAGATTGGCGAGACGACAACGATGCTACGATGGAGATCAAGGTGTCGCGCCGGTGACGATGGTGATCATGACGGTGCTTCGGAGATGGAGATCACAAGCACAAGATGATGATGGCCATATCATATCACTTATATTGATTGCATGTGATGTTTATCTTTTTATGCATCTTATCTTGCTTTGATTGACGGTAGCATTATAAGATGATCTCTCACTAAATTATCAAGAAGTGTTCTCCCTGAGTATGCACCGTTGCCAAAGTTCGTCGTGCCCAGACACCACGTGATGATCGGGTGTGATAAGCTCTACGTCCATCTACAACGGGTGCAAGCCAGTTTTTTGCACACGCAGAATACTCAGGTTAAACTTGACGAGCCTAGCATATGCAGATATGGCCTCGGAACACGGAGACCGAAAGGTCGAGCGTGAATCATATAGTAGATATGATCAACATAACGATGTTCACCATTGAAAACTACTCCATCTCACGTGATGATCGGTTATGGTTTAGTTGATTTGGATCACGTGATCACTTAGAGGATTAGAGGGATGTCTATCTAAGTGGGAGTTCTTTAAGTAATTTGATTAATTAAACTTAAATTTATCATGAACTTAGTCCTGGTAGTATTTTGCAAATTATGTTGTAGATCAATAGCTCGCGTTGTTGCTTTCATATGTTTATTTTGATATGTTCCTAGAGAAAATTGTGTTGAAAGATGTTAGTAGCAATGATGCGGATTGGATCCATGATCTGAGGTTTATCCTCATTGCTGCACAGAAGAATTATGTCCTTGATGCACCGCTAGGTGACAGACCTATTGCAGGAGCAGATACAGACGTTATGAACGTTTGGCTAGCTCAATATGATGACTACTTGATAGTTTAGTGCACCATGCTTAATGGCTTAGAATCGGGACTTCAAAGACGTTTTGAACGTCATGGACCATATGAGATGTTCCAGGAGTTGAAGTTAATATTTCAAGCAAATACCCGAGTTGAGAGATATGAAGTCTCCAACAAGTTCTATAGCTAAAAGATGGAGGAGAATCGCTCAACTAGTGAGCATGTGCTCAGATTGTCTAGGTACTACAATCGCTTGAATCAAGTGGGAGTTAATCTTCCAGATAAGATAGTGATTGACAGAATTCTCTAGTCACCATCACCAAGTTAGTAGAACTTCGTGATGAACTATAATATGCAAGGGATAACGGAAACAACTCCCAAGCTCTTCGTGATGCTGAAATCAACGAAGGTAGAAATCGAGAAAAACATCAAGTGTTGATGGTAGACAAGATCACTAGTTTCAAGAAAAGGGCAGAGGGAAGAAGGGGAACTTCAAGAAGAACAGCAAGCAAGTTGCTGCTCAAGTGAAGAAGCCCAAGTCTGGTCCTAAGCCTGAGACTAAGTGTTCTACTGCAAAGGGACTGGTCACTGGAAGCGGAACTACCCCAAGTGATTGGCAGATAAGAAGGATGGCAAAGTGAACATAAGTATATTTGATATACATGTTATTGATGTGTACTTTACTAGTGTTTATAGCAACCCCTCAGTATTTGATACTAGTTCAGTTGCTAAGATTAGTAACTCGAAACGGGAGTTGCAGAATAAACAGAGACTAGTTAAGGGTGAAGTGACGATGTGTGTTGGAAGTGGTTCCAAGATTGATATGATCATCATCGCACACTCCCTATACTTTCGGGATTAGTGTTGAACCTGAATAAGTGTTATTTGGTGTTTGCGTTAAGCATGAATATGATTTGATCATGTTTATTGTAATACGGTTATTCATTTAAGTAAGAGAATAAATTGTTGTTCTGTTTACATGAATAAAACCTTATATGGTTACACACCCAATGAAAATAGTTCGTTGGATCTCGATCGTAGTGATACACATAATCATAATATTGAAACCAAAAAGATGCAAAGTTAATAATGATAGTGCAACTTATTTGTAGCACTGCCGTTTAGGTCATATTGGTGTAAAGCGCATGAAGAAACTCCATGCTGATGGGATTTTGGAATCACTTGATTATGAATCACTTGATGCTTGCGAACCATGCCTCATGGGCAAGATGACTAAGACTCCGTTCTCCGGAGCGAGCAACTAACTTATTGGAAATAATACATACTGATGTATGCGGTCCAATGAGTGTTAAGGCTCACGGCAAGTATCATTATTTTCTGAACTTCACAGATGATTTGAGCAGATATGGGTATATCTACTTGATGAAACATAAGTCTGGAACATTTGAAAAGTTCAAAGAATTTCAGAGTGAAGTGGAAAATCATCGTGACAAGAAAATAAAGTTTCTATGATCTGATCACGGAGACAAATATTTAAGTTACGAGTTTGGTCTTCAATTAAAACAATGTGGAATAGTTTCACAAACTCATGCCACATGGAACACCATAGCATAATGGTGTGTCCGAACGTCATAACCGTTCTTTATTGGATATAGTGCAATCTATGATGTCTCTTACCGATCTACCACTATCGTTTTGGGGTTATGCATTAGAGACAACTGCATTCACGTTAAATAGGGCACCATCTAAGTCCGTTGAGACGACACAATCTGAACTGTGGTTTGGCAAGAAACCAAAGTTGTCGTTTCTTAAAGTTTGGGACTGCGATGCTTATGTGAAAAATTTTCAACATGATAAGCTCGAACCCAAATCGGAGAAGTAAATCTTCATAGGAAATCCAAAGGAAACTATTGGATACACCTTCTATCACAGATCCGAAGGCAAGACTTTTGTTGCTAAATTCGGAAACTTTCTAGAGAAGGGGTTTCTCTCGAAAGAAGTGAGTGGGAGGAAAGTAAAAACTTGATAAGGTAATTGTACCTTCTCCCTTATTGGAAAGTAGTTCATAACAGAAATCTGTTCCTGTGACTACTACACCAATTAGTGAGGAAGCTAATGATGATGATCATGTAACTTCAGATCAAGTTACTACCGAATCTCGCAGGTAAACCAGAGTGAGATCCGCACCAGAGTGGTACGGTAATCCTGTTCTGGAAGTCATGTTACTAGACCATGACGAACTTGCGAACTATGAGGAAGCGATGATGAGCCCAGATTCCGCAAAATGGCTTGAGGCCATGAAATCTGAGATGGGATCCATGTATGAGAACAAAGTATAGACTTTGGTTGACTTGCCCGATGATCGGCAAGCCATAGAAAATAAATGGATCTTCAAGAGGAAGACGGACGCTGATAGTAGTGTTACTATCTACAAAGCTAGAATTGTCGCAAAAGGTTTTCAACAAGTTCAAGGTGTTGACTACGATGAGAGCTTCTCACTCGTATCTATGCTTGAGTCTGTCCGAATCATGTTAGTAATTGCCGCATTTTATGAAATCTGGCAAATGGATAAACAAAACTGCATTCCTTAATGGATTTATTAAAGAAGAGTTGTATATGATACAACCAGAAGGTTTTGTCAATCCGAAAGGTGCTAACAAAATGTGCAAGCTCCAGCGATCCATCTGTGGACTGGTGCAAGCATCTCGGAGTTGGAATATACGCTTTGATGAGTTGATCAAAGCATATAGTTTTATACAGACTTGCGGTGAAGCCTGTATTTACAAGAAAGTGAGTGGGAGCACTACAGCATTTCTGATAAGTATATGTGAATGACATATTGTTGATCGGAAATAATGTAGAATTATTCTGTAAAGCATAAAGGAGTGTTTGAAAGGAGTTTTTCAAAGAAAGACTTCGGTGAAGCTGCTTACATATTGAGCTCCAAGATCTTTAGAGATAGATCAAGACGCTTGATAAGTTTTTTCAATGAGTACATACCTTGACAAGATTTTGAAGTAGTTCAAAATGGAGCAGTCAAAGAAAGAGTTCTTGCCTGTATTACAAGGTGTGAAGTTGAGTAAGACTCAAAGCCCGACCATGACAGAAGATAGAAAGAGAATGAAAGTCATTCCCTATGCCTTGGCCATAGGTTCTATAAAGTATGTCATGCTGTATACCAGATCTATTGTATACCCTGCACTGATTTGGCAAGGGAGTACAATAGTGATCTAGGAGTAGATCACTGGACAGCGGTCAGAATTATCCTTAGTGAAATAAGGATATGTTTCTCGATTATGGACGTGACAAAAAGGTTTGTCGTAAAGGGTTACGCCGATGCAAGTTCTGACACTAATCTAGATGACTCTAAGTCTCGGTCTAGATACATATTGAAAGTGGGAGCAATAAGCTAGAGTAGCTCCGTGCAGAGCATTGTTGACATAGAAATTCGCAAAATACTTACGGATCTGAATGTGACAGACCCGTTGACTAAAATTATCTCACAAGCAAAACATGATCACACCTTAGTACTCTTTGGGTGTTAATCACATAGCGATGTGAACTAGATTATTGACTCTAGTAAACCCTTTGGGTGTTTATCACATATCGATGTGAACTATGGGTGTTAATCACATGGTGATGTGAACTATTGCTGTTAAATCACATGGCGATGTGAACTAGATTATTGACTCTAGTGCAAGTGGGAGACTGAAGGAAATATGCCCTAGAGGCAATAATAAAGTTATTATTTATTTCCTTATAATCATGATAAATGTTTATTATTCATGCTAGAATTGTATTAACCGGAAACATAATACATGTGTGAATACATAGACAAACAAAGTGTCACTAGTATGCCTCTACTTGACTAGCTCGTTAATCAAAGATGGTTATGTTTCCTGACCATGAACAATGAGTTGTTATTTGATTAACGAGGTCACATCATTAGTTGAATGATCTGATTGACATGACCCATTCCATTAGCTTAGCACCCGATCGTTTAGTATGTTGCTATTGCTTTCTTCATGACTTATACATGTTCCTATAACTATGAGAGTATGCAACTCCCGTTTACCGGAGGAACACTTTGGGTACTACCAAACGTCACAACGTAACTGGGTGATTATAAAGGAGTACTATAGGTGTCTCCAAAGGTACATGTTGGGTTGGCGTATTTCGAGATTAGGTTTTGTCACTCCGATTGTCGGAGAGGTATCTCTGGGCCCTCTCGGTAATGCACATCACATAATCCTTGCAAGCATTACAACTAATATGTTAGTTGTGAGATGATGTATTACGGAACGAGTAAAGAGACTTGCCGGTAACGAGATTGAACTAGGTATTGGATACCGACGATCGAATCTCGGGCAAGTAACATACCGATGACAAAGGGAACAACGTATGTTGTTATGCGGTCTGACCGATAAAGATCTTCGTAGAATATGTAGGAGCCAATATGGGCATCCAGGTCCCGCTATTGGTTATTGACCGGAGACGTGTCTCGGTCATGTCTACATTGTTCTCGAACCCGTAGGGTCCGCACGCTTAAGGTTACGATGACAGTTATATTATGAGTTTATGCATTTTGATGTACCGAAGGTTGTTCGGAGTCCCGGATGTGATCACGGACATGACGAGGAGTCTCGAAATGGTCGAGACGTAAAGATTGATATATTGGAAGCCTATGTTTGGATATCGGAAGTGTTCCGGGTGAAATCGGGATTTTACCGGAGTACCGTGAAGGTTACCGGAACCCCCCGGGAGCTAAATGGGCCATGATGGGCCTTAGTGGAAAAGAGAAGAGGCATCCCTACATGGGCTGTGCGCCTCCCCCTTCCCCTAGTCCTATTAGGACTAGGAGAGGTGGTCGGCCCCCTCTCTCTCTTTTCCCCCTTCCGCGAATCCTATTCCAACTAGGATTGGGGGGGAATCCTACTCCCAGAGGGAGTAGGACTCTCCTGGCGCACCCCTTGTGGCCGGCCAGCCTCCCCCCCCCCCTTTGGTCCTTTATATACTGAGGTAGAGGCACCCTAGAACACACAAGTTGATCCACGTGATCTATTCCTTAGCCGTGTGCGGTGCCCCCAGCCACCATATTCCTCGATATTACTGTAGCGGAGTTTAGGCGAAGCCCTGCTGCTGTAGTGCATCAAGATCGTCACCACGCCATCTTGCTGACGAAACTCTTCCCCGACACTTTGCTGGATCGGAGTCCGGGGATCGTCATCGAGCTGAACGTGTGCTCGAACTCGGAGGTGCCGTAGTTTCGGTGCTTGATCGGTTGGATCGTGAAGACGTACGACTACTTCCTCTACGTCGTGTCAATGCTTCCGCAGTCGGTCTGCGTTGGGTACATAGACAACACTCTCCCCTCTCGTTGCTATGCATCACATGATCTTGCGTGTGCGTAGGAAAATTTTGAAATTACTACGAAACCCAACAATTTGTTCACCCACCGTAATACTTATACTATCTTGAGAGAAGCCACTAGTGAAACCTATGGCCCACGGGTCTATTCTCCATTATATTAATCTCCCCTCAACTAGCTATTTATGGCGCCATTTATTTTGCAATCTTTATTTTCCAATCTATATCATAAAAATACCAAAAATATTTATCTTATTATCTCTATCAGATCTCACATTCGTATGTGACCGTGAAGGGATTGACAACCCCTTTATCGCGTTGGTTGCGAGGTTCTTGTTTGTTTGTGCAGGTACTAGGCAACTTGCGTGTAATCTCCTACTGGATTGATACCTTGGTTCTCAAAAACTGAGGAAAATAATACTTACGCTACTTTGTTGCATCACCCTTTTCCTCTTCAAGGGAAAACCAATGCAGTGCTCAAGAGGTAGCAAGAAGGATTTGTGGTGCCGTTGCCGGGGAGATCTACTCACAAGTCAAGACATACCAAGTACCCATCACAAACTCTTATCCCTCGCATTACATTATTTGCCATTTGCCTCTCATTTTCCTCTCCCCCACTTCACCCTTGCCGTTTTATTTGCCCTCTCTTTTTGTTCGCCTCTCTTTTTCCGCTTGCTTCTTGTATGCGTGTGTGTTGGATTGTTTGTCACGATGGCTCAAGATAATACTAAATTGTGTGATTTTTCCAATACCAACAATAATGATTTTATTAGCACTCCGATTGCTCCCCTTACCGATGTTGAATCTTGTGAGATTAATACTGCTTTGCTGAATCTTGTCATGAAAGATCCGTTTTCCGACCTTCCTAGTGAAGATGCCGCTACCCATCTGAATAGCTTCATTGATTCGTGTGATATGCAAAAGAAGAAAGATGTGGATAATGATATTGTTAAATTGAAGCTATTTCTGTTTTCACTTAGAGATCGTGTTAAAACTTGGTTATCTTCTTTGCTTAAAAATACTATTGATTCATGGAATAAGTGCAAAGATGCTTTTATCTCTAAGTATTATCCTCCTGCTAAGATCATCTCTCTTAGAAACGATATTATGAACTTTAAGCAACTAGATCATGAGCATGTCCCACAATCTTGGGAGAGGATGAAATTAATGATTCATAATTGCCCTACTCATGGTTTGAATTTATGGATGATCATACAAAAAAATTATGTTGGCTTGAATTTTGCTTCTAGAAATCTCTTAGATTTGGCCAAAGGAGGCACTTTTATGGAAAGCACTTTAGGAGAAGCTACCAAACTCCTAGATAATATTATGGTTAATTATTCTACTAATAAAAATGTTCATGCTATAGAAGAAATTAATGTTTTGAGTGGGACGATGGATGAACTTATGAAATTGTTTGCTAATAAGAGTGTTTCTTATGATCCTAATGATTTTCCTTTGTCTACTTTGATTGAGAATAATAATGAATCTATGGATGTAAATTTTGTTGGTAGGAACAATTTTGGTAACAACGCGTATAGAGGAAATTTTAATCCTAGGCCTTTTCCTAGTAATTCCTCTAATAATTATGGTAATTCCTACAACAATTTTTATGGAAATTATAATAAAATTCCCTCTGATTTCTAATCTAACATGAAAGAATTTATTAGTTCACAAAAGAGTTTCAATGCTTTGATTGAAGAAAAACCGTCTAAGATTGATGAGTTGGCTAGGAACGTGGATAAAATTTCTCTTGATGTTGATTCTTTGAAACTTAGATCTATTCTACCTAAACATGATATCAATGAGTCTCTCAAAGCCATGAGAATTTCCATTGATGAGTGCAAAGAAAGAACAACTAGGATGCGTGCTAAAAAAGATAGCTTTATAAAATCATGTTCTTCTAGTTTTGATGATAATAAGGATGAAGATCTAAAAGTGATTGATGAGTCTCCTATTAAATCTTTGTTTTGTAATATGAATCTTGATAATGATGGGACTCGAGATGAGTCAACTTTAATTAAAAGGCGTCCCGGTGAGTCGGAGTTTTTAGATCTTGATGCAAAAATTGGTAAAAGTGGGATTGATGAGGTCAAAACTTTACGTAGCAATGAACCCACTATTTTGGATTTCAAGGAATTTAATTATGATATTTTTTTCTTTAATAGATTGTATTTCCTTATTGCAATCCATGCTAAATTCTCCGCATGCTTACAATCAAAATAAAGCTTTTACTAAACATATCTTTGATGCTTTAATGTAATCTTATGAAGAAAAGCTTGAATTGGAAGTTTCTGTCCCTAAAAAACTTTTTGATGAGTGCGAACCCACTATTAAAATTAAGATTAAAGATCATGAATGATATGCTTTATGTGATTTGGTTGCCAGCGTTTCCACGATTCCAAAAACTTTGTGTGACGTGTTAGGATTCCGTGAATTTGATGATTGTTCTTTAAATTTGCATCTTGCAGATTCCACTATTAAGAAACCTATGGAAAGGATTAATGATGTTCTTATTGTTGCAAATAGGAATTATGTGCCCATAAATTTCATTGTTATTGACATTGATTGCAATCCTACATATCCCATTATTCTTGGTAGACCTTTCCTTAGAATATTGGTGCAATTATTGATATGAAAGAAGGGAATATTATATTCCAATTTCCATTAAGGAAAGGCATGGAACACTTTCGTAGAAAGAAAATTAAATTACCTTATGAATCTATTATGAGAGCCACTTATGGATTGCATACCAAAGATGATAATATATAGATCTATCCTTGCTTTTATGCCTAGCTAGGGGCGTTAAACGATAGCGCTTGTTGGGAGGCAACCCAATTTTATTTTTGTTCCTTGCTTTTTGGTTCTGTTTAGTTATAAATAATTCGTGTAGCCTCTGTTTAGATGTGGTTTTATGCTTTTAATTAGTGTTTGTGCCAAGTAGAACCTTTCTGAAGACTTGGGGAAAGTCTTTGCGATTTTGCTGTAAAAAACAGAAACTTTAGCGCTCACGAGATTTGCTTCCATTTTTTTACTGGAGAGTACGATTAGGTTGATTCTTTTTGAAGATGATCACTAGATAAATTCCTCACGTCCAGCAATTTATTTCAGAATATTTGGGGTTACAGAAGTATTCGAAACGTACAAATTACTACAGGTTGTTCTGTTTTTGACAAATTCTGTTTTTCGTGTGTTGTTTGCTTATTTTGATGAATCTATGCCTAGTATCGGAGGGTATGAACTATAGAGAAGTTGGAATACAGTAGGTTTAACACCAAAATAAATAAATAAATAGTTCATTACAATATCTTAAGTGGTGGTTTGTTTTCTTATACTAACGGAGCTCATGAGATTTTCTGTTTAAGTTTTGTGTTGTGAAGTTTTCAAGTTTTGGGTAAAGATGTGATGGATTATGGAATAAGGAGTGGCAAGAGCCTAACTTTGGGGATGCCCAAGGCACCCCAAGGTAAAATTCAAGAATAACCAAAAGCCTAAGCTTGGGGATACCCCGGAAGGCATCCCCTCTTTCGTCTTCTTCTATCGGTAACTTTACTTGAGACTATATTTTTATTCACCACATGATATGTGTTTTGCTTGGAGCGTATTGTATGATTTGAGTCTTTGCTTTTTAGTTTACCACAATCATTCTTACTGTACACACTTTTTGGGAGAGACACACATGAATTGAAATTTATTAGAATACTCTATGTGCTTCACTTATATCTTTTGAGCTAGACAATTTTACTGTAGTGCTTCACTTAGGGTCACCGCAACCATGCATGCGAAGACGACAACGACGACGGAGTCGCACTCCGCATCCATATGCTCCTCCGCCAGGCGATGCTCCTCGAAGAGGGACAGATTATGGTCTTGCTCTGCCAATAGTTGTCTGAGCTCCTAAAAGAATTGCCAATTTCATGCGTGCATCTTACTATTGACGGATGATGGCACTGTCATCGCTTCCTAGGACTTGTCTTCTACCTCAAGAGCATATACCATTTTTTGTCTTGAACCGAGAGGGCATCTCAGCGTTTTGGAGTTCGTCGTTGGAAATGGCGGATTCTTTCTTGTTTGAAATCTCCGGCGCATGCATCATGACTACGTGTTGAACTACGCCATCTGACAGCAATTTCGTTCCCGCAAAAACAACCTGCCCATGCTCGCCTATATATTCCGACATTCGTCTTCAGCTCCAGCTCCAAGTAGCAGCAGTCAGTGTCATCTTAACACTGATCCCTCTCCAATGGATTATTTGGCCATAGTCGTGGCACTCGTTGTTGTCACCGCCTCGTCCATTGCCATCCACCTCCTCGCCAGAGCCAAGAAAGCACGGCCGGGCAACCTTCCCCCGGGCTCCCTCGGCCTGCCGGTTATCGGCCAGAGCCTCGGCCTCCTTCGGGCCATGCGCGGCGACGGCGGCAGCCGCTGGATCCAGGACCGGATCGACAGGTACGGGCCCGTGTCCAAGCTGTCACTGTTCGGCAGGCCGACGGTGCTCCTGGCCGGGCCGGCGGCCAACAAGTTCCTGTTCTTCAGCGGCGCTTTCTCCACCCGGCAGCCCCGGTCCGTGCAGCGGATACTCGGGGAGAAGAGCATCCTCGACCTCCACGGCGCCGACCACCGGCGCATCCGCGGCGCCCTGCTCGAGTTCCTCAGGCCGGACATGCTCAAGGCGTACGTGGGCAGGATCGACGGCGAGGTGCGGCGCCACCTCCAGGAGAACTGGGCCGGCCGCGCCACCGTCACGGTGCTGCCGCTCATGAAGCGGCTCACGTTCGACATCATCTCAGCGCTGCTCTTCGGTCTCGAGAGGGGCGCCGTGCGGGACGCCCTGGCCGCCGACTTCGTGCGCATGGTCGAGGGCATATGGGCCGTCCCGGTGAACCTGCCGTTCACGGCCTTCAGCCGGAGCCTCAAGGCTAGCGGCAGAGCCCGCCGGGTGCTCCAGGAGATCACCCGGGAGAAGAAGAAGGCCAGCCAGGTGGAGGTGGAGCACGGCAACGGCAAGGCGTCGCGGAACAGCGACCTCATCACCTGCCTGCTCAGCCTGAGGGACGGCCATGGCGAGCGGCTGCTGACCGACGAGGAGATCGTCGACAACGCCATGGTCGCCCTCATCGCCGGCCACGACACGTCGTCCATCCTTATGACGTTCATGGTCCGCCACCTTGCCAGCGACGATGCCACCCTCGCCGCCATGGTTCAAGGCAATTGACTGATTGGTGAATCAAACTACCAACCCGCCATGGTCATGAACACATGAACTCATGATGTGTGTTTCGTTTCGTGATACAGAGCATGAGGAGATCGCCAAGAACAAAGGTGACGGCGAGGCTCTCACCTGGGAAGATCTGGCGAAGATGAAGCTCACATGGCGGGTCGCGCAGGAGACGCTCCGCGTCGTCCCTCCGATCTTCGGCAACTTCAGAAGAGCACTCGAGGACACCGAGTTCGACGGCTACCTCATCCCAAAAGGATGGCAGGTCAGTCCGTACCAATCACCATAGGCAGCTAGTAGAAACCTGATGCAAAATCTTGACGTTTTTCAGGTGTTCTGGACGGCAAACGTGACGCACATGGACGCGAGCATCTTCCACGAGCCGGCCAAGTTCGACCCGTCCCGGTTTGAGACCGAGAACCAAAGGGCGTCGGCGGCGCCGCCGTTCTCCTTCGTCGCCTTCGGGGGCGGCCCGAGGATCTGCCCAGGGATAGAGTTTTCCAGGATCGAGACGCTGGTGACGATGCACCACCTTGTGAGGCAGTTCAGATGGAAGCTCTGCTGCAAGGAGGACACCTTCGTGAGGGACCCCATGCCGTCGCCGCTGCTCGGCCTGCCCGTCCAAATCGAGCACAGGGCCTCTCCTTGATCCTCACCAATCCTCAAAAGTTACAACAATCTCCATATCATGATCGGTCGGTCGGTCAGTCGCACCACAGCATTGCAGACTTGCAGTAGAATAGAGAGATAAATGAAAATGTAGCGGGAGATATGAGAGGAGGCATATACGAATAACAAAGTAATCAACTATTTGTCTCACAAGAATAAAATGGGCAACAACAAAGATGATTTGCTTCACGGTTATTTGGTGTTCGTAGAGGCAGCATGTACACCACATCAATGGAGATGGTATGGATCCAGCAGGCTCACTCCGCAGTCATTGGCAAGTAGACCTCGTTTTGTTTTGTCTATATAGCATTGTTTTGCAGCAAAATGATTTCAAAATGTAATTTCTTTATAGCATTGCTCTTGTGTTTAGGCTCAATGGCGCAAAATCAAGAGAAACACATGAGGTGGAGGTCAGCATATCTGTATTCACTAGATTCCAAAGGCATTATGGTTTTGAAATCATGAGAGAGGTCCTGAATAAAGATGGAAAATCATAACTAGTAGTCTCGGTTTAACACAGTTTCTAAAGTCATCTGAAATCGTTTGCCTGAGTTCAAACTCTGAAATCGTTTGCCTGAGTTCAAACTCTGAAATAATTCTCTCTAGTAACATACTGATTTACTTCATTTTTCACAGACCGCTGATTTCCCGAATTAGATTTTCTTTTTGCTAAGCCATCCTGCCACATACCTTCTGTCCAAGACCAAACCTCGTAGGCTGGTCATAGCTTTCGAGCACGGAAGTGGATCAAGGAGCAACACACTCGACGGCAGCGGCACAGGATGCCTACGGTCCACCGCACCTTCCTTCCGTGCCGGTGCACTCACCGTGGAATATTCAGATCAGGGTTCTATCTGCAATTCTGCATCACTAATCATGCCAAGTTACATATGGTTTCCTAGGCAAAAACATACATAATCAGAAGTTCATAACCAGAACACAGCAATTAGCACACAAGATGGTTGAAATCTTCAAAAATAAAGGATTAGTCCACTTGGTTTGATTGAAGCACTCACGCCATAAATAAATCATGCTCAACACAATAGCATCAAACAAGTAGTCATCCTGAACACAACAAAACATGCATTAGCAACATTTCGTTCTCAGGATTAAACAAGCACTCATCCACACCAAGCAAACAGAATCCGGCGGGGCTCCGTTCTCATCAGGGACAGCCCCGGGCACCAACGCCAGCATCCCTCTCCGGTACTCTTCGGTGTTGCTGTACTCATCCATGAAGTTATCCATGCCTATGTACAAGGCCCTGCCCATCTCATGCCACAAGAAAAGGGCCATTGAGATTGGCGGCCTGGCCTGCTTGAGCTCCTCCGGCAGCTTATCCCCCACCTTCAGGCCAAGGCCAAGGTGGTGCTTGACGTAGGCGGCGGCGTCGCGGCGCTGGAAGGCGACCCGGCTGACCAGGCGCGCGGCCAGGCACCTCCGCCGGAACAGAAGCTCGTCGTGGTAGTCGCGCAGCTCCTTGTGTATGTCCATCAGCTCGTGCAGCTCCTCGGTCCCTGACGCGTGCAGCTCCTTCAGGCGGTCGATCCTCCACCGATCCTCGTCCGTCATCGGCACCCGGCGGCGCGTCTTCTTCCCTGCGACGACACCAAAATCAAAGACCATGGGATGGTGAACAAAACCTCCAATGGTTCTCATGGGCTGCGGAGATTGGACCTGGATTCGCGAGGTCCGCGGGAGCGGTTGCCGGTGCGGGGCGCGCGAGCGGCTTCTCCTTTCCGGCGCCGGCCGGCGGGAGCGGTGCTCCGGTGAAGGTGGCCATGGATGGTCGCAGGGGTAAGTTACCGGCGAGGAGGGTTTTGCAGTTGCGGCGATGGAGGGAGGTCAGCGATCGCCGCGACGGAATGAGAACCGGACCGAGTTGAACAGAACTACGTACTGGATCTCCTTTCTCGTGATGGGCTGCATGTGCGCAGCGGCAAGTATTGCTTGGTCTACTTTTTGAGATTTATCAAAAAAACTCAAACAAAAAAAAAACTTTTTGAGATTTATTATGGGATTTTTTCCCCTCGGAAAAAATATTATGGGATTTTTGTTCGATTATTATTCAACTTTGCTTTTTCCAAAATGCCTGAAAAACTGCTATATGAAAATGGGAAGAAAATCGAAAAAAACTGTCCCCTCACTATATGGTTTCTACTTAATTACAAGGAGCATGATTACGAAATAAAACTGAAGAATCCCGCCAACGAAAAATTGGACAAAGGGGCAGCTCATTCCAGCAGTTCTTTTGTTACTTCTCCGGTGTTCTTGACCATAGCGTTCTTTCAAATTTCTCTAGTTTCACTTGGTTTCATATTTGGTTGTGATTCTCTTAGGCAAAGTCTTTTGCAAAAATCATTGATGGATTTTATCGGGTAGGTCAACTGGACACGGATAGCCACACCTCTGACGAAAATAGACGTCCATGCGAATTGATTGGAAAACTACCGCAATATCTGGGGAACGATAGTTGGGGCAGCGGGCGATTAGTTTGCCAGGGAACGGCTCAGCGAGCGTCTTCAATCGCTGAAAAGAACCCCAAGAGCAAAACCCTCTGTGTACGAGAAACTGACCCTCACAAGCACGTGCCCCTAGTTGGGCAAAAACAAGGACCTAGTTAAGCTTAAACTTGTTTATTTTGGACCTGACTTAGATTAGCTACTCAAAAAATGACATGATATACAAAATAAAAATGCCACCTGAGTTCAAAAATGGATCACATACAGAAAAATGCCTTGAATAAAATCTAATTTCAATGCCTTAAGATACAAACGACCGGATAGTGGGGGTATGCTTAAACATAAGTTTCCAATGTCTAAATTTTAAAAAAAACATCTTATTGTACACAAAAAGGTGCCCGTGATATTTGTACCAAAAAATGCCATACAATGGACGGATGGCCATGGACTCGCAAGCTTCTGATGTGATGGTGCCCGATCTCTCACGAGAGAGGTGGGGGAAGCTTGGTGCCTTGCTAGGAGAAGTGTTAGATGTAGATCTGATAGAACTGGCAGGATCCGTAATGAGTTTATTAGAGTGAGAGTGTTGCATGATGTAGATGAACCCCTCTCTAGGAAAATAGAAACAAGAGAGCGTTGTGCTGGAAGCATTTTCGACTATTCTATGGTACATTCACACGGTGTGCCCTCGGTCTTACTATGGTCGAAAAGACATTCATTCAGAAGATCCTTCAGGAGCGTCCAATCTTTGTCCGGGCTCTTCGGGGAGTCCTTGAAGTAAGAATTGTTTGGGTTTCGTAGTAATTTCAAAAATTTTCCTACGCGCACACAGGATCATGTGATGCATAGCAACGAGAGGAGAGTGTTGTCTACGTACCCAACGCAGACCGACTGCGGAAGCAATGACACGACGTAGAGGAAGTAGTCGTACGTCTTCACGATCCAACCGATCAAGCACCGAAACTACGGCACCTCCGAGTTCGAGCACACGTTCAGCTCGATGACGATCCCCGGACTCCGATCCAGCAAAGTGTCGGGGAAGAGTTCCGTCAGCACGACGGCGTGGTGACGATCTTGATGAACTACAGCAGCAGGGCTTCGCCTAAACTCCGCTACAGTATTATCGAGGAATATGGTGGCAGGGGGCACCGCACACGGCTAAGGAATCGATCACGTGGATCAACTTGTGTCAACTTGTGTGTTTAGAGGTGCCCCTGCCTCCGTATATAAAGGATGGAGGAGGAGGAGGCCGGCCAAGGCAAAGGTGCGGCCAGGATAGGGAGTCCTACTAGGACTCCAAGTCCTAGTAGGAGTCCACCAAGAGGGGAGGAAGGGAGAAGGAATAGGAGGAGAAGGAGAGGTGGCCGGCCCCCTTTTCCCTAGTCCAATTCGGACTAGAGGGGAGGGGGGGCGCAGCCTTTTTCTCCTCTTCCCACTAAAGCCCATCAAGGCCCAATACTCTTCCCCGTATTCCCGTAACCCCCCGGTACTCCGAAAATACCCGAATCACTCGGAACCTTTCCGAACTCCGAATATAGTCGTCCAATATATCGATCTTTACGTCTCGACCATTTCGAGACTCCTCGTCATGTCCCCGATCTCATCCGGGACTCCGAACTCCTTCGGTACATCAAAACTCATAAACTCATAATATAACTGTCATCGAAACCTTAAGCGTGCGGACCCTACGGGTTCGAGAACAATGTAGACATGACCAAGACACGTTTCCGGTCAATAACCAATAGCGGGACCTGGATGCCCATATTGGCTCCTACATATTCTACGAAGATCTTTATCGGTCAGACCGCATAACGACATACGTTGTTCCCTTTGTCATCGGTATGTTACTTGCCCGAGATTTGATCGTCGGTATCCAATACCTAGTTCAATCTCGTTACCGGCAAGTCTCTTTACTCGTTCCGTAATACATCATCTCACAACTAACATATTAGTTGCAGTGCTTGCAAGGCTTATGTGATGTGCATTACCGAGAGGGCCCAGAGATACCTCTCCGACAATCGGAGTGACAAATCCTAATCTCGAAATACGCCAACCCAACATCTACCTTTGGAGACACCTGTAATGCTCCTTTATAATCACCCATTTACGTTGTGACGTTTGGTAGCACCCAAAGTGTTCCTCCGGCAAACGGGAGTTGCATAATCTCATAGTCATAGGAACATGTATAAGTCATGAAGAAAGCAATAGCAACATACTAAACGATCAGGTGCTAAGCTAATGGAATGGGTCATGTCAATCAGATCATTCAACTAATGATGTGACCTCGTTAATCAAATAACAACTCATTGTTCATGGTCAGGAAACATAACCATCTTTGATTAACGAGCTAGTCAAGTAGAGGCATACTAGTGACACTCTGTTTGTCTATGTATTCACACATGTATTATGTTTCCGGTTAATACAATTCTAGCATGAATAATAAACATTTATCATGATATAAGGAAATAAATAATAACTTTATTATTGCCTCTAGGGCATATTTCCTTCAGTCTCCCACTTGCACTAGAGTCAATAATCTAGTTCACATCGCCATGTGATTTAACAGCAATAGTTCACATCACCATGTGATTAACACCCATAGTTCACATCGCTATGTGACCAACACCCAAAGGGTTTACTAGATTCAGTAATCTAGTTCACATCGCTATGTGATTAACACCCAAGGAGTACTAAGGTGTGATCATGTTTTGCTTGTGAGAGAATCTTAGTCAACGGGTCTGTCATATTCAGATCCGTAAGTATTTTGCAAATTCTATGTCTACAATGCTCTGCACGGAGCTACTCTAGCTAATTGCTCCCACTTTCAATATGTATCCAGATTGAGACTTAGAGTCATCTGGATCAGTGTAAAAGTTTGCACTGATGTAACTTTTACAACAAACTCTTTTATCACCTCCATAATCGAGAAACATCTCCTTAGTCCTTACTAAGGATATTCTTGACCAATGTCCAGTGATCTACTCCTAGATCACTATTGTACTCCCTTGCCAAATACAGAGCAAGGTATACAATAGGTCTGGTACATAGCATAGCATACTTTATAGAACCTATGACTGAGGCATAGGGAATGACTTTTCATTCTCTTTCTATTTTCTGCTGTGATCGGGATTTGAGTCTTACTCAATTTCATACCTTTGCAACACAGGCAAGAACTCTTTCTTTAACTGTTCCATTTTGAACTATTTCAAAATCTTGCCAAGGTATGTAGTCATTGAAAATCTTTATCAAGTGTCTTGATCTATCTCAATAGATCTTGATTCTCAATATATAAGTAGCTTTTACTGAGGTCTTTTCTTGAAAAACTTTTATTCAAGTATCCCTTTATGCTATCCAGAAATTCTATATCATTTCCAATCAATAATATGTCATCCACATATAATATCAGAAATGCTACAGAGCTCCCACTCACTTTCTTGTAAATACAGGCTTCTCCAAAAGTCTGTATAAAACCAAATGCTTTGATCACACTATCAAAACGTTTATTCCAACTCTGAGAGGCTTACACCAGTCCATAAATGGATCGCTGGAGCTTGCACACTTTGTTAGCTCCCTTTGGATCGACAAAACCTTCCGGTTGCATCATATACAACTCTTCTTCCAGAAATCCATTCAGGAATGCAGTTTTGACATCCATCTGCCAAATTTCATAATCATAAAATGCGGCAATTGCTAACATGATTCGGACAGACTTTTAAGCATCGATACGAGTAAGAAAATCTCATCGTATTCAACACCTTGAACTTTGTCAAAAACCTTTTTCGACAAGTCTAGCTTTGTAGATAGTAACACTACTATCAACGTCCGTCTTCCTCTTGAAGATCCATTTATTCTTAATGACTCACCGATCATCGGGCAAGTCAATCAAAGTCTACACTTTGTTCTCATACATGGATCATATCTCAGATTTCATGGCCTCAAGCCATTTCGTGGAATCTGGGCTCATCATTGCTTCCTCATAGTTCGTAGGTTCATCATGGTCTAGTAACATGACTTCCAGAACATGATTACCGTACCACTCTGGTGCGGATCTTACTCTGGAAGACCTACGAGGTTTGGTAGTAACTTGATCTGAAGTTTGATGATCATCATCATTAACTTCCTCACTTATTGGTGTAGGAATCACTGGAACTGATTTCTGTGATGAACTACTTTCCAATAAGGGAGAAGGTATAATTACCTCATCAAGTTCTACTCTCCTCCCACTCACTTCTTTCGAGAGAAACTCCTTCTCTGGAAAGGATCCATTTTAGCAACGAATGTCTTGCCTTCGGATCTGTGATAGAAGGTGTACCCAACAATTTCCTTTGGGTATGAAGACGCACTTCTCCGATTTGGGTTCGAGCTTATCAGGATGAAACCTTTTTCACATAAGCATCGCAGCCCCAAACTTTAAGAAACAACAGGTTAGGTTTACTGCTAAACCATAGTTCATACAGTGTCGTCTCAACGGATTTAGATGGTGCCCTATTTTAAAACGTGAATGCAGCTGTCTCTAATGCATAACCCCAAAACGATAGTGGTAAAGAGATATCATAGATCGCACCATATCAAATAAAGTGCGGTTACGACGTTCGGACACACCATAACGATGTGGTGTTCCAGGTGGCGTGAGCTGTGAAACTATTCCACATTGTTTTAATTGAAGACCAAACTCGTAACTCAAATATTTGTCTCCGCGATCAGATCGCAGAAACTTTATTTTCTTGTTACGATGATTTTTCCACTTCACTCTGAAATTCTTTGAACCTTTCAACTATTTCAGACTTATGTTTCATCAAGTAGATATACCCATATCTGCTCAAATCATCTTGTGAAGGTCAGAAAACAACGATGCTTGCCACGAGCAACAGCACTCATTGGATCGCATACATCGGTATGTATTATTTCCAACAAGTCAGTAACTCGTTCCATTGTTCCGAAGAACGGAGTTTTAGTCATCTTGCCCAAAAGGCACGGTTCGCAAGCATCAAATGATTCATAACCAAGTGATTCCGAAAATCCATCTTTATGGAGTTTCTTCATGCGCTTTACACCGATATGACCCAAACGGCAGTGCCACAAATAAGTTGCACTATCATTATTAACTTTGCATCTTTTGGCATCAATATTATGAATATGTGTATCACTACGATCGAGATCCAATGAACCATTTTCATTGGGTGTGTAACCATATAAGGTTTTATTCATGTAAATAGAACAACAGTTTATTCTCTTACTTAAATGAATAACCGTATTGCAATAAACATGATCAAATCATATTCATGCTCAACGCAAACACCAAATAACATTTATTTAGGTTCAACACTAATCCCGAAAGAATAGGGAGTGTGCGATGATGATCATATCAATCTTGAAACTACTTTCAACACACATCATCACTTCACCCTTAACTAGTTTCTGTTTATTCTGCAACTCCCGTTTCGAGTTACTACTCTTAGCAACTGAACCAGTACCAAATACCGAGGGGTTGCTATAAACACTAGTAAAGCACACATCAAACACCTGTATATCAAATATACCCTTTTTCACTTTGCCATCCTTCTTATCCACCAAATATTTAGGGTAGTTCCGCTTCCAGTGACCATTTCCTTTGCAGTGTAAGCACTCAGTTTCAGGCTTTGGTTCAGCTTTGGGCTTCTTCGTGGGAGTGACAACTTGCTTGTCAATCTACTTGAAGTTCCCCTTTCTTTCCCTTTGCCCTTTTCTTGAAACTAGTGATCTTGTCAACCATCAACACTTGATGCTCTTTCTTGATTTCTACCTTCGTTGATTTCAACATCACGAAGAGCTCGGGAATCATTTTCATCATCCCTTGCATACTATAGTTCATCACGAAGTTCTACTAACTTGGTGATGGTGACTAGAGAATTCTGTCAATCACTATCTTATCTGGAAGATTAACTCCCACTTGATTCAAGCGATTGAAGTACCCAGACAATCTGAGCACATGCTCACTAGTTGAGCGATTCTCCTCCATCTTTTAGCTATAGAACTTGTTGGAGACTTCATATCTCTCAACTCGGGTATTTGCTTGAAATATTAACTTCAATTCCTGGAACATCTCATATGGTCCATGACGTTCAAAACGTCTTTGAAGTCCCGATTCTAAGCCGTTAAGCATGGTGCACTAAACTATCAAGTAGTCATCATATTGAGCTAGCCAGACGTTCATAACTTCTGCATCTGCTCCTGCAATAGGTCTGTCACCTAGCGGTGCATTAAGGACATAATTCTTCTGTGCAGTAATGAGGATTTAACCTCAGATCACGGATCAAATCCGCAACATTGCTACTAACATTTTTTCAACACAATTTTCTCTAGGAACATATCAAAATAAACACAGGGAAGCAACAACGCGAGCTATTGATCTACAACATGATTTGCAAAATACTACCAGGACTAAGTTCATGATAAATTTAAGTTCAATTTAATCATATTACTTAAGAACTCCCACTTAGATAGACATCCCTCTAATCCTCTAAGTGATCACGTGATCCAAATCAACTAAACCATATCCGATCATCACGTGAGATGGAGTAGTTTCATCGGTGAACATCATTATGTTGATCATATCTACTATATGATTCACGCTCGACCTTTCGGTCTCCGTGTTCCGAGGCCATATCTGCATATGCTAGGCTCGTCAAGTTTAACCTGAGTATTCTGCGTGCGCAACTGTTTTGCACCCGTTGTATTTGAACGTAGAGCCTATCACACCCGATCATCACGTGGTGTCTCAGCACGAAGAACTTTTGCAACGGTGCATACTCAGGGAGAACACTTCTTGATAATTTAGTGAGAGATCATCTTATAATGCTACCGTCAATCAAAGCAAGATAAGATGCATAAAAAGATAAACATCACATGCAATCAATATAAGTGATATGATATGGCCATCATCATCTTGTGCTTGTGATCTCCATCTCCGAAGCACCGTCATGATCACCATCGTCACCGGCGCGACACCTTGATCTCCATCGTAGCATCGTTGTCGTCTCGCCAATCTTATGCTTCCACGACTATCACTACCGTTTAGTAATAAAGTAAAGCATTACATCGCGATTGCATTGCATACAATAAAGCGACAACCATATGGCTCCTGCCAGTTGCCGATAACTTGGTTACAAAACATGATCATCTCATACAATAAAATTCAGCATCATGCCTTGACCATATCACATCACAACATGCCCTGCAAAAACAAGTTAGACGTCCTCTACTTTGTTGTTGCATGTTTTACGTGGCTGCTACGGGCTTAAGTAAGAACCAATCTCACCTACGCATCAAAACCACAACGATAGTTTGTCAAATAGACTCCGTTTTAACCTTCGCAAGGACCGGGCGTAGCCATACTTGGTTCAACTAAAGTTGGAGAGGCAGTCGCCCGCAAGCCATCTCTGTGCAAAGCACGTCGAGGGAACCGGTCTCGCGTAAGCGTACGCGTAAGGTTGGTCCGGGTCGTCTCGTCCAACAATACCGCTGAACCAAAATATGACATGCTGGTAGGCAGTATGACTTGTATCGTCCACAACTCACTTGTGTTCTACTCGTGCATATAACATCAACATCATTAACCTAGGCTCGGATGCCACTGTTGGGTTTCGTAGTAATTTCAAAAAATTTCCTACGCGCACACAGGATCATGTGATGCATAGCAACGAGAGGAGAGTGTTGTCTACGTACCCAACGCAGACCGACTGCGGAAGCAATGACACGACGTAGAGGAAGTAGTCGTACGTCTTCACGATCCAACCGATCAAGCACCGAAACTACGGCACCTCCGAGTTCGAGCACACGTTCAGCTCGATGACGATCCCCGGACTCCGATCCAGCAAAGTGTCGGGGAAGAGTTTCGTCAGCACGACGGCGTGGTGACGATCTTGATGAACTACAGCAGCAGGGCTTCGCCTAAACTCCGCTACAGTATTATCGAGGAATATGGTGGCAGGGGGCACCGCACACGGCTAAGGAATCGATCACGTGGATCAACTTGTGTCAACTTGTGTGTTTAGAGGTGCCTCTGCCTCCGTATATAAAGGATGGAGGAGGAGGAGGCCGGCCAAGGCAAAGGTGCGGCCAGGATAGGGAGTCCTACTAGGACTCCAAGTCCTAGTAGGAGTCCACCAAGAGGGGAGGAAGGGAGAAGGAATAGGAGGAGAAGGAGAGGTGGCCGGCCCCCTTTTCCCTAGTCCAATTCGGACTAGAGGGGAGGGGGGGCGCAGCCTTTTTCTCCTCTTCCCACTAAAGCCCATCAAGGCCCAATACTCTTCCCCGTATTCCCGTAACCCCCCGGTACTCCGAAAATACCCGAATCACTCGGAACCTTTCCGAACTCCGAATATAGTCGTCCAATATATCGATCTTTACGTCTCGACCATTTCGAGACTCCTCGTCATGTCCCCGATCTCATCCGGGACTCCGAACTCCTTCGGTACATCAAAACTCATAAACTCATAATATAACTGTCATCGAAACCTTAAGCGTGCGGACCCTACGGGTTCGAGAACAATGTAGACATGACCAAGACACGTTTCCGGTCAATAACCAATAGCGGGACCTGGATGCCCATATTGGCTCCTACATATTCTACGAAGATCTTTATCGGTCAGACCGCATAACGACATACGTTGTTCCCTTTGTCATCGGTATGTTACTTGCCCGAGATTTGATCGTCGGTATCCAATACCTAGTTCAATCTCGTTACCGGCAAGTCTCTTTACTCGTTCCGTAATACATCATCTCACAACTAACATATTAGTTGCAGTGCTTGCAAGGCTTATGTGATGTGCATTACCGAGAGGGCCCAGAGATACCTCTCCGACAATCGGAGTGACAAATCCTAATCTCGAAATACGCCAACCCAACATCTACCTTTGGAGACACCTGTAATGCTCCTTTATAATCACCCATTTACGTTGTGACGTTTGGTAGCACCCAAAGTGTTCCTCCGGCAAACGGGAGTTGCATAATCTCATAGTCATAGGAACATGTATAAGTCATGAAGAAAGCAATAGCAACATACTAAACGATCAGGTGCTAAGCTAATGGAATGGGTCATGTCAATCAGATCATTCTACTAATGATGTGACCTCGTTAATCAAATAACAACTCATTGTTCATGGTTAGGAAACATAACCATCTTTGATTAACGAGCTAGTCAAGTAGAGGCATACTAGTGACACTCTGTTTGTCTATGTATTCACACATGTATTATGTTTCCGGTTAATACAATTCTAGCATGAATAATAAACATTTATCATGATATAAGGAAATAAATAATAACTTTATTATTGCCTCTAGGGCATATTTCCTTCAGTCTCCCACTTGCACTAGAGTCAATAATCTAGTTCACATCGCCATGTGATTTAACAGCAATAGTTCATATCACCATGTGATTAACACCCATAGTTCACATCGCTATGTAACCAACACCCAAAGGGTTTACTAGATTCAGTAATCTAGTTTACATCGCTATGTGATTAACACCCAAAGAGTACTAAGGTGTGATCATGTTTTGCTCGTGAGAGAAGCTTAGTCAACGGGTCTGTCATATTCAGAGCCGTATGTATTTTGCAAATATCCTATGTCTACAATGCTCTGTGCGGAGCTACTCTAGCTAATTGCTCCCACTTTCAATATGTATCCAGATTGAGACTTAGAGTCATCTGGATCAGTGTAAAAGTTTGCACTGATGTAACTTTTACAACAAACTCTTTTATCATCTCCATAATCGAGAAACATCTCCTTAGTCCTTACTAAGGATATTCTTGACCAATGTCCAGTGATCTACTCCTAGATCACTATTGTACTCCCTTGCCAAATACAGAGCAAGGTATACAATAGGTCTGGTACATAGCATAGCATACTTTATAGAACCTATGACTGAGGCATAGGGAATGACTTTTCATTCTCTTTCTATTTTCTGCTGTGATCTGGATTTGAGTCTTACTCAATTTCATACCTTTGCAACACAGGCAAGAACTCTTTCTTTAACTGTTCCATTTTGAACTATTTCAAAATCTTGCCAAGGTATGTAGTCATTGAAAATCTTTATCAAGTGTCTTGATCTATCTCAATAGATCTTGATTCTCAATATATAAGTAGCTTTTACTGAGGTCTTTTCTTGAAAAACTTTTATTCAAGTATCCCTTTATGCTATCCAGAAATTCTATATCATTTCCAATCAATAATATGTCATCCACATATAATATCAGAAATGCTACAGAGCTCCCACTCACTTTCTTGTAAATACAGGCTTCTCCAAAAGTCTGTATAAAACCAAATGCTTTGATCACACTATCAAAACGTTTATTCCAACTCTGAGAGGCTTACACCAGTCCATAAATGGATCGCTGGAGCTTGCACACTTTGTTAGCTCCCTTTGGATCGACAAAACCTTCCGGTTGCATCATATACAACTCTTCTTCCAGAAATCCATTCAGGAATGCAGTTTTGACATCCATCTGCCAAATTTCATAATCATAAAATGCGGCAATTGCTAACATGATTCGGACAGACTTTTAAGCATCGATACGAGTAAGAAAATCTCATCGTATTCAACACCTTGAACTTTGTCAAAAACCTTTTTCGACAAGTCTAGCTTTGTAGATAGTAACACTACTATCAACGTCCGTCTTCCTCTTGAAGATCCATTTATTCTTAATGACTCACCGATCATCGGGCAAGTCAATCAAAGTCTACACTTTGTTCTCATACATGGATCATATCTCAGATTTCATGGTCTCAAGCCATTTCATGGAATCTGGGCTCATCATTGCTTCCTCATAGTTCGTAGGTTCATCATGGTCTAGTAACATGACTTCCAGAACATGATTACCGTACCACTCTGGTGCGGATCTTACTCTGGAAGACCTACGAGGTTTGGTAGTAACTTGATCTGAAGTTTGATGATCATCATCATTAACTTCCTCACTTATTGGTGTAGGAATCACTGGAACTGATTTCTGTGATGAACTACTTTCCAATAAGGGAGAAGGTATAATTACCTCATCAAGTTCTACTCTCCTCCCACTCACTTCTTTCGAGAGAAACTCCTTCTCTGGAAAGGATCCATTTTAGCAACGAATGTCTTGCCTTCGGATCTGTGATAGAAGGTGTACCCAACAATTTCCTTTGGGTATGAAGACGCACTTCTCCGATTTGGGTTCGAGCTTATCAGGATGAAACCTTTTTCACATAAGCATCGCAGCCCCAAACTTTAAGAAACAACAGGTTAGGTTTACTGCTAAACCATAGTTCATACAATGTCGTCTCAACGGATTTAGATGGTGCCCTATTTTAAAACGTGAATGCAGCTGTCTCTAATGCATAACCCCAAAACGATAGTGGTAAAGAGATATCATAGATCGCACCATATCAAATAAAGTGCGGTTACGACGTTCGGACACACCATAACGATGTGGTGTTCCAGGTGGCGTGAGCTGTGAAACTATTCCACATTGTTTTAATTGAAGACCAAACTCGTAACTCAAATATTTGTCTCCGCGATCAGATCGCAGAAACTTTATTTTCTTGTTACGATGATTTTTCCACTTCACTCTGAAATTCTTTGAACCTTTCAACTATTTCAGACTTATGTTTCATCAAGTAGATATACCCATATCTGCTCAAATCATCTTGTGAAGGTCAGAAAACAACGATGCTTGCCACGAGCAACAGCACTCATTGGATCGCATACATCGGTATGTATTAGGGCATGTACAATGATTCTATCTTAGCAATGCCACGTAGGATAAATGATGAGGTGGAGGAGAGAGAAATCATAAGAGAAGGCTTGTCTTCTCTTAATTAAGAGAAGGCAAGAGATGATCTCTTAGCACAATATGTCTCACCATATTTTTAGGAATAACTAGTTATTGAAGATAAGGCTAAGAGATGACCCATTGTAGACATGTTTTTTTTGTTATCTCTAAATTACATGCAAGATTTAAGATAAGACCGCTTTATCAACCATTGTACATGCCCTTATTTCCAACAAGTCAGTAACTCGTTCCATTGTTCCGAAGAACGGAGTTTTAGTCATCTTGCCCAAAAGGCACGGTTCGCAAGCATCAAATGATTCATAACCAAGTGATTCCGAAAATCCATCTTTATGGAGTTTCTTCATGCGCTTTACACCGATATGACCCAAACGGCAGTGCCACAAATAAGTTGCACTATCATTATTAACTTTGCATCTTTTGGCATCAATATTATGAATATGTGTATCACTACGATCGAGATCCAATGAACCATTTTCATTGGGTGTGTAACCATATAAGGTTTTATTCATGTAAATAGAACAACAGTTTATTCTCTTACTTAAATGAATAACCGTATTGCAATAAACATGATCAAATCATATTCATGCTCAACGCAAACACCAAATAACATTTATTTAGGTTCAACACTAATCCCGAAAGAATAGGGAGTGTGCGATGATGATCATTTCAATCTTGAAACTACTTTCAACACACATCATCACTTCACCCTTAACTAGTTTCTGTTTATTCTGCAACTCCCGTTTCGAGTTACTACTCTTAGTAACTGAACCAGTACCAAATACCGAGGGGTTGCTATAAACACTAGTAAAGCACACATCAAACACCTGTATATCAAATATACCCCTTTTCACTTTGCCATCCTTCTTATCCACCAAATATTTAGGGTAGTTCCGCTTCCAGTGACCATTTCCTTTGTAGTGTAAGCACTCAGTTTCAGGCTTTGGTTCAGCTTTGGGCTTCTTCGTGGGAGTGACAACTTGCTTGTCAATCTACTTGAAGTTCCCCTTTCTTTCCCTTTGCCCTTTTTCTTGAAACTAGTGATCTTGTCAACCATCAACACTTGATGCTTTTTCTTGATTTCTACCTTCGTTGATTTCAACATCACGAAGAGCTCGGGAATCATTTTCATCATCCCTTGCATACTATAGTTCATCACGAAGTTCTACTAACTTGGTGATGGTGACTAGAGAATTCTGTCAATCACTATCTTATCTGGAAGATTAACTCCCACTGAATTCAAGCGATTGAAGTACCCAGACAATCTGAGCACATGCTCACTAGTTGAGCGATTCTCCTCCATCTTTTAGCTATAGAACTTGTTGGAGACTTCATATCTCTCAACTCGGGTATTTGCTTGAAATATAAACTTCAATTCCTGGAACATCTCATATGGTCCATGATTTGAGGTTTATCCTCATTGCTGCACAGAAGAATTATGTCCTTGATGCACCGCTAGGTGACAGACCTATTGCAGGAGCAGATACAGACGTTATGAACGTTTGGCTAGCTCAATATGATGACTACTTGATAGTTTAGTGCACCATGCTTAATGGCTTAGAATCGGGACTTCAAAGACGATTTGAACGTCATGGACCATATGAGATGTTCTAGGAGTTGAAGTTAATATTTCAAGCAAATACCCGAGTTGAGAGATATGAAGTCCCCAACAAGTTCTATAGCTAAAAGATGGAGGAGAATCGCTCAAGTAGTGAGCATGTGCTCAGATTGTCTAGGTACTACAATCGCTTGAATCAAGTGGGAGTTAATCTTCCAGATAAGATAGTGATTGACAGAATTCTCTAGTCACCATCACCAAGTTAGTAGAACTTCGTGATGAACTATAATATGCAAGGGATAACGGAAACAACTCCCAAGCTCTTCGTGATGCTGAAATCAACGAAGGTAGAAATCGAGAAAAACATCAAGTGTTGATGGTAGACAAGATCACTAGTTTCAAGAAAAGGGCAGAGGGAAGAAGGGGAACTTCAAGAAGAACAGCAAGCAAGTTGCTGCTCAAGTGAAGAAGCCCAAGTCTGGTCCTAAGCCTGAGACTAAGTGTTCTACTGCAAAGGGACTGGTCACTGGAAGCGAAACTACCCCAAGTGATTGGCAGAAAAGAAGGATGGCAAAATGAACATAAGTATATTTGATATACATGGTATTGATGTGTACTTTACTAGTGTTTATAGCAACCCCTCAGTAATTGATACTAGTTCAGTTGCTAAGATTAGTAACTCGAAACGGGAGTTGCAGAATAAACAAAGACTAGTTAAGGGTGAAGTGACGATGTGTGTTGGAAGTGGTTCCAAGATTGATATGATCATCATCGCACACTCCCTATACTTTCGGGATTAGTGTTGAACCTGAATAAGTGTTATTTGGTTTTTGCGTTAAGCATGAATATGATTTGATCATGTTTATTGTAATACGATTATTCATTTAAGTAAGAGAATAAATTGTTGTTCTGTTTACATGAATAAAACCTTATATGGTTACACACCCAATGAAGATAGTTCGTTGGATCTCGATCGTAGTGATACACATAATCATAATATTGAAACCAAAAAGATGCAAAGTTAATAATGATAGTGCAAATTATTTGTAGCACTGCCGTTTAGGTCATATTGGTGTAAAGCGCATGAAGAAACTCCATGCTGATGGGATTTTGGAATCACTTGATTATGAATCACTTGATGCTTGCGAACCATGCCTCATGGGCAAGATGACTAAGACTCCGTTCTCCGGAGCGAGCAACTAACTTATTGGAAATAATACATACTGATGTATGCGGTCCAATGAGTGTTAAGGCTCACGGCAAGTATCATTATTTTCTGAACTTCACAGATGATTTGAGCAGATATGGGTATATCTACTTGATGAAACATAAGTCTGGAACATTTGAAAAGTTCAAAGAATTTCAGAGTGAAGTGGAAAATCATCGTGACAAGAAAATAAAGTTTCTATGATCTGATCACGGAGACAAATATTTAAGTTACGAGTTTGGTCTTCAATTAAAACAATGTGGAATAGTTTCACAAACTCATGCCACATGGAACACCATAGCATAATGGTGTGTCCGAACGTCATAACCGTTCTTTATTGGATATAGTGCAATCTATGATGTCTCTTACCGATCTACCACTATCGTTTTGGGGTTATGCATTAGAGACAACTGCATTCACGTTAAATAGGGCACCATCTAAGTCCGTTGAGACGACACAATCTGAACTGTGGTTTGGCAAGAAACCAAAGTTGTCGTTTCTTAAAGTTTGGGACTGCGATGCTTATGTGAAAAATTTTCAACATGATAAGCTCGAACCCAAATCGGAGAAGTAAATCTTCATAGGAAATCCAAAGGAAACTATTGGATACACCTTCTATCACAGATCCGAAGGCAAGACTTTTGTTGCTAAATTCGGAAACTTTCTAGAGAAGGGGTTTCTCTCGAAAGAAGTGAGTGGGAGGAAAGTAAAAACTTGATAAGGTAATTGTACCTTCTCCCTTATTGGAAAGTAGTTCATAACAGAAATCTGTTCCTGTGACTACTACACCAATTAGTGAGGAAGCTAATGATGATGATCATGTAACTTCAGATCAAGTTACTACCGAATCTCGCAGGTAAACCAGAGTGAGATCCGCACCAGAGTGGTACGGTAATCCTGTTCTGGAAGTCATGTTACTAGACCATGACGAACTTGCGAACTATGAGGAAGCGATGATGAGCCCAGATTCCGCAAAATGGCTTGAGGCCATGAAATCTGAGATGGGATCCATGTATGAGAACAAAGTATAGACTTTGGTTGACTTGCCCGATGATCGGCAAGCCATAGAAAATAAATGGATCTTCAAGAGGAAGACGGACGCTGATAGTAGTGTTACTATCTACAAAGCTAGAATTGTCGCAAAAGGTTTTCAACAAGTTCAAGGTGTTGACTACGATGAGAGCTTCTCACTCGTATCTATGCTTGAGTCTGTCCGAATCATGTTAGTAATTGCCGCATTTTATGAAATCTGGCAAATGGATAAACAAAACTGCATTCCTTAATGGATTTATTAAAGAAGAGTTGTATATGATACAACTAGAAGGTTTTCTCAATCCGAAAGGTGCTAACAAAATGTGCAAGCTCCAGCGATCCATCTGTGGACTGGTGCAAGCATCTCGGAGTTGGAATATACGCTTTGATGAGTTGATCAAAGCATATAGTTTTATACAGACTTGCGGTGAAGTCTGTATTTACAAGAAAGTGAGTGGGAGCACTACAGCATTTCTGATAAGTATATGTGAATGACATATTGTTGATCGGAAATAATGTAGAATTATTCTGTAAAGCATAAAGGAGTGTTTGAAAGGAGTTTTTCAAAGAAAGACTTCGGTGAAGCTGCTTACATATTGAGCTCCAAGATCTTTAGAGATAGATCAAGACGCTTGATAAGTTTTTTCAATGAGTACATACCTTGACAAGATTTTGAAGTAGTTCAAAATGGAGCAGTCAAAGAAAGAGTTCTTGCCTGTATTACAAGGTGTGAAGTTGAGTAAGACTCAAAGCCCGACCATGACAGAAGATAGAAAGAGAATGAAAGTCATTCCCTATGCCTTGGCCATAGGTTCTATAAAGTATGTCATGCTGTATACCAGATCTATTGTATACCCTGCACTGATTTGGCAAGGGAGTACAATAGTGATCTAGGAGTAGATCACTGGACAGCGGTCAGAATTATCCTTAGTGAAATAAGGATATGTTTCTCGATTATGGACGTGACAAAAAGGTTTGTCGTAAAGGGTTACGCCGATGCAAGTTCTGACACTAATCTAGATGACTCTAAGTCTCGGTCTAGATACATATTGAAAGTGGGAGCAATAAGCTAGAGTAGCTCCGTGCAGAGCATTGTTGACATAGAAATTCGCAAAATACTTACGGATCTGAATGTGACAGACCCGTTGACTAAAATTATCTCACAAGCAAAACATGATCACACCTTAGTACTCTTTGGGTGTTAATCACATAGCGATGTGAACTAGTTTATTGACTCTAGTAAACCCTTTGGGTGTTTATCACATATCGATGTGAACTATGGGTGTTAATCGCATGGTGATGTGAACTATTGCTGTTAAATCACATGGCGATGTGAACTAGATTATTGACTCTAGTGCAAGTGGGAGACTGAAGGAAATATGCCCTAGAGGCAATAATAAAGTTATTATTTATTTCCTTATAATCATGATAAATGTTTATTATTCATGCTAGAATTGTATTAACCGGAAACATAATACATGTGTGAATACATAGACAAACAAAGTGTCACTAGTATGCCTCTACTTGACTAGCTCGTTAATCAAAGATGGTTATGTTTCCTGACCATGAACAATGAGTTGTTATTTGATTAACGAGGTCACATCATTAGTTGAATGATCTGATTGACATGACCCATTCCATTAGCTTAGCACCCGATCGTTTAGTATGTTGCTATTGCTTTCTTCATGACTTATACATGTTCCTATAACTATGAGAGTATGCAACTCCCGTTTACCGGAGGAACATTTTGGGTACTACCAAACGTCACAACGTAACTGGGTGATTATAAAGGAGTACTATAGGTGTCTCCAAAGGTACATGTTGGGTTGGCGTATTTCGAGATTAAGTTTTGTCACTCCGATTGTCGGAGAGGTATCTTTGGGCCCTCTCGGTAATGCACATCACATAATCCTTGCAAGCATTACAACTAATATGTTAGTTGTGAGATGATGTATTACGGAACGAGTAAAGAGACTTGCCGGTAACGAGATTGAACTAGGTATTGGATACCGACGATCGAATCTCGGGCAAGTAACATACCGATGACAAAGGGAACAACGTATGTCGTTATGCGGTCTGACCGATAAAGATCTTCGTAGAATATGTAGGAGCCAATATGGACATCCAGGTCCCGCTATTGGTTATTGACCGGAGACGTGTCTCGGTCATGTCTACATTGTTCTCGAACCCGTAGGGTCCGCACGCTTAAGGTTACGATGACAGTTATATTATGAGTTTATGCATTTTGATGTACCGAAGGTTGTTCGGAGTCCCGGATGTGATCACGGACATGACGAGGAGTCTCGAAATGGTCGAGGCGTAAAGATTGATATATTGGAAGCCTATGTTTGGATATCGGAAGTGTTCCGGGTGAAATCGGGATTTTACCGGAGTACCGTGAAGGTTACCGGAACCCCCCGGGAGCTAAATGGGCCATGATGGGCCTTAGTGGAAAAGAGAAGAGGCATCCCTACATGGGCTGTGCGCCTCCCCCTTCCCCTAGTCCTATTAGGACTAGGAGAGGTGGTCGGCCCCCTCTCTCTCTTTTCCCCTTCCGCGAATCCTATTCCAACTAGGATTGGGGGGGAATCCTACTCCCAGAGGGAGTAGGACTCTCCTGGCGCACCCCTTGTGGCCGGCCAGCCTCCCCCCCCTTTGGTCCTTTATATACTGAGGTAGAGGCACCCTAGAACACACAAGTTGATCCACGTGATCTATTCCTTAGCCGTGTGCGGTGCCCCCAGCCACCATATTCCTCGATATTACTGTAGCGGAGTTTAGGCGAAGCCCTGCTGCTGTAGTGCATCAAGATCGTCACCACGCCATCGTGCTGACGAAACTCTTCCCCGACACTTTGCTGGATCGGAGTCCGGGGATCGTCATCGAGCTGAACGTGTGCTCGAACTCGGAGGTGCCGTAGTTTCGGTGCTTGATCGGTTGGATCGTGAAGACGTACGACTACTTCCTCTACGTCGTGTCAATGCTTCCGCAGTCGGTCTGCGTTGGGTACATAGACAACACTCTCCCCTCTCGTTGCTATGCATCACATGATCTTGCGTGTGCGTAGGAAAATTTTGAAATTACTACGAAACCCAACAATTTGTTCACCCACCGTAATACTTATACTATCTTGAGAGAAGCCACTAGTGAAACCTATGGCCCACGGGTCTATTCTCCATTATATTAATCTCCCCTCAACTAGCTATTTATGGCGCCATTTATTTTGCAATCTTTATTTTCCAATCTATATCATAAAAATACCAAAAATATTTATCTTATTATCTCTATCAGATCTCACATTCGTATGTGACCGTGAAGGGATTGACAACCCCTTTATCGCGTTGGTTGCGAGGTTCTTGTTTGTTTGTGCAGGTACTAGGCAACTTGCGTGTAATCTCCTACTGGATTGATACCTTGGTTCTCAAAAACTGAGGAAAATAATACTTACGCTACTTTGTTGCATCACCCTTTTCCTCTTCAAGGGAAAACCAATGCAGTGCTCAAGAGGTAGCAAGAAGGATTTGTGGTGCCGTTGCCGGGGAGATCTACTCACAAGTCAAGACATACCAAGTACCCATCACAAACTCTTATCCCTCGCATTACATTATTTGCCATTTGCCTCTCATTTTCCTCTCCCCCACTTCACCCTTGCCGTTTTATTTGCCCTCTCTTTTTGTTCGCCTCTCTTTTTCCGCTTGCTTCTTGTATGCGTGTGTGTTGGATTGTTTGTCACGATGGCTCAAGATAATACTAAATTGTGTGATTTTTCCAATACCAACAATAATGATTTTATTAGCACTCCGATTGCTCCCCTTACCGATGTTGAATCTTGTGAGATTAATACTGCTTTGCTGAATCTTGTCATGAAAGATCCGTTTTCCGACCTTCCTAGTGAAGATGCCGCTACCCATCTGAATAGCTTCATTGATTCGTGTGATATGCAAAAGAAGAAAGATGTGGATAATGATATTGTTAAATTGAAGCTATTTCTGTTTTCACTTAGAGATCGTGTTAAAACTTGGTTATCTTCTTTGCTTAAAAATACTATTGATTCATGGAATAAGTGCAAAGATGCTTTTATCTCTAAGTATTATCCTCCTGCTAAGATCATCTCTCTTAGAAACGATATTATGAACTTTAAGCAACTAGATCATGAGCATGTCGCACAATCTTGGGAGAGGATGAAATTAATGATTCATAATTGCCCTACTCATGGTTTGAATTTATGGATGATCATACAAAAAAATTATGTTGGCTTGAATTTTGCTTCTAGAAATCTCTTAGATTTGGCCGAAGGAGGCACTTTTATGGAAAGCACTTTAGGAGAAGCTACCAAACTCCTAGATAATATTATGGTTAATTATTCTACTAATAAAAATGTTCATGCTATAGAAGAAATTAATGTTTTGAGTGGGACGATGGATGAACTTATGAAATTGTTTGCTAATAAGAGTGTTTCTTATGATCCTAATGATTTTCCTTTGTCTACTTTGATTGAGAATAATAATGAATCTATGGATGTAAATTTTGTTGGTAGGAACAATTTTGGTAACAACGCGTATAGAGGAAATTTTAATCCTAGGCCTTTTCCTAGTAATTCCTCTAATAATTATGGTAATTCCTACAACAATTTTTATGGAAATTATAATAAAATTCCCTCTGATTTCTAATCTAACATGAAAGAATTTATTAGTTCACAAAAGAGTTTCAATGCTTTGATTGAAGAAAAACCGTCTAAGATTGATGAGTTGGCTAGGAACGTGGATAAAATTTCTCTTGATGTTGATTCTTTGAAACTTAGATCTATTCTACCTAAACATGATATCAATGAGTCTCTCAAAGCCATGAGAATTTCCATTGATGAGTGCAAAGAAAGAACAACTAGGATGCGTGCTAAAAAAGATAGCTTTATAAAATCATGTTCTTCTAGTTTTGATGATAATAAGGATGAAGATCTAAAAGTGATTGATGAGTCTCCTATTAAATCTTTGTTTTGTAATATGAATCTTGATAATGATGGGACTCGAGATGAGTCAACTTTAATTAAAAGGCGTCCCGGTGAGTCGGAGTTTTTAGATCTTGATGCAAAAATTGGTAAAAGTGGGATTGATGAGGTCAAAACTTTACGTAGCAATGAACCCACTATTTTGGATTTCAAGGAATTTAATTATGATATTTTTTTCTTTAATAGATTGTATTTCCTTATTGCAATCCATGCTAAATTCTCCGCATGCTTACAATCAAAATAAAGCTTTTACTAAACATATCTTTGATGCTTTAATGTAATCTTATGAAGAAAAGCTTGAATTGGAAGTTTCTGTCCCTAAAAAACTTTTTGATGAGTGCGAACCCACTATTAAAATTAAGATTAAAGATCATGAATGATATGCTTTATGTGATTTGGTTGCCAGCGTTTCCACGATTCCAAAAACTTTGTGTGACGTGTTAGGATTCCGTGAATTTGATGATTGTTCTTTAAATTTGCATCTTGCAGATTCCACTATTAAGAAACCTATGGAAAGGATTAATGATGTTCTTATTGTTGCAAATAGGAATTATGTGCCCATAAATTTCATTGTTATTGACATTGATTGCAATCCTACATATCCCATTATTCTTGGTAGACCTTTCCTTAGAATATTGGTGCAATTATTGATATGAAAGAAGGGAATATTATATTCCAATTTCCATTAAGGAAAGGCATGGAACACTTTCGTAGAAAGAAAATTAAATTACCTTATGAATCTATTATGAGAGCCACTTATGGATTGCATACCAAAGATGATAATATATAGATCTATCCTTGCTTTTATGCCTAGCTAGGGGCGTTAAACGATAGCGCTTGTTGGGAGGCAACCCAATTTTATTTTTGTTCCTTGCTTTTTGGTTCTGTTTAGTTATAAATAATTCGTGTAGCCTCTGTTTAGATGTGGTTTTATGCTTTTAATTAGTGTTTGTGCCAAGTAGAACCTTTCTGAAGACTTGGGGAAAGTCTTTGCGATTTTGCTGTAAAAAACAGAAACTTTAGCGCTCACGAGATTTGCTTCCATTTTTTTACTGGAGAGTACGATTAGGTTGATTCTTTTTGAAGATGATCACTAGATAAATTCCTCACGTCCAGCAATTTATTTCAGAATATTTGGGGTTACAGAAGTATTCGAAACGTACAAACTACTACAGGTTGTTCTGTTTTTGACAAATTCTGTTTTTCGTGTGTTGTTTGCTTATTTTGATGAATCTATGCCTAGTATCGGAGGGTATGAACTATAGAGAAGTTGGAATACAGTAGGTTTAACACCAAAATAAATAAATAAATAGTTCATTACAATATCTTAAGTGGTGGTTTGTTTTCTTATACTAACGGAGCTCATGAGATTTTCTGTTTAAGTTTTGTGTTGTGAAGTTTTCAAGTTTTGGGTAAAGATGTGATGGATTATGGAATAAGGAGTGGTAAGAGCCTAACTTTGGGGATGCCCAAGGCACCCCAAGGTAAAATTCAAGAATAACCAAAAGCCTAAGCTTGGGGATACCCCGGAAGGCATCCCCTCTTTCGTCTTCTTCTATCGGTAACTTTACTTGAGACTATATTTTTATTCACCACATGATATGTGTTTTGCTTGGAGCGTATTGTATGATTTGAGTCTTTGCTTTTTAGTTTACCACAATCATTCTTACTGTACACACTTTTTGGGAGAGACACACATGAATTGAAATTTATTAGAATACTCTATGTGCTTCACTTATATCTTTTGAGCTAGACAATTTTACTGTAGTGCTTCACTTAGGGTCACCGCAACCATGCATGCGAAGACGACAACGACGACGGAGTCGCACTCCGCATCCATCTGCTCCTCCGCCAGGCGATGCTCCTCGAAGAGGGACAGATTATGGTCTTGCTCTGCCAATAGTTGTCTGAGCTCCTAAAAGAATTGCCAATTTCATGCGTGCATCTTACTATTGACGGATGATGGCACTGTCATCGCTTCCTAGGACTTGTCTTCTACCTCAAGAGCATATACCATTTTTTGTCTTGAACCGAGAGGGCATCTCAGCGTTTTGGAGTTCGTCGTTGGAAATGGCGGATTCTTTCTTGTTTGAAATCTCCGGCGCATGCATCATGACTACGTGTTGAACTACGCCATCTGACAGCAATTTCGTTCCCGCAAAAACAACCTGCCCATGCTCGCCTATATATTCCGACATTCGTCTTCAGCTCCAGCTCCAAGTAGCAGCAGTCAGTGTCATCTTAACACTGATCCCTCTCCAATGGATTATTTGGCCATAGTCGTGGCACTCGTTGTTGTCACCGCCTCGTCCATTGCCATCCACCTCCTCGCCAGAGCCAAGAAAGCACGGCCGGGCAACCTTCCCCCGGGCTCCCTCGGCCTGCCGGTTATCGGCCAGAGCCTCGGCCTCCTTCGGGCCATGCGCGGCGACGGCGGCAGCCGCTGGATCCAGGACCGGATCGACAGGTACGGGCCCGTGTCCAAGCTGTCACTGTTCGGCAGGCCGACGGTGCTCCTGGCCGGGCCGGCGGCCAACAAGTTCCTGTTCTTCAGCGGCGCTTTCTCCACCCGGCAGCCCCGGTCCGTGCAGCGGATACTCGGGGAGAAGAGCATCCTCGACCTCCACGGCGCCGACCACCGGCGCATCCGCGGCGCCCTGCTCGAGTTCCTCAGGCCGGACATGCTCAAGGCGTACGTGGGCAGGATCGACGGCGAGGTGCGGCGCCACCTCCAGGAGAACTGGGCCGGCCGCGCCACCGTCACGGTGCTGCCGCTCATGAAGCGGCTCACGTTCGACATCATCTCAGCGCTGCTCTTCGGTCTCGAGAGGGGCGCCGTGCGGGACGCCCTGGCCGCCGACTTCGTGCGCATGGTCGAGGGCATATGGGCCGTCCCGGTGAACCTGCCGTTCACGGCCTTCAGCCGGAGCCTCAAGGCTAGCGGCAGAGCCCGCCGGGTGCTCCAGGAGATCACCCGGGAGAAGAAGAAGGCCAGCCAGGTGGAGGTGGAGCACGGCAACGGCAAGGCGTCGCGGAACAGCGACCTCATCACCTGCCTGCTCAGCCTGAGGGACGGCCATGGCGAGCGGCTGCTGACCGACGAGGAGATCGTCGACAACGCCATGGTCGCCCTCATCGCCGGCCACGACACGTCGTCCATCCTTATGACGTTCATGGTCCGCCACCTTGCCAGCGACGATGCCACCCTCGCCGCCATGGTTCAAGGCAATTGACTGATTGGTGAATCAAACTACCAACCCGCCATGGTCATGAACACATGAACTCATGATGTGTGTTTCGTTTCGTGATACAGAGCATGAGGAGATCGCCAAGAACAAAGGTGACGGCGAGGCTCTCACCTGGGAAGATCTGGCGAAGATGAAGCTCACATGGCGGGTCGCGCAGGAGACGCTCCGCGTCGTCCCTCCGATCTTCGGCAACTTCAGAAGAGCACTCGAGGACACCGAGTTCGATGGCTACCTCATCCCAAAAGGATGGCAGGTCAGTCCGTACCAATCACCATAGGCAGCTAGTAGAAACCTGATGCAAAATCTTGACGTTTTTCAGGTGTTCTGGACGGCAAACGTGACGCACATGGACGCGAGCATCTTCCACGAGCCGGCCAAGTTCGACCCGTCCCGGTTTGAGACCGAGAACCAAAGGGCGTCGGCGGCGCCGCCGTTCTCCTTCGTCGCCTTCGGGGGCGGCCCGAGGATCTGCCCAGGGATAGAGTTTTCCAGGATCGAGACGCTGGTGACGATGCACCACCTTGTGAGGCAGTTCAGATGGAAGCTCTGCTGCAAGGAGGACACCTTCGTGAGGGACCCCATGCCGTCGCCGCTGCTCGGCCTGCCCGTCCAAATCGAGCACAGGGCCTCTCCTTGATCCTCACCAATCCTCAAAAGTTACAACAATCTCCATATCATGATCGGTCGGTCGGTCAGTCGCACCACAGCATTGCAGACTTGCAGTAGAATAGAGAGATAAATGAAAATGTAGCGGGAGATATGAGAGGAGGCATATACGAATAACAAAGTAATCAACTATTTGTCTCACAAGAATAAAATGGGCAACAACAAAGATGATTTGCTTCACGGTTATTTGGTGTTCGTAGAGGCAGCATGTACACCACATCAATGGAGATGGTATGGATCCAGCAGGCTCACTCCGCAGTCATTGGCAAGTAGACCTCGTTTTGTTTTGTCTATATAGCATTGTTTTGCAGCAAAATGATTTCAAAATGTAATTTCTTTATAGCATTGCTCTTGTGTTTAGGCTCAATGGCGCAAAATCAAGAGAAACACATGAGGTGGAGGTCAGCATATCTGTATTCACTAGATTCCAAAGGCATTATGGTTTTGAAATCATGAGAGAGGTCCTGAATAAAGATGGAAAATCATAACTAGTAGTCTCGGTTTAACACAGTTTCTAAAGTCATCTGAAATCGTTTGCCTGAGTTCAAACTCTGAAATCGTTTGCCTGAGTTCAAACTCTGAAATAATTCTCTCTAGTAACATACTGATTTACTTCATTTTTCACAGACCGCTGATTTCCCGAATTAGATTTTCTTTTTGCTAAGCCATCCTGCCACATACCTTCTGTCCAAGACCAAACCTCGTAGGCTGGTCATAGCTTTCGAGCACGGAAGTGGATCAAGGAGCAACACACTCGACGGCAGCGGCACAGGATGCCTACGGTCCACCGCACCTTCCTTCCGTGCCGGTGCACTCACCGTGGAATATTCAGATCAGGGTTCTATCTGCAATTCTGCATCACTAATCATGCCAAGTTACATATGGTTTCCTAGGCAAAAACATACATAATCAGAAGTTCATAACCAGAACACAGCAATTAGCACACAAGATGGTTGAAATCTTCAAAAATAAAGGATTAGTCCACTTGGTTTGATTGAAGCACTCACGCCATAAATAAATCATGCTCAACACAATAGCATCAAACAAGTAGTCATCCTGAACACAACAAAACATGCATTAGCAACATTTCGTTCTCAGGATTAAACAAGCACTCATCCACACCAAGCAAACAGAATCCGGCGGGGCTCCGTTCTCATCAGGGACAGCCCCGGGCACCAACGCCAGCATCCCTCTCCGGTACTCTTCGGTGTTGCTGTACTCATCCATGAAGTTATCCATGCCTATGTACAAGGCCCTGCCCATCTCATGCCACAAGAAAAGGGCCATTGAGATTGGCGGCCTGGCCTGCTTGAGCTCCTCCGGCAGCTTATCCCCCACCTTCAGGCCAAGGCCAAGGTGGTGCTTGACGTAGGCGGCGGCGTCGCGGCGCTGGAAGGCGACCCGGCTGACCAGGCGCGCGGCCAGGCACCTCCGCCGGAACAGAAGCTCGTCGTGGTAGTCGCGCAGCTCCTTGTGTATGTCCATCAGCTCGTGCAGCTCCTCGGTCCCTGACGCGTGCAGCTCCTTCAGGCGGTCGATCCTCCACCGATCCTCGTCCGTCATCGGCACCCGGCGGCGCGTCTTCTTCCCTGCGACGACACCAAAATCAAAGACCATGGGATGGTGAACAAAACCTCCAATGGTTCTCATGGGCTGCGGAGATTGGACCTGGATTCGCGAGGTCCGCGGGAGCGGTTGCCGGTGCGGGGCGCGCGAGCGGCTTCTCCTTTCCGGCGCCGGCCGGCGGGAGCGGTGCTCCGGTGAAGGTGGCCATGGATGGTCGCAGGGGTAAGTTACCGGCGAGGAGGGTTTTGCAGTTGCGGCGATGGAGGGAGGTCAGCGATCGCCGCGACGGAATGAGAACCGGACCGAGTTGAACAGAACTACGTACTGGATCTCCTTTCTCGTGATGGGCTGCATGTGCGCAGCGGCAAGTATTGCTTGGTCTACTTTTTGAGATTTATCAAAAAAACTCAAACAAAAAAAAAACTTTTTGAGATTTATTATGGGATTTTTTCCCCTCGGAAAAAATATTATGGGATTTTTGTTCGATTATTATTCAACTTTGCTTTTTCCAAAATGCCTGAAAAACTGCTATATGAAAATGGGAAGAAAATCGAAAAAAACTGTCCCCTCACTATATGGTTTCTACTTAATTACAAGGAGCATGATTACGAAATAAAACTGAAGAATCCCGCCAACGAAAAATTGGACAAAGGGGCAGCTCATTCCAGCAGTTCTTTTGTTACTTCTCCGGTGTTCTTGACCATAGCGTTCTTTCAAATTTCTCTAGTTTCACTTGGTTTCATATTTGGTTGTGATTCTCTTAGGCAAAGTCTTTTGCAAAAATCATTGATGGATTTTATCGGGTAGGTCAACTGGACACGGATAGCCACACCTCTGACGAAAATAGACGTCCATGCGAATTGATTGGAAAACTACCGCAATATCTGGGGAACGATAGTTGGGGCAGCGGGCGATTAGTTTGCCAGGGAACGGCTCAGCGAGCGTCTTCAATCGCTGAAAAGAACCCCAAGAGCAAAACCCTCTGTGTACGAGAAACTGACCCTCACAAGCACGTGCCCCTAGTTGGGCAAAAACAAGGACCTAGTTAAGCTTAAACTTGTTTATTTTGGACCTGACTTAGATTAGCTACTCAAAAAATGACATGATATACAAAATAAAAATGCCACCTGAGTTCAAAAATGGATCACATACAGAAAAATGCCTTGAACAAAATCTAATTTCAATGCCTTAAGATACAAACGACCGGATAGTGGGGGTATGCTTAAACATAAGTTTCCAATGTCTAAATTTTAAAAAAAAACATCTTATTGTACACAAAAAGGTGCCCGTGATATTTGTACCAAAAAATGCCATACAATGGACGGATGGCCATGGACTCGCAAGCTTCTGATGTGATGGTGCCCGATCTCTCACGAGAGAGGTGGGGGAAGCTTGGTGCCTTGCTAGGAGAAGTGTTAGATGTAGATCTGATAGAACTGGCAGGATCCGTAATGAGTTTATTAGAGTGAGAGTGTTGCATGATGTAGATGAACCCCTCTCTAGGAAAATAGAAACAAGAGAGCGTTGTGCTGGAAGCATTTTCGACTATTCTATGGTACATTCACACGGTGTGCCCTCGGTCTTACTATGGTCGAAAAGACATTCATTCAGAAGATCCTTCAGGAGCGTCCAATCTTTGTCCGGGCTCTTCGGGGAGTCCTTGAAGTAAGAATTGTTGGGTTTCGTAGTAATTTCAAAAATTTTCCTACGCGCACACAGGATCATGTGATGCATAGCAACGAGAGGAGAGTGTTGTCTACGTACCCAACGCAGACCGGCTGCGGAAGCAATGACACGACGTAGAGGAAGTAGTCGTACGTCTTCACGATCCAACCGATCAAGCACCGAAACTACGGCACCTCCGAGTTCGAGCACACGTTCAGCTCGATGACGATCCCCGGACTCCGATCCAGCAAAGTGTCGGGGAAGAGTTTCGTCAGCACGACGGCGTGGTGACGATCTTGATGAACTACAGCAGCAGGGCTTCGCCTAAACTCCGCTACAGTATTATCGAGGAATATGGTGGCAGGGGGCACCGCACACGGCTAAGGAATCGATCACGTGGATCAACTTGTGTCAACTTGTGTGTTTAGAGGTGCCTCTGCCTCCGTATATAAAGGATGGAGGAGGAGGAGGCCGGCCAAGGCAAAGGTGCGGCCAGGATAGGGAGTCCTACTAGGACTCCAAGTCCTAGTAGGAGTCCACCAAGAGGGGAGGAAGGGAGAAGGAATAGGAGGAGAAGGAGAGGTGGCCGGCCCCCTTTTCCCTAGTCCAATTCGGACTAGAGGGGAGGGGGGGCGCAGCCTTTTTCTCCTCTTCCCACTAAAGCCCATCAAGGCCCAATACTCTTCCCCGTATTCCCGTAACCCCCCGGTACTCCGAAAAATACCCGAATCACTCGGAACCTTTCCGAACTCCGAATATAGTCGTCCAATATATCGATCTTTACGTCTCGGCCATTTCGAGACTCCTCGTCATGTCCCCGATCTCATCCGGGACTCCGAACTCCTTCGGTACATCAAAACTCATAAACTCATAATATAACTGTCATCGAAACCTTAAGCGTGCGGACCCTACGGGTTCGAGAACAATGTAGACATGACCAAGACACGTTTCCGGTCAATAACCAATAGCGGGACCTGGATGCCCATATTGGCTCCTACATATTCTACGAAGATCTTTATCGGTCAGACCGCATAACGACATACGTTGTTCCCTTTGTCATCGGTATGTTACTTGCCCGAGATTTGATCGTCGGTATCCAATACCTAGTTCAATCTCGTTACCGGCAAGTCTCTTTACTCGTTCCGTAATACATCATCTCACAACTAACATATTAGTTGCAGTGCTTGCAAGGCTTATGTGATGTGCATTACCGAGAGGGCCCAGAGATACCTCTCCGACAATCGGAGTGACAAATCCTAATCTCTAAATACGCCAACCCAACATCTACCTTTGGAGACACCTGTAATGCTCCTTTATAATCACCCATTTACGTTGTGACGTTTGGTAGCACCCAAAGTGTTCCTCCGGCAAACGGGAGTTACATAATCTCATAGTCGTAGGAACATGTATAAGTCATGAAGAAAGCAATAGCAACATACTAAACGATCAGGTGCTAAGCTAATGGAATGGGTCATGTCAATCAGATCATTCTACTAATGATGTGACCTCGTTAATCAAATAACAACTTATTGTTCATGGTTAGGAAACATAACCATCTTTGATTAACGAGCTAGTCAAGTAGAGGCATACTAGTGACACTCTGTTTGTCTATGTATTCACACATGTATTATGTTTCCGGTTAATACAATTCTAGCATGAATAATAAACATTTATCATGATATAAGGAAATAAATAATAACTTTATTATTGCCTCTAGGGCATATTTCCTTCAGTCTCCCACTTGCACTAGAGTCAATAATCTAGTTCACATCGCCATGTGATTTAACAGCAATAGTTCATATCACCATGTGATTAACACCCATAGTTCACATCGCTATGTAACCAACACCCAAAGGGTTTACTAGATTCAGTAATCTAGTTTACATCGCTATGTGATTAACACCCAAAGAGTACTAAGGTGTGATCATGTTTTGCTCGTGAGAGAAGCTTAGTCAACGGGTCTGTCATATTCAGAGCCGTATGTATTTTGCAAATATCCTATGTCTACAATGCTCTGTGCGGAGCTACTCTAGCTAATTGCTCCCACTTTCAATATGTATCCAGATTGAGACTTAGAGTCATCTGGATCAGTGTAAAAGTTTGCACTGATGTAACTTTTACAACAAACTCTTTTATCACCTCCATAATCGAGAAACATCTCCTTAGTCCTTACTAAGGATATTCTTGACCAATGTCCAGTGATCTACTCCTAGATCACTATTGTACTCCCTTGCCAAATACAGAGCAAGGTATACAATAGGTCTGGTACATAGCATAGCATACTTTATAGAACCTATGACTGAGGCATAGGGAATGACTTTTCATTCTCTTTCTATTTTCTGCTGTGGTCGGGATTTGAGTCTTACTCAATTTCATACCTTTGCAACACAGGCAAGAACTCTTTCTTTAACTGTTCCATTTTGAACTATTTCAAAATCTTGCCAAGGTATGTAGTCATTGAAAATCTTTATCAAGTGTCTTGATCTATCTCAATAGATCTTGATTCTCAATATATAAGTAGCTTTTACTGAGGTCTTTTCTTGAAAAACTTTTATTCAAATATCCCTTTATGCTATCCAGAAATTCTATATCATTTCCAATCAATAATATGTCATTCACATATAATATCAGAAATGCTACAGAGCTCCCACTCACTTTCTTGTAAATACAGGCTTCTCCAAAAGTCTGTATAAAACCAAATGCTTTGATCACACTATCAAAACGTTTATTCCAACTCTGAGAGGCTTACACCAGTCCATAAATGGATCGCTGGAGCTTGCACACTTTGTTAGCTCCCTTTGGATCGACAAAACCTTCCGGTTGCATCATATACAACTCTTCTTCCAGAAATCCATTCAGGAATGCAGTTTTGACATCCATCTGCCAAATTTCATAATCATAAAATGCGGCAATTGCTAACATGATTCGGACAGACTTTTAAGCATCAATACGAGTAAGAAAATCTCATCGTATTCAACACCTTGAACTTTGTCAAAAACCTTTTTCGACAAGTCTAGCTTTGTAGATAGTAACACTACTATCAACGTCCGTCTTCCTCTTGAAGATCCATTTATTCTTAATGACTCACCGATCATCGGGCAAGTCAATCAAAGTCTACACTTTGTTCTCATACATGGATCATATCTCAGATTTCATGGTCTCAAGCCATTTCATGGAATCTGGGCTCATCATTGCTTCCTCATAGTTCGTAGGTTCATCATGGTCTAGTAACATGACTTCCAGAACATGATTACCGTACCACTCTGGTGCGGATCTTACTCTGGAAGACCTACGAGGTTTGGTAGTAACTTGATCTGAAGTTTGATGATCATCATCATTAACTTCCTCACTTATTGGTGTAGGAATCACTGGAACTGATTTCTGTGATGAACTACTTTCCAATAAGGGAGAAGGTATAATTACCTCATCAAGTTCTACTCTCCTCCCACTCACTTCTTTCGAGAGAAACTCCTTCTCTGGAAAGGATCCATTTTAGCAACGAATGTCTTGCCTTCGGATCTGTGATAGAAGGTGTACCCAACAATTTCCTTTGGGTATGAAGACGCACTTCTCCGATTTGGGTTCGAGCTTATCAGGATGAAACCTTTTTCACATAAGCATCGCAGCCCCAAACTTTAAGAAACAACAGGTTAGGTTTACTGCTAAACCATAGTTCATACAGTGTCGTCTCAACGGATTTAGATGGTGCCCTATTTTAAAACGTGAATGCAGCTGTCTCTAATGCATAACCCCAAAACGATAGTGGTAAAGAGATATCATAGATCGCACCATATCAAATAAAGTGCGGTTACGACGTTCGGACACACCATAACGATGTGGTGTTCCAGGTGGCGTGAGCTGTGAAACTATTCCACATTGTTTTAATTGAAGACCAAACTCGTAACTCAAATATTTGTCTCCGCGATCAGATCGCAGAAACTTTATTTTCTTGTTACGATGATTTTTCCACTTCACTCTGAAATTCTTTGAACCTTTCAACTATTTCAGACTTATGTTTCATCAAGTAGATATACCCATATCTGCTCAAATCATCTTGTGAAGGTCAGAAAACAACGATGCTTGCCACGAGCAACAGCACTCATTGGATCGCATACATCGGTATGTATTAGGGCATGTACAATGATTCTATCTTAGCAATGCCACGTAGGATAAATGATGAGGTGGAGGAGAGAGAAATCATAAGAGAAGGCTTGTCTTCTCTTAATTAAGAGAAGGCAAGAGATGATCTCTTAGCACAATATGTCTCACCATATTTTTAGGAATAACTAGTTATTGAAGATAAGGCTAAGAGATGACCCATTGTAGACATGTTTTTTTGTTATCTCTAAATTACATGCAAGATTTAAGATAAGACCGCTTTATCAACCATTGTACATGCCCTTATTTCCAACAAGTCAGTAACTCGTTCCATTGTTCCGAAGAACGGAGTTTTAGTCATCTTGCCCAAAAGGCACGGTTCGCAAGCATCAAATGATTCATAACCAAGTGATTCCGAAAATCCATCTTTATGGAGTTTCTTCATGCGCTTTACACCGATATGACCCAAACGGCAGTGCCACAAATAAGTTGCACTATCATTATTAACTTTGCATCTTTTGGCATCAATATTATGAATATGTGTATCACTACGATCGAGATCCAATGAACCATTTTCATTGGGTGTGTAACCATATAAGGTTTTATTCATGTAAATAGAACAACAGTTTATTCTCTTACTTAAATGAATAACCGTATTGCAATAAACATGATCAAATCATATTCATGCTCAACGCAAACACCAAATAACATTTATTTAGGTTCAACACTAATCCCGAAAGAATAGGGAGTGTGCGATGATGATCATTTCAATCTTGAAACTACTTTCAACACACATCATCACTTCACCCTTAACTAGTTTCTGTTTATTCTGCAACTCCCGTTTCGAGTTACTACTCTTAGTAACTGAACCAGTACCAAATACCGAGGGGTTGCTATAAACACTAGTAAAGCACACATCAAACACCTGTATATCAAATATACCCCTTTTCATTTTGCCATCCTTCTTATCCACCAAATATTTAGGGTAGTTCCGCTTCCAGTGACCATTTCCTTTGTAGTGTAAGCACTCAGTTTCAGGCTTTGGTTCAGCTTTGGGCTTCTTCGTGGGAGTGACAACTTGCTTGTCAATCTACTTGAAGTTCCCCTTTCTTTCCCTTTGCCCTTTTTCTTGAAACTAGTGATCTTGTCAACCATCAACACTTGATGCTTTTTCTTGATTTCTACCTTCGTTGATTTCAACATCACGAAGAGCTCGGGAATCATTTTCATCATCCCTTGCATACTATAGTTCATCACGAAGTTCTACTAACTTGGTGATGGTGACTAGAGAATTCTGTCAATCACTATCTTATCTGGAAGATTAACTCCCACTGAATTCAAGCGATTGAAGTACCCAGACAATCTGAGCACATGCTCACTAGTTGAGCGATTCTCCTCCATCTTTTAGCTATAGAACTTGTTGGAGACTTCATATCTCTCAACTCGGGTATTTGCTTGAAATATAAACTTCAATTCCTGGAACATCTCATATGGTCCATGATTTGAGGTTTATCCTCATTGCTGCACAGAAGAATTATGTCCTTGATGCACCGCTAGGTGACAGACCTATTGCAGGAGCAGATACAGACGTTATGAACGTTTGGCTAGCTCAATATGATGACTACTTGATAGTTTAGTGCACCATGCTTAATGGCTTAGAATCGGGACTTCAAAGACGATTTGAACGTCATGGACCATATGAGATGTTCTAGGAGTTGAAGTTAATATTTCAAGCAAATACCCGAGTTGAGAGATATGAAGTCCCCAACAAGTTCTATAGCTAAAAGATGGAGGAGAATCGCTCAAGTAGTGAGCATGTGCTCAGATTGTCTAGGTACTACAATCGCTTGAATCAAGTGGGAGTTAATCTTCCAGATAAGATAGTGATTGACAGAATTCTCTAGTCACCATCACCAAGTTAGTAGAACTTCGTGATGAACTATAATATGCAAGGGATAACGGAAACAACTCCCAAGCTCTTCATGATGCTGAAATCAACGAAGGTAGAAATCGAGAAAAACATCAAGTGTTGATGGTAGACAAGATCACTAGTTTCAAGAAAAGGGCAGAGGGAAGAAGGGGAACTTCAAGAAGAACAGCAAGCAAGTTGCTGCTCAAGTGAAGAAGCCCAAGTCTGGTCCTAAGCCTGAGACTAAGTGTTCTACTGCAAAGGGACTGGTCACTGGAAGCGAAACTACCCCAAGTGATTGGCAGAAAAGAAGGATGGCAAAATGAACATAAGTATATTTGATATACATGGTATTGATGTGTACTTTACTAGTGTTTATAGCAACCCCTCAGTATTTGATACTAGTTCAGTTGCTAAGATTAGTAACTCGAAACGGGAGTTGCAGAATAAACAAAGACTAGTTAAGGGTGAAGTGACGATGTGTGTTGGAAGTGGTTCCAAGATTGATATGATCATCATCGCACACTCCCTATACTTTCGGGATTAGTGTTGAACCTGAATAAGTGTTATTTGGTGTTTGCGTTAAGCATGAATATGATTTGATCATGTTTATTGTAATACGATTATTCATTTAAGTAAGAGAATAAATTGTTGTTCTGTTTACATGAATAAAACCTTATATGGTTACACACCCAATGAAGATAGTTCGTTGGATCTCGATCGTAGTGATACACATAATCATAATATTGAAACCAAAAAGATGCAAAGTTAATAATGATAGTGCAAATTATTTGTAGCACTGCCGTTTAGGTCATATTGGTGTAAAGCGCATGAAGAAACTCCATGCTGATGGGATTTTGGAATCACTTGATTATGAATCACTTGATGCTTGCGAACCATGCCTCATGGGCAAGATGACTAAGACTCCGTTCTCCGGAGTGAGCAACTAACTTATTGGAAATAATACATACTGATGTATGCGGTCCAATGAGTGTTAAGGCTCACGGCAAGTATCATTATTTTCTGAACTTCACAGATGATTTGAGCAGATATGGGTATATCTACTTGATGAAACATAAGTCTGGAACATTTGAAAAGTTCAAAGAATTTCAGAGTGAAGTGGAAAATCATCGTGACAAGAAAATAAAGTTTCTATGATCTGATCACGGAGACAAATATTTAAGTTACGAGTTTGGTCTTCAATTAAAACAATGTGGAATAGTTTCACAAACTCATGCCACATGGAACACCATAGCATAATGGTGTGTCCGAACGTCATAACCGTTCTTTATTGGATATAGTGCAATCTATGATGTCTCTTACCGATCTACCACTATCGTTTTGGGGTTATGCATTAGAGACAACTGCATTCACGTTAAATAGGGCACCATCTAAGTCCGTTGAGACGACACAATCTGAACTGTGGTTTGGCAAGAAACCAAAGTTGTCGTTTCTTAAAGTTTGGGACTGCGATGCTTATGTGAAAAAGTTTCAACATGATAAGCTCGAACCCAAATCGGAGAAGTAAATCTTCATAGGAAATCCAAAGGAAACTATTGGATACACCTTCTATCACAGATCCGAAGGCAAGACTTTTGTTGCTAAATTCGGAAACTTTCTAGAGAAGGGGTTTCTCTCGAAAGAAGTGAGTGGGAGGAAAGTAAAAACTTGATAAGGTAATTGTACCTTCTCCCTTATTGGAAAGTAGTTCATAACAGAAATCTGTTCCTGTGACTACTACACCAATTAGTGAGGAAGCTAATGATGATGATCATGTAACTTCAGATCAAGTTACTACCGAATCTCGCAGGTAAACCAGAGTGAGATCCGCACCAGAGTGGTACGGTAATCCTGTTCTGGAAGTCATGTTACTAGACCATGACGAACTTGCGAACTATGAGGAAGCGATGATGAGCCCAGATTCCGCAAAATGGCTTGAGGCCATGAAATCTGAGATGGGATCCATGTATGAGAACAAAGTATAGACTTTGGTTGACTTGCCCGATGATCGGCAAGCCATAGAAAATAAATGGATCTTCAAGAGGAAGACGGACGCTGATAGTAGTGTTACTATCTACAAAGCTAGAATTGTCGCAAAAGGTTTTCAACAAGTTCAAGGTGTTGACTACGATGAGAGCTTCTCACTCGTATCTATGCTTGAGTCTGTCCGAATCATGTTAGTAATTGCCGCATTTTATGAAATCTGGCAAATGGATAAACAAAACTGCATTCCTTAATGGATTTATTAAAGAAGAGTTGTATATGATACAACCAGAAGGTTTTCTCAATCCGAAAGGTGCTAACAAAATGTGCAAGCTCCAACGATCCATCTGTGGACTGGTGCAAGCATCTCGGAGTTGGAATATACGCTTTGATGAGTTGATCAAAGCATATAGTTTTATACAGACTTGCGGTGAAGTCTGTATTTACAAGAAAGTGAGTGGGAGCACTACAGCATTTCTGATAAGTATATGTGAATGACATATTGTTGATCGGAAATAATGTAGAATTATTCTGTAAAGCATAAAGGAGTGTTTGAAAGGAGTTTTTCAAAGAAAGACTTCGGTGAAGCTGCTTACATATTGAGCTCCAAGATCTTTAGAGATAGATCAAGACGCTTGATAAGTTTTTTCAATGAGTACATACCTTGACAAGATTTTGAAGTAGTTCAAAATGGAGCAGTCAAAGAAAGAGTTCTTGCCTGTATTACAAGGTGTGAAGTTGAGTAAGACTCAAAGCCCGACCATGACAGAAGATAGAAAGAGAATGAAAGTCATTCCCTATGCCTTGGCCATAGGTTCTATAAAGTATGTCATGCTGTATACCAGATCTATTGTATACCCTGCACTGATTTGGCAAGGGAGTACAATAGTGATCTAGGAGTAGATCACTGGACAGCGGTCAGAATTATCCTTAGTGAAATAAGGATATGTTTCTCAATTATGGACGTGACAAAAAGGTTTGTCGTAAAGGGTTACGCCGATGCAAGTTCTGACACTAATCTAGATGACTCTAAGTCTCGGTCTAGATACATATTGAAAGTGGGAGCAATAAGCTAGAGTAGCTCCGTGCAGAGCATTGTTGACATAGAAATTCGCAAAATACTTACGGATCTGAATGTGACAGACCCGTTGACTAAAATTATCTCACAAGCAAAACATGATCACACCTTAGTACTCTTTGGGTGTTAATCACATAGCGATGTGAACTAGTTTATTGACTCTAGTAAACCCTTTGGGTGTTTATCACATATCGATGTGAACTATGGGTGTTAATCGCATGGTGATGTGAACTATTGCTGTTAAATCACATGGCGATGTGAACTAGATTATTGACTCTAGTGCAAGTGGGAGACTGAAGGAAATATGCCCTAGAGGCAATAATAAAGTTATTATTTATTTCCTTATAATCATGATAAATGTTTATTATTCATGCTAGAATTGTATTAACCGGAAACATAATACATGTGTGAATACATAGACAAACAAAGTGTCACTAGTATGCCTCTACTTGACTAGCTCGTTAATCAAAGATGGTTATGTTTCCTGACCATGAACAATGAGTTGTTATTTGATTAACGAGGTCACATCATTAGTTGAATGATCTGATTGACATGACCCATTCCATTAGCTTAGCACCCGATCGTTTAGTATGTTGCTATTGCTTTCTTCATGACTTATACATGTTCCTATAACTATGAGAGTATGCAACTCCCGTTTACCGGAGGAACATTTTGGGTACTACCAAACGTCACAACGTAACTGGGTGATTATAAAGGAGTACTATAGGTGTCTCCAAAGGTACATGTTGGGTTGGCGTATTTCGAGATTAGGTTTTGTCACTCCGATTGTCGGAGAGGTATCTCTGGGCCCTCTCGGTAATGCACATCACATAATCCTTGCAAGCATTACAACTAATATGTTAGTTGTGAGATGATGTATTACGGAACGAGTAAAGAGACTTGCCGGTAACGAGATTGAACTAGGTATTGGATACCGACGATCGAATCTCGGGCAAGTAACATACCGATGACAAAGGGAACAACGTATGTCGTTATGCGGTCTGACCGATAAAGATCTTCGTAGAATATGTAGGAGCCAATATGGACATCCAGGTCCCGCTATTGGTTATTGACCGGAGACGTGTCTCGGTCATGTCTACATTGTTCTCGAACCCGTAGGGTCCGCACGCTTAAGGTTACGATGACAGTTATATTATGAGTTTATGCATTTTGATGTACCGAAGGTTGTTCGGAGTCCCGGATGTGATCACGGACATGACGAGGAGTCTCGAAATGGTCGAGACGTAAAGATTGATATATTGGAAGCCTATGTTTGGATATCGGAAGTGTTCCGGGTGAAATCGGGATTTTACCGGAGTACCGTGAAGGTTACCGGAACCCCCCGGGAGCTAAATGGGCCATGATGGGCCTTAGTGGAAAAGAGAAGAGGCATCCCTACATGGGCTGTGCGCCTCCCCCTTCCCCTAGTCCTATTAGGACTAGGAGAGGTGGTCGGCCCCCTCTCTCTCTTTTCCCCTTCCGCGAATCCTATTCCAACTAGGATTGGGGGGGAATCCTACTCCCAGAGGGAGTAGGACTCTCCTGGCGCACCCCTTGTGGCCGGCCAGCCTCCCCCCCCCTTTGGTCCTTTATATACTGAGGTAGAGGCACCCTAGAACACACAAGTTGATCCACGTGATCTATTCCTTAGCCGTGTGCGGTGCCCCCAGCCACCATATTCCTCGATATTACTGTAGCGGAGTTTAGGCGAAGCCCTGCTGCTGTAGTGCATCAAGATCGTCACCACGCCATCGTGATGACGAAACTCTTCCCCGACACTTTGCTGGATCGGAGTCCGGGGATCGTCATCGAGCTGAACGTGTGCTCGAACTCGGAGGTGCCGTAGTTTCGGTGCTTGATCGGTTGGATCGTGAAGACGTACGACTACTTCCTCTACGTCGTGTCAATGCTTCCGCAGTCGGTCTGCGTTGGGTACATAGACAACACTCTCCCCTCTCGTTGCTATGCATCACATGATCTTGCGTGTGCGTAGGAAAATTTTGAAATTACTACGAAACCCAACAATTTGTTCACCCACCGTAATACTTATACTATCTTGAGAGAAGCCACTAGTGAAACCTATGGCCCACGGGTCTATTCTCCATTATATTAATCTCCCCTCAACTAGCTATTTATGGCGCCATTTATTTGCAATCTTTATTTTCCAATCTATATCATAAAAATACCAAAAATATTTATCTTATTATCTCTATCAGATCTCACATTCGTATGTGACCGTGAAGGGATTGACAACCCCTTTATCGCGTTGGTTGCGAGGTTCTTGTTTGTTTGTGCAGGTACTAGGCAACTTGCGTGTAATCTCCTACTGGATTGATACCTTGGTTCTCAAAAACTGAGGAAAATAATACTTACGCTACTTTGTTGCATCACCCTTTTCCTCTTCAAGGGAAAACCAATGCAGTGCTCAAGAGGTAGCAAGAAGGATTTGTGGTGCCGTTGCCGGGGAGATCTACTCACAAGTCAAGACATACCAAGTACCCATCACAAACTCTTATCCCTCGCATTACATTATTTGCCATTTGCCTCTCATTTTCCTCTCCCCCACTTCACCCTTGCCGTTTTATTTGCCCTCTCTTTTTGTTCGCCTCTCTTTTTCCGCTTGCTTCTTGTATGCGTGTGTGTTGGATTGTTTGTCACGATGGCTCAAGATAATACTAAATTGTGTGATTTTTCCAATACCAACAATAATGATTTTATTAGCACTCCGATTGCTCCCCTTACCGATGTTGAATCTTGTGAGATTAATACTGCTTTGCTGAATCTTGTCATGAAAGATCCGTTTTCCGACCTTCCTAGTGAAGATGCCGCTACCCATCTGAATAGCTTCATTGATTCGTGTGATATGCAAAAGAAGAAAGATGTGGATAATGATATTTTTAAATTGAAGCTATTTCTGTTTTCACTTAGAGATCGTGTTAAAACTTGGTTATCTTCTTTGCTTAAAAATACTATTGATTCATGGAATAAGTGCAAAGATGCTTTTATCTCTAAGTATTATCCTCCTGCTAAGATCATCTCTCTTAGAAACGATATTATGAACTTTAAGCAACTAGATCATGAGCATGTCGCACAATCTTGGGAGAGGATGAAATTAATGATTCATAATTGCCCTACTCATGGTTTGAATTTATGGATGATCATACAAAAAAATTATGTTGGCTTGAATTTTGCTTCTAGAAATCTCTTAGATTTGGCCGAAGGAGGCACTTTTATGGAAAGCACTTTAGGAGAAGCTACCAAACTCCTAGATAATATTATGGTTAATTATTCTACTAATAAAAATGTTCATGCTATAGAAGAAATTAATGTTTTGAGTGGGACGATGGATGAACTTATGAAATTGTTTGCTAATAAGAGTGTTTCTTATGATCCTAATGATTTTCCTTTGTCTACTTTGATTGAGAATAATAATGAATCTATGGATGTAAATTTTGTTGGTAGGAACAATTTTGGTAACAACGCGTATAGAGGAAATTTTAATCCTAGGCCTTTTCCTAGTAATTCCTCTAATAATTATGGTAATTCCTACAACAATTTTTATGGAAATTATAATAAAATTCCCTCTGATTTCTAATCTAACATGAAAGAATTTATTAGTTCACAAAAGAGTTTCAATGCTTTGATTGAAGAAAAACCGTCTAAGATTGATGAGTTGGCTAGGAACGTGGATAAAATTTCTCTTGATGTTGATTCTTTGAAACTTAGATCTATTCTACCTAAACATGATATCAATGAGTCTCTCAAAGCCATGAGAATTTCCATTGATGAGTGCAAAGAAAGAACAACTAGGATGCGTGCTAAAAAAGATAGCTTTATAAAATCATGTTCTTCTAGTTTTGATGATAATAAGGATGAAGATCTAAAAGTGATTGATGAGTCTCCTATTAAATCTTTGTTTTGTAATATGAATCTTGATAATGATGGGACTCGAGATGAGTCAACTTTAATTAAAAGGCGTCCCGGTGAGTCGGAGTTTTTAGATCTTGATGCAAAAATTGGTAAAAGTGGGATTGATGAGGTCAAAACTTTACGTAGCAATGAACCCACTATTTTGGATTTCAAGGAATTTAATTATGATATTTTTTTTCTTTAATAGATTGTATTTCCTTATTGCAATCCATGCTAAATTCTCCGCATGCTTACAATCAAAATAAAGCTTTTACTAAACATATCTTTGATGCTTTAATGTAATCTTATGAAGAAAAGCTTGAATTGGAAGTTTCTGTCCCTAAAAAACTTTTTGATGAGTGCGAACCCACTATTAAAATTAAGATTAAAGATCATGAATGATATGCTTTATGTGATTTGGTTGCCAGCGTTTCCACGATTCCAAAAACTTTGTGTGACGTGTTAGGATTCCGTGAATTTGATGATTGTTCTTTAAATTTGCATCTTGCAGATTCCACTATTAAGAAACCTATGGAAAGGATTAATGATGTTCTTATTGTTGCAAATAGGAATTATGTGCCCATAAATTTCATTGTTATTGACATTGATTGCAATCCTACATATCCCATTATTCTTGGTAGACCTTTCCTTAGAATATTGGTGCAATTATTGATATGAAAGAAGGGAATATTATATTCCAATTTCCATTAAGGAAAGGCATGGAACACTTTCGTAGAAAGAAAATTAAATTACCTTATGAATCTATTATGAGAGCCACTTATGGATTGCATACCAAAGATGATAATATATAGATCTATCCTTGCTTTTATGCCTAGCTAGGGGCGTTAAACGATAGCGCTTGTTGGGAGGCAACCCAATTTTATTTTTGTTCCTTGCTTTTGGTTCTGTTTAGTTATAAATAATTCGTGTAGCCTCTGTTTAGATGTGGTTTTATGCTTTTAATTAGTGTTTGTGCCAAGTAGAACCTTTCTGAAGACTTGGGGAAAGTCTTTGCGATTTTGCTGTAAAAAACAGAAACTTTAGCGCTCACGAGATTTGCTTCCATTTTTTTACTGGAGAGTACGATTAGGTTGATTCTTTTTGAAGATGATCACTAGATAAATTCCTCACGTCCAGCAATTTATTTCAGAATATTTGGGGTTACAGAAGTATTCGAAACGTACAAACTACTACAGGTTGTTCTGTTTTTGACAAATTCTGTTTTTCGTGTGTTGTTTGCTTATTTTGATGAATCTATGCCTAGTATCGGAGGGTATGAACTATAGAGAAGTTGGAATACAGTAGGTTTAACACCAAAATAAATAAATAAATAGTTCATTACAATATCTTAAGTGGTGGTTTGTTTTCTTATACTAACGGAGCTCATGAGATTTTCTGTTTAAGTTTTGTGTTGTGAAGTTTTCAAGTTTTGGGTAAAGATGTGATGGATTATGGAATAAGGAGTGGTAAGAGCCTAACTTTGGGGATGCCCAAGGCACCCCAAGGTAAAATTCAAGAATAACCAAAAGCCTAAGCTTGGGGATACCCCGGAAGGCATCCCCTCTTTCGTCTTCTTCTATCGGTAACTTTACTTGAGACTATATTTTTATTCACCACATGATATGTGTTTTGCTTGGAGCGTATTGTATGATTTGAGTCTTTGCTTTTTAGTTTACCACAATCATTCTTACTGTACACACTTTTTGGGAGAGACACACATGAATTGAAATTTATTAGAATACTCTATGTGCTTCACTTATATCTTTTGAGCTAGACAATTTTACTGTAGTGCTTCACTTAGGGTCACCGCAACCATGCATGCGAAGACGACAACGACGACGGAGTCGCACTCCGCATCCATCTGCTCCTCCGCCAGGCGATGCTCCTCGAAGAGGGACAGATTATGGTCTTGCTCTGCCAATAGTTGTCTGAGCTCCTAAAAGAATTGCCAATTTCATGCGTGCATCTTACTATTGACGGATGATGGCACTGTCATCGCTTCCTAGGACTTGTCTTCTACCTCAAGAGCATATACCATTTTTTGTCTTGAACCGAGAGGGCATCTCAGCGTTTTGGAGTTCGTCGTTGGAAATGGCGGATTCTTTCTTGTTTGAAATCTCCGGCGCATGCATCATGACTACGTGTTGAACTACGCCATCTGACAGCAATTTCGTTCCCGCAAAAACAACCTGCCCATGCTCGCCTATATATTCCGACATTCGTCTTCAGCTCCAGCTCCAAGTAGCAGCAGTCAGTGTCATCTTAACACTGATCCCTCTCCAATGGATTATTTGGCCATAGTCGTGGCACTCGTTGTTGTCACCGCCTCGTCCATTGCCATCCACCTCCTCGCCAGAGCCAAGAAAGCACGGCCGGGCAACCTTCCCCCGGGCTCCCTCGGCCTGCCGGTTATCGGCCAGAGCCTCGGCCTCCTTCGGGCCATGCGCGGCGACGGCGGCAGCCGCTGGATCCAGGACCGGATCGACAGGTACGGGCCCGTGTCCAAGCTGTCACTGTTCGGCAGGCCGACGGTGCTCCTGGCCGGGCCGGCGGCCAACAAGTTCCTGTTCTTCAGCGGCGCTTTCTCCACCCGGCAGCCCCGGTCCGTGCAGCGGATACTCGGGGAGAAGAGCATCCTCGACCTCCACGGCGCCGACCACCGGCGCATCCGCGGCGCCCTGCTCGAGTTCCTCAGGCCGGACATGCTCAAGGCGTACGTGGGCAGGATCGACGGCGAGGTGCGGCGCCACCTCCAGGAGAACTGGGCCGGCCGCGCCACCGTCACGGTGCTGCCGCTCATGAAGCGGCTCACGTTCGACATCATCTCAGCGCTGCTCTTCGGTCTCGAGAGGGGCGCCGTGCGGGACGCCCTGGCCGCCGACTTCGTGCGCATGGTCGAGGGCATATGGGCCGTCCCGGTGAACCTGCCGTTCACGGCCTTCAGCCGGAGCCTCAAGGCTAGCGGCAGAGCCCGCCGGGTGCTCCAGGAGATCACCCGGGAGAAGAAGAAGGCCAGCCAGGTGGAGGTGGAGCACGGCAACGGCAAGGCGTCGCGGAACAGCGACCTCATCACCTGCCTGCTCAGCCTGAGGGACGGCCATGGCGAGCGGCTGCTGACCGACGAGGAGATCGTCGACAACGCCATGGTCGCCCTCATCGCCGGCCACGACACGTCGTCCATCCTTATGACGTTCATGGTCCGCCACCTTGCCAGCGACGATGCCACCCTCGCCGCCATGGTTCAAGGCAATTGACTGATTGGTGAATCAAACTACCAACCCGCCATGGTCATGAACACATGAACTCATGATGTGTGTTTCGTTTCGTGATACAGAGCATGAGGAGATCGCCAAGAACAAAGGTGACGGCGAGGCTCTCACCTGGGAAGATCTGGCGAAGATGAAGCTCACATGGCGGGTCGCGCAGGAGACGCTCCGCGTCGTCCCTCCGATCTTCGGCAACTTCAGAAGAGCACTCGAGGACACCGAGTTCGATGGCTACCTCATCCCAAAAGGATGGCAGGTCAGTCCGTACCAATCACCATAGGCAGCTAGTAGAAACCTGATGCAAAATCTTGACGTTTTTCAGGTGTTCTGGACGGCAAACGTGACGCACATGGACGCGAGCATCTTCCACGAGCCGGCCAAGTTCGACCCGTCCCGGTTTGAGACCGAGAACCAAAGGGCGTCGGCGGCGCCGCCGTTCTCCTTCGTCGCCTTCGGGGGCGGCCCGAGGATCTGCCCAGGGATAGAGTTTTCCAGGATCGAGACGCTGGTGACGATGCACCACCTTGTGAGGCAGTTCAGATGGAAGCTCTGCTGCAAGGAGGACACCTTCGTGAGGGACCCCATGCCGTCGCCGCTGCTCGGCCTGCCCGTCCAAATCGAGCACAGGGCCTCTCCTTGATCCTCACCAATCCTCAAAAGTTACAACAATCTCCATATCATGATCGGTCGGTCGGTCAGTCGCACCACAGCATTGCAGACTTGCAGTAGAATAGAGAGATAAATGAAAATGTAGCGGGAGATATGAGAGGAGGCATATACGAATAACAAAGTAATCAACTATTTGTCTCACAAGAATAAAATGGGCAACAACAAAGATGATTTGCTTCACGGTTATTTGGTGTTCGTAGAGGCAGCATGTACACCACATCAATGGAGATGGTATGGATCCAGCAGGCTCACTCCGCAGTCATTGGCAAGTAGACCTCGTTTTGTTTTGTCTATATAGCATTGTTTTGCAGCAAAATGATTTCAAAATGTAATTTCTTTATAGCATTGCTCTTGTGTTTAGGCTCAATGGCGCAAAATCAAGAGAAACACATGAGGTGGAGGTCAGCATATCTGTATTCACTAGATTCCAAAGGCATTATGGTTTTGAAATCATGAGAGAGGTCCTGAATAAAGATGGAAAATCATAACTAGTAGTCTCGGTTTAACACAGTTTCTAAAGTCATCTGAAATCGTTTGCCTGAGTTCAAACTCTGAAATCGTTTGCCTGAGTTCAAACTCTGAAATAATTCTCTCTAGTAACATACTGATTTACTTCATTTTTCACAGACCGCTGATTTCCCGAATTAGATTTTCTTTTTGCTAAGCCATCCTGCCACATACCTTCTGTCCAAGACCAAACCTCGTAGGCTGGTCATAGCTTTCGAGCACGGAAGTGGATCAAGGAGCAACACACTCGACGGCAGCGGCACAGGATGCCTACGGTCCACCGCACCTTCCTTCCGTGCCGGTGCACTCACCGTGGAATATTCAGATCAGGGTTCTATCTGCAATTCTGCATCACTAATCATGCCAAGTTACATATGGTTTCCTAGGCAAAAACATACATAATCAGAAGTTCATAACCAGAACACAGCAATTAGCACACAAGATGGTTGAAATCTTCAAAAATAAAGGATTAGTCCACTTGGTTTGATTGAAGCACTCACGCCATAAATAAATCATGCTCAACACAATAGCATCAAACAAGTAGTCATCCTGAACACAACAAAACATGCATTAGCAACATTTCGTTCTCAGGATTAAACAAGCACTCATCCACACCAAGCAAACAGAATCCGGCGGGGCTCCGTTCTCATCAGGGACAGCCCCGGGCACCAACGCCAGCATCCCTCTCCGGTACTCTTCGGTGTTGCTGTACTCATCCATGAAGTTATCCATGCCTATGTACAAGGCCCTGCCCATCTCATGCCACAAGAAAAGGGCCATTGAGATTGGCGGCCTGGCCTGCTTGAGCTCCTCCGGCAGCTTATCCCCCACCTTCAGGCCAAGGCCAAGGTGGTGCTTGACGTAGGCGGCGGCGTCGCGGCGCTGGAAGGCGACCCGGCTGACCAGGCGCGCGGCCAGGCACCTCCGCCGGAACAGAAGCTCGTCGTGGTAGTCGCGCAGCTCCTTGTGTATGTCCATCAGCTCGTGCAGCTCCTCGGTCCCTGACGCGTGCAGCTCCTTCAGGCGGTCGATCCTCCACCGATCCTCGTCCGTCATCGGCACCCGGCGGCGCGTCTTCTTCCCTGCGACGACACCAAAATCAAAGACCATGGGATGGTGAACAAAACCTCCAATGGTTCTCATGGGCTGCGGAGATTGGACCTGGATTCGCGAGGTCCGCGGGAGCGGTTGCCGGTGCGGGGCGCGCGAGCGGCTTCTCCTTTCCGGCGCCGGCCGGCGGGAGCGGTGCTCCGGTGAAGGTGGCCATGGATGGTCGCAGGGGTAAGTTACCGGCGAGGAGGGTTTTGCAGTTGCGGCGATGGAGGGAGGTCAGCGATCGCCGCGACGGAATGAGAACCGGACCGAGTTGAACAGAACTACGTACTGGATCTCCTTTCTCGTGATGGGCTGCATGTGCGCAGCGGCAAGTATTGCTTGGTCTACTTTTTGAGATTTATCAAAAAAACTCAAACAAAAAAAAAACTTTTTGAGATTTATTATGGGATTTTTTCCCCTCGGAAAAAATATTATGGGATTTTTGTTCGATTATTATTCAACTTTGCTTTTTCCAAAATGCCTGAAAAACTGCTATATGAAAATGGGAAGAAAATCGAAAAAAACTGTCCCCTCACTATATGGTTTCTACTTAATTACAAGGAGCATGATTACGAAATAAAACTGAAGAATCCCGCCAACGAAAAATTGGACAAAGGGGCAGCTCATTCCAGCAGTTCTTTTGTTACTTCTCCGGTGTTCTTGACCATAGCGTTCTTTCAAATTTCTCTAGTTTCACTTGGTTTCATATTTGGTTGTGATTCTCTTAGGCAAAGTCTTTTGCAAAAATCATTGATGGATTTTATCGGGTAGGTCAACTGGACACGGATAGCCACACCTCTGACGAAAATAGACGTCCATGCGAATTGATTGGAAAACTACCGCAATATCTGGGGAACGATAGTTGGGGCAGCGGGCGATTAGTTTGCCAGGGAACGGCTCAGCGAGCGTCTTCAATCGCTGAAAAGAACCCCAAGAGCAAAACCCTCTGTGTACGAGAAACTGACCCTCACAAGCACGTGCCCCTAGTTGGGCAAAAACAAGGACCTAGTTAAGCTTAAACTTGTTTATTTTGGACCTGACTTAGATTAGCTACTCAAAAAATGACATGATATACAAAATAAAAATGCCACCTGAGTTCAAAAATGGATCACATACAGAAAAATGCCTTGAACAAAATCTAATTTCAATGCCTTAAGATACAAACGACCGGATAGTGGGGGTATGCTTAAACATAAGTTTCCAATGTCTAAATTTAAAAAAAAAACATCTTATTGTACACAAAAAGGTGCCCGTGATATTTGTACCAAAAAATGCCATACAATGGACGGATGGCCATGGACTCGCAAGCTTCTGATGTGATGGTGCCCGATCTCTCACGAGAGAGGTGGGGGAAGCTTGGTGCCTTGCTAGGAGAAGTGTTAGATGTAGATCTGATAGAACTGGCAGGATCCGTAATGAGTTTATTAGAGTGAGAGTGTTGCATGATGTAGATGAACCCCTCTCTAGGAAAATAGAAACAAGAGAGCGTTGTGCTGGAAGCATTTTCGACTATTCTATGGTACATTCACACGGTGTGCCCTCGGTCTTACTATGGTCGAAAAGACATTCATCCAGAAGATCCTTCAGGAGCGTCCAATCTTTGTCCGGGCTCTTCGGGGAGTCCTTGAAGTAAGAATGGGACGTCTTTGGCTGTAGCACTAAGAGAACCAAGTTGTCCTTGTGCAAACAAGTGAACATATTGCAAATATGACCAAGTTTGGAAGTTTGACACGTCAAAGCATAATGGAAAAACTACAAAAAAAAATAAAGCAGACAATCACTTACTCGGGTCGGAAGGGCACGAGTAGGTAATCCTTGTCCTTTGTAGTTTGCATGAACACAAAAAGGTGTTCCTTCATGGACATTATAGTTGAGAAGGTTTTTCTGGTGCATGGAAAAAGCTTCAGCTACTGCGACATTCCTAATCTTCATGCGTTTGGCCTCTCTGGCTTGATAAAGTATCCATAGTATGATCAGGCAAAAATCGAGTAAACAGAAGTTGAACAAATAGAAGAAATCCAAATTTACTTTGTTCGCGAGGAACTCTTCATAATAACCATAGCCCTTTGGCACCTTCATAGTGTAATGTGTTGGATTGACAATGCCTCCAAACTTACGATTGACTACTCCAATTGTTTGATGTTGTCATGCAGAATCTTCATCACAGCCCGGTGGGTTTTGTACACATCCCACAGTACCATTAGTTCACTCTGGATATAACAGGAAGTGGTTGTTTAACACATTCTTTATATAAGGACTTCTTTGTCGAATCCTTCTAACACAATGCTTTATCATTTGAACGGGTGATGGTAAACTTTTCTTGCTCTTCACTTCCACGTTCGTCTGCCATCTCCTATTTTTAATCGGTTCCATGCAATAGGCTGGACAAGACATCATGGATTTGGTCATATCAAGGAGTGTATTTGGAGTAAACTTTGGTTTCTTGCATGGTTGCGTCTTGGACTAGATTGGCGGCATATCCTCAACTAGTGAGTTGTCAGCAAAAATGAGAGCTTTTTCGTCATCATAAAGACTCTAGATATCTTCATGCATGTCATGCTCCACGCCCTAATCCGACACATCCTGATCAGATACGGGTCGACAAAGAACCAAAGGAGATCGTACTAGTTGTCCTACTAGGCCGGCATGTTAAGGCGGTGTTCCATTTTGGCGAGCCCTGGTCCCCAAGCGGAACATCCTTCGCCATCCACTTGAGGAAACACGTCATGCAATCTTCTAGCTAGCCTACAGTTCCTCGTCCTCTTTGAACGGTGCTTGAGACAAAAATCAGGTACTCGTGGCCTGGGAGAACTCTAACCAAAGTGGCCTTCACCATGCCTGTTACTAACTAGCAGATGTGCATGATCCGCCTTGAAAGGAGTCGGTCCCTTGCAATCGCCTTCTTCTCGCTGCCTACTAGGGTGAGGAGAGTGCAAGAAATCTGTTCCTACGAAGCATGTAGAAGTGTGTTAGCTAGATACCTAAAAATGCAATTTGTTGACCCATCGACGCTTAATTATTTTGAGGTCCTCCATTTGAAATTAGAGACTAAGGAGTTGCTGCTCTTTCTAGATTATTTTGAGGTCATCCACTTGAAATTAGAGACTAAGGAGTTGCTGCTCTTTTTAGGATAAGGAAAAAATCGGATAGAGTCATCTGTGACACCAACTGGGTACTATTATTTGTCGATTGTGTCACTCCTAGAATGCCAAGTTTAATCTTCTCGAGCATTATTGGGTATAGTGCGTCAAATTTGGCTATTGACTAAGGCATTGACTCTATCCGATTTTTTCCTTTGCTGGTGTGCTTCCTCTTTCGTTAGCTTGAGATAGTGGTTGTTCCGGTTAGCATTGCCCCGACGTCAAAGTTATGACCTCTAGTCTGGTCCTTTTTCCTGCTGAGAGCCATTAAAATTGTGTCGGATTCTCACCTCGGGCCATCCGCCGAATCCTGGGAGGGACCCTAGGTAATCACTACCTACAATATGAAAGCGTACGGTTTAGAAACATACCTACTTGGTAAAAAAATATATTATGAAAGTTGTCGGGACCCAGGATCGACGATATGCAAATCTAGCTATTCGACTAAAGAATGCATACCATGGTACCATGCAAAAAAAATTAACAAATGCATATCAAAGATTCCAAACTCATCCACATATTGTGCACGTTATATCCATAACGCAACATGCATGCCATGTAGGTCAGAACAATAGATAACACAACACAACTCTACAGCAGATGTGCACCATATATATATAACAACTCTGAAACGAGTAAAATGTCACCCGCAAAAAAGAAGAAACAAGTAAAATGTAACAACTCAATACAAAACAAAGGTCTCGCCATCAAGGCTCTCAGCTAAGGCTCATGGTCGTGGTTGGTTGTGCCACGAGGACTCACAAAGGTGCCGGAAACGGCATGGAGATGGATTGCAATGTTGGCAGGGTAGCAATCGAGCTTAGTCCATCAGAGGTGTTTGAGAGGTGGTGGCAGAAGCTTGGCAAGTTGGTGGCGGCGGGAGAAATCGAAGGGCACATGAGGAGGTTGGGTTGGTGCCACACTCAAGATGTGTTCATAACATATACACTACGATTCGATTTTCTTCAAACTTACTCCTTCTGTCCCAAAACACTCTTATATTATGAAACCGAGGGAAGAGTAAAAAACGCTCTTATATTATGAGACGGAGGGAGTATAAATTAAATGAGATGCTTTTTGGGTGATGTGTAAAATAAATAAATAAATAAATAAGGAATCAGAGTGCTAGAAAAAAAAATCCAGAGAGTGGCTATCTCTACTCCTAATGTCTGAGTTGGTAGGATTGCGTCCACGGTTTATTTTCGTCTGGTTTATTTTCGTCCGGTTTATTTTTGTCTCACATCCCATCAGCATATCTCCTCACGTTGATTTTTTTACCCTCAGAATAAAAACTTTCCTAATCTTTTCAAAGTTTCCTAACTAGACACGTTATAAATGGGCAGGAACTGATAGCGCGTTACCAATCAATAAAATTTAGTTTCATCACAATCAATTCCAAATCCTAATTTTAAATTTTCCTAACTAGGAACGTCACAAACAAGCAGGTAATAATATCACGTTACCAAACAATAAAACCTTATTTTCATAAAAATCAAATCAAAATTCTAACTTTCCTAATGCATCGATTGTTACCTTTCCTAATCTCTACTCTTAGTACGTCGTTCGTTCCTACCCAACGTACCATTGATCGAAGGCATCCCCGCTACCGATTCTTTTACCGCTTCTTTGATGGTCGTCGGTTCGTCCCTGCCCGCGCACACATACATGGGCCAAGCGCTGCAAAAGAATGAGATCCAACCCACGTCTCTGTGTCAACAAAAGCACGACACGCTAGGGTTAGTAGCTGCCAGCCACACCCGCCGCTCGATCGGCTCCTCCGCAGGCGCCATCGTGCTCTCGCGCATGGCGCTGGCCGCTGTCCTCAATGTCCCCTCGCACCCGCCAACACATCACCGGCCCACGTCGCTTTTGCTGCCTCTCCTTACCGATACCTCCTCGCCGGTCTTCCTCTCATCCTCCGTCCTTCGTTGTCGCGCAACACATCATTGCGATGGACTCGAACTTCTGATGCTACGGAGAAGCTGGATCCAATCCCACCCCGAGGGTTCGACCTTCTCGACCTGAGGCTGCGGTGAGTTGCAAAACTCCCCGGCGACAAGCCCAACGGCGATGTACTTCGCCCGCACAAGCACCATTGGGTCAACATCGTTGCCAGCGGCTGCAGCCATGCTTTTGAAAATTCCATGGCATGATGCATATAAATTGGATCTGTAGGTGGATTAGGATAATAGGGTTCATACGATGATTTTCTTTGTATGCTTCCCCTATGGTGGGTTCGGTTTTGCATTATTGAATTTTGCTAATCTGTTGTTTCTGCAATGTACCTTACATTTTTTAGTATACTAATTTCAAATAATTAAATCATTTTCTATTGATCAGATTCATTAAGCTCCAACCGAGCAAGAAGTTTCAGTCCACCTATACTCATGGCCTCCCCTTCTGGTTTGGTAACTCACGTGCCCATTTTGTCCTGAAGATAGCACAAACTAATCTTTTATCAGGCCACAAATGCCATGTCCTAGCACTGGCCAAAATCCTTTTTTCATGTGTGAACCATATACACAAAACTGCATGATACATGCCGAAATCTGGAGCTCACTTTTATAATAGCTGATTTTTTTCACCTAGCAAGTGAACTTAGGAAAGCTGTTTTTTTTTCTTTTGTAATGAATTTTTTTTCAGTCCTTTGGGTTAACAACTGGATTTTTCTTTGCCCTTTAGGTTGCAGAAGTGCAACTGCAACTGTATGCGTTCACTAGCAACAACACTCATAGATAACAATACACGTATATTACATGTTGATGCTGCCCGCTCTTGTTATACATTTATTTTGCAGCAGTCGCTCTGTTCAATCATGGTCCATGCTATGTTTAATGCATATGTCGGATCAAAATCAATATGAGATTATTGCAGCTTGTCTAACCACATTCGGACTCCAAATTTCAAGTTTTTGTCTTGCTGTCAGGTGCAGCCGGGCCTTGGCAATCTGAACAAGCTTTATGCGACTGGCACTCTTGTTGATCCCTTATCACTCTTTCAAGCCGTTTTGAGCGCAAGGTTGAGATAGTTGGGGCCTGTAACTGTGTTTTGGTGAGCTTCTTCCTTTCTTTGAGGGTTTCCCAATCCCTCCTCAATCCTAAGTTTTGGCTCAGGCTGTGATTATAATGCTTATTTGCCTAGATCTGATGGTGATAGTTAGGAATAATTCAACTTTTTTTAGAGTATATTGAACTGCACACATAAGTAATATATATTAACCTATGTTAACACTAATATTTGTAATTTGTTGCACCATGATGTTTAATATCGCTAGGAGAAAGACATGCTGACAGCACATCCGGTTCCAATTATCATCACACTGTGTACTAATATATGCTCTCAATGATAATATGCCAACTTGCGTTGACGACACACATAGCATGTTCTTCTTTAGTATAATTATACACTATAAAATTATTGTATGCTTACCTTTTCTGGAATTTCAGAGTTGAAAGGACATGAAGTTTCGATGTGAGTGGAGTTAATTTTTGTTGTCCTTTGTTTCATAAAAAATGTTGGTAGCATTTAGAACTATGTTTAGTTGGTGTAACAAGAAGTAATCACTGGTTAAAATATACAAGGAGTCTCTCTATTGGAAGGGATAAAAATGTTACACACCATTTTTTTTCTGCTCGCTTATGCATGAAATGTATCATTTGGCCTTGATTTAATGTACTGCACTTTTTTTCGTTGCTCTCTGTTCTTCAATAAGTTAGAATCATATAGAACCTGATATTTTCTTGGTGATGTCTTCAGAACCCATGAATGTCATTTTGCACTGAAGGCTTGTAACCACTGGGAAGTGTTTGCCCTGATGTATCAAGTTGCCATGGGGGGTGAGGAGGTGAAAGCTAGCAAGCCATCTCCTGATATTTTTCTTACTGCTATAAGGAGGTTTGAGGTATTAGAATTATTGTTTTAGAGGTCCTTTTGTTACTAGCAAGCTTAATGCGGAACACTTATATTTCGGTACTTGTTTTTTTAACTGTGTTATTTATCTGCGGGTCTCTTCTTTGTCCAAAGTATGTGGTATTTATATTCCATTAATTGATACACCATTTGATACATGTGTTTACAAAAATAAATCTGAACATCTTTGTAGTAGTTACATTGAATAGCTACCTACTTACCTTTAATTTCTTTGTGAATTACTGTAATTTTATTCCAACAAAGTTTGAGAAAAAATATAGTAGCAGTAAGTACATCTTGATCATTGCTGATAATGAATACTCCCTCTGTCCTAAAATAAGTGTCTCAACTTTATACTAGCTTTAGTACAAAGTTGTACTAAGGTTGAGACACTTATTTTGGGACGGAGTGAGTATGTATGACCATGGTTTAAAGAATCTCTACTATATTCAAATGTGCCAAGTTATTTCTGGGTTATATTGAAGCTTACCTATTCTCCAATTGATATAGACATCAAATATTCTAAGCTTTCCTTTTGTTAGCAAACAACTTCTCAAACAAGTCAGCATTATCATTCACTCAGTAGGTTATTGCAAATGGAGCTGGGAGGAACTTCCTCCTACCGCTCAGAAAAACTCACCTCTCTACGACCCAAATTGGTGACAGATTCTCTATACTAAATTATTTCTTGCGAAGCACAAGTGAATACAGCGGTCAAGGCCTTTTCTAGGTTGTTAAAGATCCTCTTCATAGTTTTTTTTACAATTGGTCAAATTAGGGGTAGTTTTCTTTTTTTTTACCACAACAAAAAATTCGGTTATATGTAGCTTCAATGTAAATTATAACAAGATGTACCTTTCCATTAGCTTTATTTATTGAGAACTATGTATATTTCATATTCATCTCAATATAGTTCTATGAATCTACTAAAATATATTGAAATTTGATTGTTAGCTGGATGTGCCATTGAATATGGTTGCAAGAATGTATTAGATAGGCGGAGATGGTGGGCAGAGGAAGAAGAAAAAGGGTGATGAGTTGGTAAATAAGTTGACAATACTAAAATACATGGTTGACACAATTGTTTATGCCCTATTTGCAACACACGGGCAATAACCTATTTTATTAGAATGCCTCTCCATCTCATGTTGCATCCTGTAAGTTTTTCTTCCTATTTCTTTGTCCATATTGCGATTATGGCTTGGCTCTCCCTTCTTTTACTATGGGGAAAAAGTTGACACTTTAATCCCATATGCTCGAACAATTTTCATACTGTGATGATTTTAGATGAACAACAATTGTACTATACTCGGCATTTTTTTGCCGTTTACTCTAACCCAGTTCAGTCCATTTATGCTTGTTATTGCAGAGAACTGTACTTGACCATGAATAGAAAATGCATGTTAGGATGAAAATCCACCTTCAATCTATAAAATTTTATTCTCACACATACTCTAGGAAAAAAACTGGAAAGAAAATGTCTCAGTAAATGTCTGCGTATTACAAAGGTTAAACTATTTACTCACTCCCTTGGAGGTTATATTCCTTGTAGTTTACACAACCGGTCCCTTTTATTAAGTTGTTGGTATTCTTATCACAGTGCCTCGCTCCACTTGGAAAGCTCACACCTCCATGCTCGAAGAACAAAAATGCTGGTACATTATTTGAAAATATTTTGTGTTCTACTGTTGTGTTAGAGCCCGGGACGAATGGTGGGTCCAATTTAGAATTAGGAGGTACTAGAACTAAGATAGGAAGGTGTCCTTGTCCCTTGTTGTCCTGCTGCGGCGTCATCGATCACTGGCTCACTAAGAACATGAGTTAGTGGATTTTTTTTATAAGAGTGAGGGCTTAGAGTGAGCGGGGCGGGGGTTGGGATTGGTCTATTCAGTTATGAGCGGAATAATTTCCATACTTAAAAAAATATGGCAAATTGCATTTCATTAGAGATTGCTTTGAAGCAAATTGCATGAGCAAGCAATTCATATATTGTTTTTGATCAAGTCATACAATTTTCTGGTTAGGATCGAAAGGTAAATGCATTGGTTGATTACTTCAAGAGTTAATAATGGACATGGTAGCATATCAGTTGCAAGCCCAATAATGGACATCATATTTTGTTTCATGATAATGCACGACATTCAAATGTATCTCGTCCTCGTTGATGATGTTGGCGGATCAGCATGAACACGGGGGGGGGGGGGGGGGGATCAGGGCAGAGAGCTGGGTGGTTGGTGGGGAGGGGGCTCCTCCTTGACGGTCTATGGGAAAGTACAGTGTGAAGGAAAGAAGTGCCATGACGAAGGTGCCGTGGGCGTCATACGGTTTTAAAGGATATGGCTCTAGCGGGAAATCGAGTGGGAAGGAAAGGGTTCGGCAGAAAAAGGGAAAGTGCGTCGTGGGGTTGTGTTTTTGTTGTGGGCACCATGTGTTTGAGATAACATGGTGAATTATTCGATTAACCAGAACCCTCTATATGAGTTTGAATTGGGGGTCCAGGCGGTTGGATTTTGGGGAGTCCACTGGACGCTTATTTGGTGTTCGGACATGCCTGGACGTATGAGGAAAAAATGAGCTTCGACCTTAAAGATGACCTTAATCATTTGTTTATTTTATTTACATGCATTGTAGCCCGTAGCAACACACGGTCATTTTACTAGTTTACTTTAAAAGAACAGTTTTTATGAAAAATACAAGAGGTTTAAAAAGTGTGGCAAAGATGCCTATAGCCCTGCCCCTGCTCTAGTCGACGTCTCCACGAAACGTCGAAACCCCAGAAAAGCCCACGGCGGCCGCCAAGTTCACCCGGGAGCTCAGGTATGGCGGCTGCGGCTGCACGGCTGCTGCTCCCCAGGGCGACCAGGGCTGCGGCCTCCTCCTCCTCTCTTCTCCAGCGCCCTCTCCATTCCTTCTCCAGATGCTTCAGAAGCCTCCTCCCGCGGCCGCCGCCCGCCGTCTTCCCGCGGCACCTCTCCGACGCTGCCTTCGACGCGCAGGCGCTGGACAACCGCGTCCCCGCTACCGTCATCACCGGCTTCCTCGGCTCCGGCAAGGTCCACCTCGCTTACTCACCTTTCCCCTTGTAAAGTCAGTCTTACTAGTTGGAGCGGTAGGCCTATAGAAGCCTGTCTAGTCTGAACTCTGAACTCACTGCATACTCTTTTCTGCTCGACCAATGTAAGATCCGAATGTCCACTCATGGCGCAACTGATGTTAATATGAATTCAGATTTGAGAAACTGACGCGCATCAGTAAAACAGTACGGCCGGCGTGGATTTAAACCCACGAATGTGCTCACTGCCATAGTGCCATGATGCTATAATAATCTGTATAGGACTGATGCTTGTTTATTAAGGTTGGCTAATTGTTTTCAATCTCTCTTTCGCAGACAACCCTCCTGAATCACATTCTAACATCACAGCATGGGAAGAGGATTGCTGTCATCGAGAATGAGGTTAACTGAAGATCCCTGTTTCTCGTAGCACTTTGTTATGCGTGACCAACATTGTTCAATATTATGTTTTGCAAGGGGCCGATATTCGCACCAAATTAGCTCCATTTTAACATGACGAGACTCTGATGGTGCTATGTAGAATAAGCCATATTGTCTTTTTTATCTGTAGTTTGGTGAGGTGGATATCGATAGCTCACTTGTGGCTAACCATTCATCCGTCGCTGAAGACATTGTGATGGTGAATAATGGCTGCTTGTGCTGCACTGTCCGAGGGGATCTTGTAAAGATGCTTCTGAAGCTGGTCAAGCAAAAGGGAGACAAATTTGATCATATCGTCATTGAGACAACAGGTAAATCTCATTGGTTAAAAATCTACCAGACTACCAGTATATGGCTATCATTTTTTAGTCTAAAGATGTGTCAAAGTTCTGGTGCCTGACATAGCTAATGTCACTGTCCAGGTCTTGCAAAGCCTGGTCCTGTTATTGAGACCTTTTGTTCTGATGAATTGGTCTCGAAATATGTGAAACTTGATGGTGTTGTTACTTTGGTTGATTGTAAGCATGCCATGCAACATTTGAATGAGGTGAAAGCAAGGTGGGTTGTGAACGAGGCAGTAGAACAAGTTGCTTATGCAGATCGGATTATATTGAACAAGGTATTTAGTCAGTCTATAGAACTACATACAAGGTTCTGTTGCAAAATTTGTTATTTAAGCACGTCTTTTTTCTGCATTTTCTTCTTCAAGAATACAGTATAAAAGTGCTTGCTTTTCTAATGCTCTATAATTGCTATCTATGCAGACTGATTTGGTTGATGACACAGAACTTGAGGTTTTGACCAACAAGATCAAGGTAGGTTGGTACAATGCCTTCAGAAAACAGTTTTTTTTGGTCAAGTGCAAGCTTATTTTGTTAGTTTTATCGTTGCAGCTCATAAATGGGATGGCGCAAATGAAAAAAGCAAAGTTTGGTGATGTTGACATGGATTTTGTGCTAGGAATTGGCGGTTATGACCTTGATAGGTTAGTATCATTATTTTCTTGTGTGTTAAAGAATATTGGGCTGTAATCCTGAGAGTCAGATGTCATATCTTGTTTCCCTAATTGAGATAAAAATATATCTGCAGGATTGAGGCTGCAGTCCAATTGAATGAAAACAAAGAGACAGGGCATTGCCACTTGGGACATGAGCATGGTATAATGTTCAGGCTCCGGTATCCATGCGTTCTGAATCCCACCATATTAGAGACATGCTAACTTTTATATCTAGGGCTTAAGACAGCAGTTAGTGGCTTCCTTTGGATTTTTACCTTTTATCGAAATTCTGATGGAGACATATAAATGCTCAATAACTGAGATGACACATCCAGACTTGCAGTTTGCTCTAAATTTTCTGTATGCATTCATTTTTATTCAACTTTCTCCTTTTCTCAGCCAGTTTGTTAACTTTGCTGACTTGTAGGACGCCATCATGACCATGTCCATGATACAGCTGTTACCAGTGTAAGTATTGTTTCAGAGGGATTACTTGATCTTGATGAGGTAAACGAATGAAGTTAAGATTTGCTTGAAATATGGTTCTTCCTTTTACCACCAAACTTTTCCTCAGCAAATGAGCTAGTTTATCACTAATGTGCAATGTCTTTTGAAGGTTAATGATTGGCTGGAGAGACTGGTTGAGGAGAAAGGCGAAGATCTGTACAGATTAAAGGGTGTTATATCCGTCAACGAGTCAACTGGACGCTTCGTGTTTCAGGTTTGCCAGCCAAACCTTTCCTCGGCAAAGAAACCAGTTTATCATCTTCTGCTATGCTATCCCTTTGCTTGAATGAAGTCGATCCGTGTGATCAGAGCTACGTGTTGTTCTAAGCTTTTGATCATCCTTTTGTTGCCGTATAAAAGCTTTTGTTCCGGTGCCTCTGCAGTCTCGCCCGTTCTAATGTATGCCATCCTGCTGCTAACTCCTACTCGAAATTGCAGGGCGTGCACTCCATGTTGGAAGGTTGCCCAGCGAAGCCGTGGGAGGATGATGAGAAGAGGATCAGCAAGCTCGTGTTTATCGGCAGGAATCTGGACGAAGGCGCGCTAAGGAAGGCCTTCAAAGGTTGCCTGTTGTGATGAACCCTCTGATCATGTGTTTATCTCATTGGGATCGTGGTTGAGGCTGAGAACGACTACACAAGTAAATCGGGCGAAAAGGGCGAGTGCAAGGCCCTATGTTTTTTTTTGGTGTTGATGTTTGCCTCAGAGTTCTCTGAGAAACCGAGTAGTGTATCTTGTACTAGACTAGGCTAGAAGTAGAGAGTCGAATTGTGTGGTATCCATGTCTTGATGAGAACCATAACTGTATGCTGTTGTACTTTTCTTGCGATTTATATAGGTCAAAAAGGAAACCATGGTGAGTTTCCTGTGATGAAACTAGAGAGAGAATTTCATGTGTCAGCTCAGCCGTCTGAAACTCTGAATACGTACATGCCTTTGCCATGTCTTGGATGTCATTCTGTTGGAATTTGGCCGTGTGACCGGCTCTATTTACCTCCAAAATACCGGATATTTTGCCAAAAAAGAAAGGACCCTCTTATCTGGCTGGCGTTCGCTGTGAGGGGGTGACATTTGCAAACGTTTTCATAGCAGTTTTAGGTGTGTATGTGGTGACGGTTCCTTCAGAGCGACATAGTCCTCCTCCCCAAAAATCCCACGTCGCTCCGAGAAAACAGCCACCTCCGGTACAACTAAAACCGCTAGCAAAAACATTTGAAATGCCATGCTCTCCCAACGAACGTCAGCCAAATAAGATTTCTGAAAAAAAAGAACTTCACATGAACTTTGCCGTGCGACAGACTTGTACACCTCTCCGCCAGAAGTAGTCACGCGTTTCTATCCGCCTAACGAACACACCACAAAATCGAAAACCGAGATTTTGCATGAATTTTGCAAGAAAACAATAAAATTCTGTCACGAGATTTGAGAAAGGAAAATCGATTTCGAATTCGAAGCAAACAACCGAATTCCGCGAGACAATTGCTCGTATGGAATCCCACACGGGAGAACGAGTAATACGGCACACGTGGCGTCCGCTGATTTGCGGTGCGCCCCTACGCTACGCGGCTGCCCGTGCCAGTTCCCCCAACGGCTATATCATTTACACCCTTCCATCTTTGCCTCCCCCCATACCACTATTTCCACCCCACGGATCCTCCAAGAACTCCCCGCCCCGCCCCCGCACAGAACCAACTCCGCCGCCAGATCAACCCGCCGCCCTCCCCCGTCCCCGCGAGCCAGCGAATCCGCCGCGCGCTCGCTCGCTCGCTCGCTCGCCCGGGGGGAAACGCCCGCCGCCTCGACCGCGCTCGGAGCTCCGCAGGACCCTCCTCCTCCTCCCGCGCTCAAAGCTCGTTTCTTTTCTTGGTTACTGGTTGCGATCTCGTTTCTTGGTTCTCGTCCGCGCGCTGCTAATCTCGCCGTGTTCCTTCTTTTGGTAGAAAAATTCCTCTCCGCGTTAGGGCGTCCGTTATTGCTTTCCGGTCCGAGTTGATTTGGTTTGTTATATATACTCGTCTGCCTGCGAATCCGTTGCTCGATTTAGGGCTACTTCCGTGCTGATCCCCGGTTCGAATTGCATTGCTAATCTTGCTCGCATCAGTACTACCGCCGTTTCTTGTTTGTTCTGATCCATGGACGCAGGTTCCGACATGATGTCGCCGGAGAAGAGCGGCAGGCGGGGCGCGCGGCCGCCGCTCCGGGAGGCCGGGTTGACGCCCTCCATGCCGCCGCTCCACGAGCCCGGCTCCAGGCCCAGGCCCTACATGCCGTCCCTCTGCTCCACGCCCCGCAACCCTGCCGTCAAGTGCTATGTGAGTCCCCGATCGATCCCGTTTCCCCCTTTCGCCTGTTGTCCTGTGCGTGCGCGCCACTTGTTCGACGGAATGACTGAACGGGTGTGAATCTGCCTGTTTGTTTGTCTGGCAGGGCGACAGGTTCATCCCCGACAGGTCGGCGATGGACATGGACATGGCGCACTACCTGCTGACGGAGCCGAGGAAGGACAGGAAGAACGGGGCGACGCCGTCGCCGGCCAAGGAGGCGTACCGGAAGCTGCTGGCCGAGAAGCTGCTCAACAACTGCACCAGGATCCTCGCCTTCCGCAACAAGCCGCCGGAGCCTGACAACAGCATCCTCACGGAGCTCCGTGCCGACGTGGCCTCCGTCCAGGCCAGACCGGCGAAGAAGCGTCGATACATCCCTCAGGTACGGCACGCTTAGTTTGTGGTACTGCTCTCATTGGTGTTGCAGTTGTAGTGGTAATTCGTGGTGATGATTACTGATTTGATGTAAATTGGAAATCTGATGCAGTCCGCAGACAGGACTCTGGATGCGCCAGACCTCGTTGACGATTACTACCTCAACCTGCTGGACTGGGGAAGCGCCAATGTGCTGTCCATTGCACTGGGCAACACGGTGTACCTCTGGGACGCCGCAAGTGGGTCTACGTCCGAGCTTGTTACCGTTGATGAGGATGATGGCCCTGTCACTAGTGTTAGCTGGGCTCCTGATGGCCAGAACATTGCTATTGGCCTCAACTCCTCTGCTGTCCAGATCTGGGATTCCAGCTCAAACCGACTGGTTGGTACTTCTTGGCCTCTCTCTCCTGTTATAATTCTCTGTTAGCAGCATTATTATTTGTGCTTTTTAGTTGCTGATCATGATTCATTCTGCAGCTGAGGACACTGCAAGGTGTGCATGAGTCGAGAGTCGGATCACTGGCATGGAACAAGAGCATCCTGACCGCTGGTGGTATGGACGGCAAGATCGTGAACAATGATGTGAGGATTAGGGACCATGCAGTTCAGACATACCGCGGGCACTCGCAGGAGGTGTGTGGACTCAAGTGGTCCGGATCAGGGCGGCAGCTAGCGAGCGGTGGTAACGACAACCTCCTCCACATATGGGATGTGTCCATGGCATCCTCTACACAATCTGCAGGCCGCACCCAATGGCTACACAGGATGGAAGACCACTCGGCTGCGGTGAAGGCGCTCGCATGGTGCCCATTCCAGAGCAACCTGCTGGCGTCGGGTGGCGGCGCAAATGACCGATGCATCAAGTTCTGGAACACACACACCGGCGCATGCCTCAACTCAGTCGACACCGGGTCACAAGTCTGCGCACTGCTATGGAACAAGAACGACAGAGAGCTTCTGAGCTCACATGGATTCACTCAGAACCAGCTAACGTTGTGGAAGTACCCGTCGATGGCCAAGATGGCCGAGCTCAATGGCCATACTTCCCGTGTCCTCTTCATGGCTCAGGTAATCTTTGCTCGCTCCCTATGCTTTGTAGCTAAATTTGAAACACATACTGTGTGCACCACAGATGGCTTATGGTTATCTTTTGTTGAACCTTTGCAGAGCCCTGATGGTTGCACGGTGGCATCTGCTGCAGCAGACGAGACCCTGCGCTTCTGGAACGTGTTTTCCGAGGCTCCGAAGTCTGCGGTGAAAGAGAAGACTTCACAGAGCAGAATGTTCAACAGCTACAATCACCTACGCTAAGGGAGCAGGTCCCAGCAACTGGTGTAACTCTGAGAAGAAGTAGCAGGCTAGGCGCAAAGAGTAACTGCATCATGAGCTGATTTTACTTAGAAATTCTTTGTGTGTATTGAAGTATCTGTGGGTACTTCAGTATGCTGGTAACTCTAGTTGTTGTTCTACATTGATCCAGATGAACATCAAGACCAGTTTGATGTATTATATTTACTACTTTGTCAGTGATATATAGTACTCCCTCCGACCCATACTAATTGTCGCAACTCTCTAGTACAACTTTTGTACTAAAGTTGTACTGAAGCTGCAACAATTAATTTGGATCGAAGGGAGTATATATTTTTCTTATGAACAATGCATGGTCTCAAAATCGTGTGTCGCTTGAGAGTATCTGTATTGTTGCCTCAAAACTATTCTTTGTTGCTTTTGATGTTTCCTGTCGACTGTTTTTGCTGTTGACGTGAGGCTGGTCTGGAGGTGCTTCTCTTTTGGTTGCCTTCTTTATGCAACCTGAAGCCACCACACCACTATTTTACCATGTTATTCTTCTTCTCGGGTCATACATGGACCTGCTTCTCTGCAATGGAACCTGTGTGTGTACTCCCACTGAATCCAGACCTAGCAAAATTGGAGCAGGGTTTCACCTTCAGGTTAGATGTGTGTGTCAGCTTCAGATGTTGGAGGACCTGCTGTCTTGTGCCAAGCTGAAGCCAAAGAAATGTGGCAAACCATATGTTTACCCTCTTGTTCTTCTTTCAGTCAAAGAAATGTGCATCTCGTGGTGGGTTGGTTCAGTTTCAGTGGCAGATGGTGTTTGTGCCGATCAGATCACAACCAAACAAGCATTCGCAAAATCAGATTAGCAGCGCCTTAATCCCATGATGAGATTACCAGTGAAATTTACCATTTCTTCTTCAACCAAAAGTAGCACGGTAAAAGATTAGCGGTGCATTGACACAGACCGTGGTACTACTAGTGCGTTTGCAGCTGGTGCCATATCGGCCGTCAGATCTCGCCAGAGTTGACCCTGGCCGTCAAATGGTAGCACACATGGTTCCTCTTCCTGCCTACCGACCGGCCATCACCCACCTCGCCGCCCACTTCCTCTCCCTCCTTCCCCGCACGCGCGCGCCCTCCGCCCGGCAGGCCGTCGACCTCGCCGTCCGTCGCGAGGGTTCGCCGCTCGCCGGGATCGGGGGAGCCGCCGCCGCGCCTCCATCCCATCCAGACACAGCCTCCTAGGCCACTCGCTCGGCTGCCGCTGCCAGCTCAGCGCCTGAGAGCCCAGATCCCCCGGTATATAGAGTCCCCGGCGACCCTTCGCCGCCGCGCCGGCCATGGATTTCATGAAGGCCTTCGATCAGACCGTGCGGGAGATGTAAGTTTTCTCGATCGGGCCACCCACCGGCCACGATCCCGCTAGCCGTTTTACAAGGTTGCGGCCTTTGCTGAATTTGATCCGTGAGAGGAGTGAGATCCTGATCCGTTTTCTGTGCGCGTGCTCTTGCAGCAAGAGGGAGGTCAATCTCAAGGTGCTCAAGGTCCCCGAGCTCGAACAGAAGGTTTGGATCTCGCCCAGATTTTAGCTCTGCTTCTCTGTAAAATCGTTTCCTCTTGCTGGTAGTGGAGCTGTGAATTATCGGATTAGTTCATGTGGTGGAGACTGTAGGATGGAACTTGAATTTTGCCTATGCTTGCTTGTGATACCACTCTTGTCTGTACACTCCACGCTAGTGCTTTAAGGAAACTGATAAATGTTGTAACTTTTTAGGAGCAATAAATAAAATCATGTTCCTTAAAAAAGTCAAACTCTGCGCTGATGGTTTAGTTAAATTATTAAGACCTGAATCAGAGATCAATCGAAATACACTACCGAATGCACTCCTCACACACTGCTTTTGATTTGCCTGTAATCAGGCTGGATTCCTCGATGATTACATTTAGAGCTAGAAGTCCGACGAGGAGTGATAGCTGACAAGACTAGTCCTTTCGATCTCTCATTGTATCATATTTCGTAGTTTATGTCTTCTCCTAAAAGTTTTGCTTTCAAATCAGGTCCTTGACGCGACAAGTGATGAGCCTTGGGGTCCACATGGGTCTGCTCTTTCAGAGCTAGCTCAGGCCACCAAGAAATAGTAAGTTTTAATGTCTTGTTTGTGTTGTGCTATCCCACCTCCCTTTTTATCTGTGCTGAAATGATGCCTATAACTTCTAAAATCTGCAGCTCTGAGTGTCAGATGGTGATGGGTGTCCTCTGGGCCAGGCTGGGTGAGCGAGATGCAAACTGGCGTCATGTGTATAAGGTTATTGCCTCTTATTCCCTAATGACCATCCTTTCAATAGTATATTGGACCAATATTGAGCTTGTTAGGAATCACTTCTACAGTGATTGATCACATTAACCAGTAACCACCAAAGGGAAACGGACCTTTGTATCGTGCAAATTTTTATGAGCAATGCATTCACTAATTAAAATTTGTGGATGCACAGGCACTGACGATTATTGAGTACTTGATAGCGAATGGTTCTGAGCGGGCAGTTGATGACATTCTCGATCATTATTCAAAGATCTCAGTATGTGTTGTCTGTGCTTTTGTTTACAACTCTTTCTAGTTAAGGCTACATCGAGTGATTAAACATTTTCTTGTCGTATCCTTTAAGGTTCTTTCGAGTTTTGAGTTTGTGGAACCTAATGGAAAAGACTCTGGAATAAATGTGAGGAAGAAAGTGGAAACTCTGGTGGGAATCATCAATGATAAGGAGAGAATAAAGGCTGTGAGAGAGAAAGCGGCCAGTAACCGTGACAAGTGGGTTCTGCAAAATTATTAAATGAGATCTTCTAACTTTATTTAGTTGTGTACTTATCTTTGACAGTCTTAAACCGTAACGTATATTTGCTGTGGATGAAGGTACGTTGGGTTATCATCAACCGGGTCATACAGATCAAGCTCAGCCTCTGGAGGTAGCAACTACAGTTCAGGTGAACGCTATGGCAGTTTTGGTGGCACAAGGGAGGCTGATTCGTTCAGTAACAGTTACAGGGACAAAGAACCTGTTAAAACCTCTTCAAGTAGTACTGGCAGGCGCAAATCTGGCAGCAAGATAAGAAAGGACGCGGATCATGATAGAAGGTATTTTAAGGCTGCTTTACTATTTTTACTTAGTTAAATGACTGCTGCTGGTTTTCAAAAACTACAGCCAGTAGTATTTTACTAACAGCCAGTGGGATATGGTGGGTTAATTGTAGGTAGCATTCTTGGTTGCATGATTGGTGAGTTAGGTCCCAACTCACACGGGATGAAGTAGTATCTAATTTGCTATTGAAACAGAGTTAGTTTAAAGCGGCTATTGCCTATTAGAAGAGGTCCTCATGTTGAATCTTGTTAAGTATGGTAAATGCAGCAATATTTTTCAAAGTGAAATGCAGCAGTATCAGTTCGGCTCTAGATTTTTAGCCTCGGGGCTTACCTTTTATTGTTATACATTTCACTCCTTCACTGAAGTTTTGTATCCACGCAGCTCCTCGAAGTCCCCATCTAACACCAAAGGCAATGAGGATGAATTCGATGACTTTGATCCTCGTGGATCTTCCTCAAACGGTAAAATATTATAATGTATTTTCCTGGTTCTGCTACTTCCATGCAAGGAATTTCTTTAGCTGTAGTACTGAATGCATGTTCATGTCTTGTCATGTAAGTCTGTTATAATCTGTAATGTTTTGACAAATAGTTCACTCTTCAGTTTGCATGTACGCTATAACTAGATTACCTTTCATGTAGCACAATTATAATATTCTCTTCTGCCTAATTGTAAATAGAAATTCATAGATGAACGTCAATTCAAGTGCTCAATCAGTTTTTACTAAAAGGGATGACCTGATAGTTTGTTGAGACTGGGAGTGCTATGCTTTTTTTATTTTTGAATGAACTAATTTGTTGGATTTGGAAACTCAAAGAGATGACTATTTCTATCTTGTTCTACAGGTGCAGCTAATACAAAGACTGCTGAGGCGGATCTTCTTGGCCCAAATTTGATGGATGATTTCCTTGGCGAGCCCGCAGCCACTCCAGCAACAGAAAGTGCTGCAGAACCTCCGGTTGATCTGTTTGCTGATGCAGATTTCCAATCGGCAATCCCAGGTGCCGAAACAGCTGCGCATCAGGATGTCCAGGTTTGGTTTTCCTCTCTGTATATCGAAGCTGCTAAATATGTTAGAAGATTATCTGACACAGTGCCAGAAACTGCCAGTATTGTGCTTTGACATTCTTATAAAATCATGTAGTTTCTCAATTTCGTTGATCATGATACAGTGTTGTCATCCAAATGATACTGCAGGAAACTGTTGACCTTTTTTCGGGAAATGCAACCTTTGCTTCAGCATTTCCACCACAGACTGGGTTTATCCCACCACCAACTTCTGGGACATCTTCTAATGCTAATACTTCCGTGTCCAAGAACACAGTACCTGAACCATTTGATCCTTTCGGTGATATTCCTTTAAGCAGTTTTGGGGGATCTGACCCATTTGGTGACTTCAGCACCTCTAGTGCACCACCACCACCTGTACACAGCTCCACTGGAAATATCAGCACGTCAAGTCAGAACCTTGAGGCAGCATCGGACTTTGGTGCCTTTGAATCAAACACCGTGGATACAGCTAAAGACCCCTTCGACTTTTCTTCCACTGGCAATTTTGGCAAAGCAGATGTAGCACCTTTGGCTGCTCCCAAAACTGGTGCCTCTGATTTTGGTGCCTTCGTTGCAAACACTCAAGAAGCAGCTAAAGACCCCTTTGATCTTTCTTCAAGTATTAATGGAAGGGCAGACCAAACACCTTTGGCAGCTCCCAAGCCCAACACCAAGAAAGAAAATTTTCAGGTCAAATCTGGCATATGGGCTGACTCTTTGAGCCGTGGATTGATTGATCTGAACATAACTGGACGTAAGTTCCTCTTCTCATTTCCTCCTCGCCCTGTTGGAAACTTGATTTCAGAAGTGTTGATGTTTCTCTTCACTGCAAATTGCAGCAAAGAAGGTGAACTTAGCCGATGTTGGGGTTGTTGGCGGCCTTAGTGATGGGTTCGACGACAAGGCTCAATCCTCATGGACCGGAGGATCTAGCCAACCCTCATGGAACATGGGTGCCGGAGGATCTGGCCAACCCTCATGGAACATGGGTGCAGGGGGATCTGGCCTAGGAATGTCTGGAATTCCTCCGTCTACGCAAGGCGGTGGCATCGAGAGCTTGGCAAACTACAACAAGTATCAGTTTGGTGGCTTCAAATGAGCTCCATAGGAGAACATTTCTAGCACCTGGTGTTTGTTGCTTTTGCTGGACTGTGCCTTTGGGCGCTTATTATCTTTTTATTGGTTTTGTCACCTCGCTTTTGTTGACGGTCACATTGCTTGTAATTGCTGCAGTATTCAAGTATCGTGGTCTTTGTCCAGTGTTGTCAAGCATGTGTTGTGTTTGTCGGGTTTGCAGATACGCTGCCCTTGTGTCACATCATGATTCGATTCAATCTTATGTTTAATATGTGCACCTTCTGTAAATTGTAGGCCCTTTTGCTTCTGTAATGCTTTGCGGTGCTTGCATTCAATTCCTGGGTTTCTGAAATACTACTTCGGAAACCATCAACATTACATTGAACACTGTTTTGGAACCACCGGAATGTGGTATTCCGTTTTATTCAAAAGCGTCCGAACACTGATGGCATGGCATTCGTGTTATAATTGGACTGATTCTATGTATTCTGACATTCTACCCTTGATTTTCTCAGAAGTTGTCGCGACCGGATTTTCGGAATATAATTTCCAGAAAATGGCCGTTGTGCTCACCAGCCCTAGGATTACTGTTAGCTGATGAGGCACCAACTTGATACAGAAATTCCAAGCAAAAATACAAAATGTGTAGTACAAGACCATTCGGGTCTGAGAGTACAATAATTGGTTTCTAGTGGTCGATGGTGGAAGCGGTTTGTGGTTCACCACGGTCTATGGGACTCCATTTCCCACAGGAACAGCTGACCAGGATAACTCCTATCTTCGCGAGGCTGCTATCTCCATTGCGTAGGTTCCGGGGCTGTCATCGCAATGCTCCTCTCCAAGCAAGCAATCTGGCCAAGACAATAGCCAGGGACAAGCCAGTGAGTACTTTGAATGTACTCGCAAACATTAAGAACACAGGTATAATATAATTGATCAACATACACTGAAATATTCTATGATCACATCGTCAGTCATAAATAAAATCTTGATGCATGCAAGCAGGTTATTTATATGCAACCGGAATATGCAATGACAGAATAGAAATAAAATGCACCGATCGGATGTCTGAAGCGACGTCTCGAAAGGATAGTAAAAGTGAGCATGCCTCAGTCGGGCGTCTTAGCGACACCACATAAGGGGCTTATAAAGTAAATAAAATAACAAGCATGGCACAGTCGGGCGTCTGAGCGACGCCACATAAAGGGCTTATGAGAGAATGAAATAACAAACATGCCTCAGTCGGGTGTCTGAGCGACGCCACATAAAGGGCTTATGAGAAAATGGAATGACAAACATGCCACAGTCGGGCGTCTGAGCGACGCCACATAAAGGGCTTATATGAAAATGAAATAACGAACATGCCACAGTCGGGCGTCTGAGGAACGCCGCATAAAGGGCTTATAATCATAGTGAATATCCAGGAGGTGGTACCGTCCCAGGGATATTCATTATTTCAAACAATGCAAACGGTTAGTCCATAATGATAACAATCATAACCATCATATATCACATGTCATCATCAATATTCGAGTTTAGTGATTTCTCCTCCGAAGACCGACACTAAGACCGACACTTGACCCATCCCAGACTGTAATCCTTAACCATGGACACAACTATTCGAATAGGTTTAATATCTCTGCAGAGAGTGTACTCTTTACCCACGAGTAACGGATTCCTTTAGTCCATCGGACTAATTCCGTCTACGGTCTTTTAATTGAAACACACCTGACTTGCACACACCAGCTTTTACTCGTGTCTGGAATCACCCATGACACCTGTTAAGCAAAACTCTAAGTGGGGAGGCTACAACCTCGCGTAGCATGGGATCAAATTTCTATCGCGCGCTCTAAGGGGTGCCCCCTCTCGGTCCCAACCGGATACACCCATGCCCCCGGACCAGGTGGCATGCCTACCGGCTACAACCGGTATCTTCCACCATGGCCTCTCTGTACGGTGTGTGCCAAGACAAGGGTTAACAACTTACTGAACCATACCCCACCTACGGTAGGGACCAGTGGCAGTACGAAACAAGTATGGGGGTTACCGGAACAAGACTCGATCTATGGCCGACTCAGGAGGCTTATGAGTTCCCTGCATGACATGTATATCAAATATACACTACTAGGAAAGGGGCTATAGATGGGATTGACACTAATGGCGCACCAGAAAGATGGTGCGCCATTAGTATATACTAATGGCGCACCACAATCTGATGCGCCATTAGAGTTTAAACTACTAATGGCGCACCATGCTACGGGTGCGCCATTAGTATCAAACTTTTTTTTTAACTAGTGCGCCTGTCCAAACATACTAATGGCGCATCCGGGCAAAGTGCGCCATTAGTAGTTGTAACTACTAATGGCGCACCAGGCAGCAGGTGCGCCATTAGTATAGAATTTTTTTTTGAACTAGTGCGCCTATCCAAACATACTAATGGCGCATCCTGCCCAAGTGCGCCATTAGTAGTTGTAACTACTAATGGCGCACCAGGCAGTGGGTGCGCCATTAGTATAGAATTTTTTTTTGAACTAGTGCGCCTATCCAAACATACTAATGGCGCATCCTGCTTAAGTGCGCCATTAGTAGTTGTAACTAGTAATGGCGCACCATGCAAGAGGTGCGCCATTAGTAAGTGGGCAGCAACAAGATATTTGGGACAGCCTCTCCTACCCACACACTCACTTTCTCCCCACTTCATTCTCTCCACCTCCTCCTTGTCTCGGGTGCCTCCTCTTTTTCACCTCATTTCCACCATAGATTCATTCAAATTAAGTGGTTAAATTACCTTGTTTTAATAGGTAAGTAAGGGGGGAAGCTATATTTAGGTTGTTCTCCTTACAACAATGTGCACATGCACTTTTTACGGCCTAGCTAGATCTATGTATGTTCGTGGTGTTGCATATGTTTGTGGTGTTGCATATGTGTTTGTGTTTGGAGGTGTACCGGTATTTGATATGCGATAGTTGCCAATATTTTGCCGGAATGTTGATTCATTTCCGTTTCGGCGAGAATTTTGGCATTAAGCATTCTTTTTGGTCCTATTTTTAGGGAAAGTCATGCCAAATTTTTGTTTGGTTCTAAAATATCGTTTTGCTCTACCCCGCAGGCGACCATGGTCCGCACGATGACCGAAGGCATCGTGAATAGGTTTTTGAGGTCCGCGAAGGCCGAGATGCTTCAAAAGAACGAGACGGAGATAAGATGTCCGTGTCGAAGATGCAAGCTGAAGAGCCTTATTGCGGACCCGGATTCCGGGCAGGTGCGGGACCACCTGCTGTTGCGTGGTTTCATGGATGGCTATCGGTGGCAAGGTGATGAAGATGACTACGAAGTCGTCCATGCGGGCCGGGCAAGAAATGAGGAAGGGCAGCAAGACAACCACCGCGGCTCGGGCGGGCGAGAAGACGAAGAATCCCCAGGAGATGATCACGACTGTGATGCTGTACACAGTCATCATGTAGAAGATGCAGGACATGATGATGAGGAAGATGCCGGAGCAGGCGACGGGCATGATCATGAAGATGATGATGCCGGCGGAGCAGACGACGCTGGACCATCGATGGGCTGGGTGCAGGACCCTCATATTCAAGAGCTGCTTCTCAAGCAGACGGATAACGCAAGAGCTGCCGCCCGAGAGAAAGCCAAGATGGATCAACTTGAGTTAGACGCGGTTACTCCATTGTATGAAGGATGCAGGCCCGAGGATACCCGCCTGAAAGTAACGCTCATGGCCCTGGAGATGAAGGTAAAACACAAAATGACCGACGCATGCTTCGACGAGAACATGTCATTCTGGCACGAACGTCTTCCCAAGGGGAACAAGTGCCCGACCAGTTTGGAGGAGGCGAAGAAAATCGTGTGTCCTCTGGATTTACCGCACGTGAAATACCATGTGTGCATGAACAATTGCATCATTTATCGGGACGAGCACGCGGAGTCTACAATATGTCCGGTGTGCGGTGTCACTCGATACAAGAAGAGGAAGAAAGCTCCTCGAAAAGTGGTGTGGTACTTTCCGATCACTCCTCGTCTGCAGCGGTATTTCGCGGATCCTAAGGTAGCAAAGCTCCTGCGTTGGCACGCGGATAGGGAGGAGAAGAAGCGAGAAGATGACGCAAATGATCCGGAGATAGATAAAAAAGACAAGATGCTGAGTCACCCTAAGGATGCGAGCCAGTGGCAAGCATTGAACTTCGAATACCCAGAATTTGGGAACGATCCAAGGAACATCGTGCTGGGCGCGAGCACCGATGGAGTCAATCCGTTTGGCAGCCAGAGAAGCACACATAGCACCTGGCCTGTGTTTGTGTGGATGTACAACCTTCCCCCCTGGTTGTGCATGAAGAGGAAGTACATTCACATGAGTATGCTAATTGAAGGGCCGAAACAACCAGGGAACGACATCAATCTGTATCTGGGGCTGCTGAAAGAGGAGCTTGACACGCTGTGGAAAACGCCAGCCAATACGTGGGACGCCGCAGAGAAAGAATATTTCCCTATGAGAGCCGCACTGCTCACGACGGTGCACGACTATCTCGGTTACGGATATCTTGCGGGGCAGGTAGTCCACGGATTTTCTGGATGCGTAAGGTGCATGGATGACACAACGTATCGCCAGCTAGATAGAGATCCCGGGTCTTCGAAAACCGTGTTCATGGGACATCGAAGGTGGCTTCGCGACGATGACCCGTGGAGGAAACGCAAGGATCTGTTCGATGGTGAAACCGAACCCCGAAAACGCCCGTGTACGAGGAGCGGCGAGGAAATAGACAAGCTGTTGAAAAATTGGAAAGACTGCCCACTGCCGGGAAAGAAGCAAAAGGCGCCAGAGCCGGGAAAGAAGCGAAAGGCGCCAGAGCCGCTGCTGAAGGTATGGAAAACGAGGTCTGTTTTCTGGGACTTGCCGTACTGGAAGATCCACCGTGTGCCTCACAGCCTTGATGTCATGCATATCACGAAGAACGTGTGCGAGAGTCTGCTTGATACCCTGCTCAACATGCCAGAGAGGACCAAAGATGGGTCGAAAGCAAGGGCAGACTTGAAATCAATGGGCATCAGGCAGGAGCTTCACGCTATATATGATGATGATGATGATGATGACGACGATGATGATGATGATGATGATGAGGCGAAGCAGGACACAGAAAGTCGTCGCAAAGGCAAAAAGGCCAAGAAGACCGGAAATGACTACCCTCCCGCGTGCTTCACTCTAAGTCAGGAGGAGATCGAGCAGTTTTTCACCTGCCTCCTAGGAGTAAAACTTCCTTACGGTTACGCGGGGAAGATAAGCAGATACCTAGACCCAGCGAAGCAGAAGTTCAGCGGGATGAAGTCTCACGACTGTCACGTGCTGATGACGCAGATACTTCCAATTGCAATCCGTGGGATCATGGACGCGCACGTCCGTGAAACGCTATTTGGCCTATGCAACTTCTTCGATGTCATCTCTCGGAAGTCGATTGGCGTGAGGCAACTCAGAAGGCTACAGAAAGAGATCGTGGTGATACTATGCGAGCTTGAGATGTACTTCCCTCCCGCATTCTTCGACGTTATGGTGCATCTGCTGGTCCATATAGTGGAGGATATCATCCAACTCGGGCCGACGTTCCTGCACAGCATGATGCCGTTCGAAAGGATGAATGGTGTCATCAAAGGATACGTTCGCAACATGTCACGTCCAGAAGGAAGCATAGCCAGGGGCTTTCTGACCGAAGAGTGCATCTCCTACTGCACGAATTATCTAGGCATCGAGAACCCCGTTGGTCTGCCCGTCAACAGGCACCTCGGCAGGCTCGCTGGATGGGGTCACCGTGAGGGTCGCTGCGAAATGCATGTCGACTTCGAGGGTCGACTCGCCGACTTTGAAAGAGCAAACCTAGTCGCGCTACAACACATAGACGTGGTCGATCCTTGGGTGGTAGAGCACAAAACCTTTATTAAAAAGACGTACAATGACCGAGGCCAACAGAGGACGGACGGAGATACACTCAAAGAGCACAACTCATGTTTCACGCGTTGGTTCAAGCATAAGCTTCTGTCGTACCCTTTACATGAGGATTCTTCCGCGGAAGAACAACTCATATTCGCCTTGTCACAGGGCGCCGAGCACAACCTGATGACCTATGAGGCGTACGATATCAACGGCTACACATTCTACACCGAGGCCAAGGACATGAAGAGCGATGGTTATCAGAACTCCGGGGTAACGATGGAATCCTACACCGGTAACGACAAGGACAGATACTACGGAAGGATCGAGGAGATCTGGGAGCTGAGCTACGCTGGAGAGAAGGTCCCGATGTTCCGTGTCAGATGGGCCAAGAACGTCATAAAAGAAGACCGGTATTTCACCACCATGGTTATACCCGAAGCCAAATCCAAGACCGCGGGCGCAAACGTCACCGCGAAAAATAAGCCATGGGTACTGGCTTCCCAAGTGGACTAATGCTTCTTCATTACCGACCCGCCAAAGCCCAGTCGTGTTGTCGTGAGGAGAGGCAAAAGGAAGATCATCGGAATGGATGGAGTAGCCAATGAGCAAGACTTCGACAAGTACGGCGGCATTGGTGTCTCCGACGCCGGCACGGGAGCTTAATGCACCCGGGTGTACGCCGGCCGGCACCTCTTCAGCAAGCGGCCGCTCCGTCAACTGCACGCCCGCCGTTGGCGGTGCCTCGACATTAGCCGAGCTCGACGCCATCATCACGGTAACTAATTAAGCCTCTCTCGGCCGAGGACTTCATCTCCTTGCCTTTGACTGGGCATCCCTGACGCCCTACATGTTTTCGCAGGGCGCCGCCGACGTTCCGTGCACTCTCCTCCACTTCGTGAACAACGAGTTGGTCGATGCCGCCAAGGGCAAAATCGTTCAACCGGGCAACCCCTTGTTCCACGGTACCCATATGCCACCCAACTTGTTTAGGGTTCAACTGGTTCGGGTGCTGCCAGGCTGCGACGACTTGTTACCTCCGATTCGACCCGTCGGGGCCGACGATGATGACGTGATGACCCTCAGCGCCTGCCTGAGCTGGCCCCTGCTTTGGCCGAAGAGCCAGATTCGTTTGGGGGCGGGGGACACCACCCCAAAGACAACACCGCCAGTCGTGCCGGCGCCAAGTCGGCCCCATGGCAAGACCGCCGTAACGGTGCCGGACATCCCTATGCCACTGGATCCAAACATGCATATGGCACAGGATCAGAACGACGACGACGACGACGATGATACATTTGGCAACGTCGATCAGTACTTTGCCGAGCATGGGTACGATGGCGACTTCATGGGGCCTCCTTCTCAAGAACCAAACCCAACAAAAGACGTGTGCGATCTAGCTCGTACCGCGGAGAAGCCAAGTTGCAACAGGCGCCGTCTGGCGTTCAGCTCTCAGGAGACGCCTCCAGCTGCCGACTTCACCGAGCCTCAGATAGGCGAGGTGCGAAATATTATCAGCCCCAACACACTCAAGAAGGCGGTCTGTGAGCAGAACTCGGTCCCATTACAGGAGAAGAAGAAGGCACGCAAAAGAAAGACTAAGAAGGGTGCGAGCCAGCCGGCACCGAGTACGATCCGTGCTCAGGACGGGCCACCTTCACCGCAGGATATCTCGAGGAGGGTGCATGTGGCGGGTAGGGCGATGCTACCACCAAATATGCTCAATGCTGCAACCGGTGCTATGCGGAGTCTGCACGACAGTGTTCTTTCTTTGGAGAAGCGGCGTCTCAGAGAGAAGGATGTGGCATACCCGGTTTTCGTGGCCAAGGTGCCAGAGGGCAAGGGCTTTGTGGATGGCGACATCGGGGGTACGATCGTCCTGCGGTTTGATGACATCTTTGCTATGTTTAACCTTCATCCGCTGCACTACACCTTCGTTCGGCTATTTTCGCTGAGTATGGAGATGCGGATCATTCGCGACAAGACCCCGGACATCGTGATAGTCGACCCCTTCTACATGCGTGCCAAGATCTTGGGCAGCGCTGGGGACCGGCAAGTCGCGAGTTCTTACCTCGAAGGCGTCATTCTGGCAAACCAAGATAAGGATAACTTCCTCGTGCCTTACTTTCCCGAGTAAGTCCTCCCCTCAACCGGCCCGTAACATATGAATTCTTACTTTTCGATCGTTTTTCTTTTAACATTCCGTGTTTTCTGCAGTGACACACGTTGCACGCTCATCCTCCTAAGCCCCAAATATTCCATGGCCACGTATTTCGACCCGGACCGTCAGTCGAACGTAGACTACACAAATGTCAAGAAGGTTCTTGATGATGTTCTCCCCGGCTACGCCCAATCTGGAGGCACCTTCACCAGGCCTATTCGTAAGTACGGCAAGCACGTGTTCTCCCACAATACGATGTTCTGCTGCGTCAAGCAGCCGCCTGGCGGTCAGAAGGGTGCCTACTACGCCATCCATCACATGCGGGCGATCGTACGGGACCATCATCAACTTCTGCTACCGAGTAAACTCCAAGATTGGGCCGCGAGCGTGTCGGCAATCCAGGACGCGGACCTCCGACAAGAATTCTTTCGCATCCAGTCGGAGTTTGCGGAAATCATCCATCAAGATGTCCTTCGTACCTCGGGGCAGTTCTACCTCAGAAATCAACCGTCCAACAGTGACATCGACACAATGCTACAAATGCAGGATGACAACGCCCGTTCTTTCATGACTCCCACGATAGACGGCGGCTTCATCCACGCTCCGGTCCCTTGAGTCGAGTTGTCTAGTTCTGAAACATCGATTGGCTCATGTTGTAATTAAACTTTAATGAACTTGTAGTATGTCTCTTTGGTTTCGAGAGTCGTTCAACTTAGATGTAATCGATGCTATTAATGTCTTGCTTTTCTCTTCCGATCGTTCTGTTGCATAATTATATATTGCTTATGTATTGTCTGTGAATTGGTACTAACGTTTCGTTTGGCTAGTGCATAGCGATGCCGACGTATGTCGTGTACAAGGGTAAGGTTCCCGGAGTCTACGATGACTGGGAGGAGTGTCGGAGACAGGTTCACCGATTCAGCGGTAACAGTTACAAAGGGTACACCACTAGGGCCGAGGCCGAATCTAGATACGCCCGCTATCTAGCGGGAGAGGGGAGGGAGCGTTGGAGGAACCGGATGAAGACGAGTTTCATCGTGATGATGCTCATCGTGATGACCGCAGCTCTCTTCTATGTGATGGTAGTTTAGATGATCGATATCGACTTGTAATGCGAAGACAAACTCGCTACTCGCGGTCTCGAGACTTGTAATATAATGTTCTATCTTTGTTCGGTCTTTTTAATTCGGAGACTAATATGATGAATTGTATTCGGAGACTAATATGATGAATTGTATTCAAAGACTAATCTTCTATTGTATTTGATGAATCTATTGTTGATGTGTGCTGTCTATATTTTGTCAAATTATACATTTTGTAACCTGTGCAAAAAACAGAAAATAAAAAAATAAAAAAAACCTAATATTCATACTAATGGCGCATCACACGACAGTGCGCCATTAGTATGACAGTGCATACTAATGGCGCATCACCGGGTGGTGCGCCATTAGTATGCTGCGATTACTAATGGCGCATCCAGAGGTGGTGCGCCATTAGTATGCCAAAGCACCTGGGTATACATGCCCCCTGGGAGGCATACTAATGGCGCACCCTCGCATATACTAATAGCGCACCAGGTGGTGCGCCATTAGTATACCAGATACTAATGGCGCACCAGGTGGTGCGCCATTAGTAAAAATTACTAATGGCGTGCTATCAATGGCGCACCAGTGATGCGCCATTAATGGCCATATTAGGTGCGCCATTAGTAGTGGTATTTCTAGTAGTGATATTTCAACCGACGAAATCACCACCCATTATACCTTACTATGCCATACCGGACATGACCGTCCCGACGGGGACCGGCGACAAGCTCACTCCTACCCAAGGCAGAGGCTTTCCCGGATTCCTTTCCGGCATGCATGCAAGGCACATGAGGATGATTACCATCACAAGTATATACATTCCCAACAGCAAGGAAAATCACTAATATGCATTCATGCAAATGATCGTATCACCACATAAAATAACGAGTTCTCCGAAATGAGGTGGTGTTATAAACGTGTCAACTGACACACCAGAAATATTATGCCAGGGTTCAGAATGCTTGCCTTCATGGTGTGGAAAGGCAGGGTGCACTCCAAATCTTTTGAAAGCTTTCTTCTCTTCAAAAATCCTATTTTCAAAAATATGCAAATAACACATATTTCAAAAACAGTACAAAAAAGTTGTTTGGAAAATTTTCAAATAGATCTTAAAATAAAGTAGACAGAATTTGAGAGATGTAGGAAAAAGAATCAATTCATTTGGAGTTATATTTAAAAAGTTATAGACAGTCAAAGCTCTGGTCAAAATCTGTTTTTAAAAGAAAATCCAGAAAAGAAAACAGTTCGAATGGAATTACGCTTTTGCATAGAGGAGACGTACTTGAGCCTTTACGCCTCCACTTATCCAGTGTGGGCGGCGCGTGAGTCACTGACAGTGGGCCCGGGGGACCCACTGGTCAGTTTTGACTAGTCGACCTCCCTCTTCCTCTGCCCCGAGAGGAGGTGGGACTCCGGCGATGCTCGCCGGCGAATGGCGGCATCGTTCGGGAAACGGAGGTCACCCGCGGGCTCAGGGGATCGAGACGGTCACTCCGGTAGTCGTTACGGTCTCGGGGGTGGACGGAGCTGCCGGCGGCGAGCTTCGCGGCGGACGGTGGCCGTCGGGCAAAGTGATTTTTCTCCCGCGGTGAGTCCCGATCAAAATCGAGCAGGGGGAATGGTTCACGGGAGGAAGAGGGAGTTCTTGGTGAAGAGAACGGAAAGGGGGAGGCCCTGGTGGTGCCGGAATGAACGAGGCAGTGGCGGCGGCCGTGGTTGCCGGAGATGGGGAAGGAGACCTCCCCGGGTCGATTGGCTGCCAATGGGGGTCCTAGGGAGATGGCTTGGGACTGCCTGCGTGCGGAGACGAGCTCGGGGCTCCTTAAATAGGCGATCGGGGTCGGTTCCGACGGTGGCCGCGGATAAGGTCGCCGACGACCGCCATTCTGTAGCTAGGGCATCGTGGCGGCGACGAGCGCTAGTGGACACGCTTGTGGATGAGCTCGCGCTGTTCCAGGGGGTAGGTGGCGAGCGGGAGAGGCTCGGGCGGCGCCGACATGAGCAGGGGCTGTCGGGCGGTCGTGGTGGCTAGCTCCTGGCTTGCCGGGGACGTGGCGAGGGGCAGCTTGGTGTGATGCGGTGAGAAGGGGAGTGCGTGGCGCGGCTCTGCAGTGGGTAAAACCAGGGGCACGACGCGTTGGCTCGGGCGCGGCACGTGCAAAACGCGTGCTCTGCTCGCGCCCAGAGCACGCACGGAACGTGCTCGACGAAATGCCAATGCATGCCACAGGGCTTGGGTGAGGCTGGCACTTAGCAGACCTAGGTTAGGAGTAACTGGGAGTCTAGTGGACATGTTAGTTTGATCATAGGTGCAAGTTCACAGTGCAATGACGAAATTCATGTCAAAGCTGTTCATGCACTTAAGGTGTTTGACAAAATGCCACAGGCACCTAGGCATTTCTAGGAGGGCCAAAATCTCCAGATGGTGGTCTCATTGGATGCATAAGAAAGTGGTGAGGTTAGTTTGTGAAAAGCACAAACTTGTTAGTGCAAGTTTTGCAAAACTACAATTCTGGACAGGAGATAAATGGCATTATTCCATGAACCAAAAATATTCAAATGGGTGCATGCTCCTAGACTTAGGGGTCTTGTAGGGTTGACTACAAGTAGGAGAAGGAACAAGGTCACTGGAGCAAAAATAAATAGGGTTGTAGTAGAAATCACAAGGCTGGACCAAAATGAAAATGAGGTTGATTCACTCAAATTTTTCAAATAACATCACTGGGTTTTTGCATAAAGTTGAATCATATGCTACTACCAACATCCCATAATTTTGGTGGAGGCCAGAAAGAAATATTTAAATGGGTTGCAGTGCAAAATTGCACTCTGGACCAGAGAAGAAAAATTGATGCAGAGCTCAAAATATTACATGAATAAAAGATATTTTTGCATAAAAGTGATTTAAAAACATCACATGACATCTCCAAATTTTGGTTGTAACTTTAAGTGAATTTATCAAATGGTTGTAGTTCAAATATGGCCATATAACCTTGGAAAACCATTTCTCAGGAAAATAAAAAAAATCAAGCAAATTAATTATGTAATTAGTTCTACTAATAAAAGAAGAGTTTTTCTTGAGAGGTTAAACAAGTCCAAAAACATATTTGAAAAGTTTTCACTTTGGGGAAAAACTCCATAAATCAAGGGAGGAAAAGGTTCAAAAATAAAAAGGGAGCCCAGAAAATAAAAGTTTTAATTTCCTGGCAAAATTTTAATTAATAAAACAAGGTCAAAAATTTGGGGTGTCACAGAAGTTTATAAGCGTCAACAGGGACAAGACAACAACATTAACGTTTGATTTTGTGTGTTGTGTGAAAGACAGCTGACAACACTGAATTCATATTTTGGGTTCTCTGTTTCGCGGGATAGGAATATGGTAGCATTGTGATGCAAATTATTTGGCTGCATTGCAGGAGAAATATGTACAAGTTTACTGAAAACTAGGCGCATTGCATAGTTGTCGTGGAAATAAGAAAAAGAATATGTGAGGTTAAACACACATGAATTATTTTCTTTGAAATTGCAGGTAGCAAGAAGGAAAAGTCATACGGTAGCAACCCTACAAACCAGAAGGAAATATTAGCAAGAAATCCTTGAAATTCCTATGAAATTCTTTTGAACCATATATGCCCTTACAAGTACTTAAATTATTAGTTGTGTGATTTTGTATCTATGTACAAGGAGTATTATAAAGAAATCGATGGTCAATGCTTATCTTAGAAAACATGCATCAAACAGACTGCTACAACACTTCTTAGGCTTCAGGAGAACAATGCATGAGCAACTAAGCAAGCATGCATGTATCATTTCAGTTCATTTATGATTTCCAAGATATCTGGAAGCATCTACCAGGTACTAGTAAATGGAAGGAAATGCAGGACTCCTGTTTTGCATAACCCAACACAACGTCTATGCCACCATGCTCACTACTTGCTATGTGGTTTCAGTTTGGAGGTGTGGTGGTCCTAGGTAGGTGCGTGCTCTCGATATCCTCTACTATTGCCCCAACCAAATGCAAGGGTTTTCTCATATGTAGTCCCCCAAAAGAGCTACACTATGAAGTTGAATTGGTAAAATGTATCATCAGGGAGCTACTTCACCGAGGGAGGGGCACACACAACAATAAAAATCCGAGGCTCACACCCCGCTTTATATATAAAACAAAACACACAACAACAAAAAATCACTCAATTACCCATGTGCTCATTACAACAGTATTGAATTGCATGAAAGCGTCCATCACATGGTTGTTACACCACAAAATGTCCCTATTTAAGTGTGAGAAGAAAGATGGAGCAAGAATTCATAAAGTATCTGTCATGTGTCGACCAAGGAGTAGAGCTTAATTAGTCATTGCTATATTCATTTCAGCCTACCACATATACAATATATGCAAGTTTTGCACTTAATTGGAGTGCCTTTTCAATGTTGTTGAAACCCATCTACATCCTAGGACTGGGAACCATCAGAATTTACAACCGTGCGGGCTTGGATTTCTATTGGTAGTAATATCATTAAGATGGTCAGGCGGAGATGGACTCTCAAGAATTTTCCATCATACTACATTTTATTGAGTAGGCACAACTTAAGAACCGGATTGATACCTGAATACTATCAAGGCAATGGTGCAGTCTTCTTGCCACTCTCTGTGTCTTGGAGCAAGTTGGGACGCATCTTTGAATTACACTAGAGCCAGAGATCGTTGGGATGTAGACTTCCAACTATTGTGTTTGGAGCACAAGAATGCAATATCTTGTTTTATGCAAAATTACTAGTACATTATTGCATTCCAAACACCATATTGTCATAACTAAACTAATTCAAGTGTATTATGGCATTCTACCCTTGGTTTTCTCTTTGAATTTGGGAACATCAACAAAGACAAGACTGCAATTTCTTTTTAATTCCAAGGTTAATGCTTGATTTTGTGTGCCGTGTAAAGAAACCTAATACCTCCGACTTCCTATTTAGGGCCTCTTTGTTTCTTATAGTTATAAAATGTGGGATTTCTTTGCAGGGATGAAAATGTGAGAATTGAACGAATTCTAGTGTGTTCAGGCATTCTACCCTTGATTTTCTCTCCAAATACCATAATGTCATCGCATTCACGTGATAATTGAACTAATTCTAGTCTGCTGGCCTTTATTTTCTGCCAGAAATTTGTGAGCGTCAATAGGGATAAGACAGTAATTCGCTTTTTATGTGTCCTAAGTTGTGTAACAGAAAACTGATGCAGCTGAATTCATATTTAGGGTCTCTATGTTTCTTAGGATAGGAGTACATATATTAGAATTGAGATGTAAATTATTTGCTTGCATAGGAAAAAAATTGAATTCTCCTCAAAGCCTATGCATGTCATAACTGGTATTGAAACAAAGAAAAAATTCCGTGAGGTTTAAGACTCGATGGAATTATTTTTCGTTGGAATTACAAGTAGAGTACATCATAAAAATCATACAGTATGAACCCTACAAGCCAGAGGAAAGATTCTTAAGGAATGGAATCCTTAAAATTCCTATGAAATTCATTTGAACCATAAAGGCCCTTACAAGTAGTTTCTTTATAGTTTGCGATTTTGTATATATGTACATAGTATGAGTATTATAAAAGAAATTTATAGTCCATGTTGATCTGTAGAAAACATGCACGTCTTACATTATCCAACGGACCGCTACAAAATTTCTCAGGCTTTTGGGGAAGTCTCTAAAACGTAACAGTGTGTTGTATAAGCAAGACCCTAAAAAACAATGTATAAGCAAACATATAGCATGCCAATTCATTTGGAATTTTTAGGTGATCCCTGGAAGCATCCTACCAAGAACTATGTTGGAAACGAATATTTTGGCAATGCAAGTCGATGTATTGATCGGTGCATAGCGCACGTATATATGGAGTACAAGGTGGGCCACAACCTCAACTATACAATGACTAGGAGGTGGGCCGGACTATACAATATACATGCACAAACCATATATTCAACCCCCCTCCCCCCCCCCCCCCCCCGCAGTCGAAGCGTCGCCGGAGACGCAAAGACTGGACCTGAACTCCTCGAAAACAGAAGTAGGCAGTCCTTTTGTCATAACATCGACAAACTGTTGCGCCGTCGGGACGTGGAGGACCCGGATGCGCCCAAGGGCCACCTGCTCACGAACAAAGTGTATGTCGAGCTCAATGTGCTTCGTTCGTCGATGATGGACCGGGTTGGCGGAGAGGTACACGGCGGAGACGTTGTCGCAGTAAACGAGTGTGGCCTTGTGAACATCACAAAGCAACTCCTGGAGCATCTGAGGAAGCCAAGAGCATTTGGCAACGGCGTTAGCCACTGCCCGATACTCTTCCTCGGCACTCGAGCGAGAGACTGTGGGCTGTCGCTTGGAAGACCAAGAGATCAGAGACGGCCCAAGGTAGACACAGTACCCCGAAGTGGAGCGCCGTGTGTCCGGGCAGCCAGCCCAGTCCGCATCAGAGTAGGCGACGAGGTCGGTAGAGGCGGAGGCCGCCAGTATAAGTCCCATGGACGTAGTGCCGCGTATGTAACGGAGGATACGCTTCACCAAGGTCCAGTGAGAGTCACGCGGAGCATGCATGTGAAGACAGACCTGCTGAACGGCATACTGCAAGTCGGGGCGCGTCAGAGTGAGGTACTATAAGGCACCCACAATGGAGCGATAGAAGGCCGCGTCGGATGCGAGAGAGCCCTCCAGAGCTGAAACCTTGGCCTTGGTGTGGGAGCAGGCTTGCAGTTAAGCATGCCGGCATGATCGAGAAGCTCATGGGTGTAACGCTGCTGGTGCAGAAAGAACCCATCTGGCCGTCGAACCACCTCAATGCCGAGGAAGTAGTGGAGGGGCCCCAAGTCCTTCAGGGCAAACTCATCGCGAAGACGAGCAGTAAGCCGCTGGAGAAGCGCGACAGTGGAAGCTGTCAGGATGATGTCGTCGACATAGAGCAACAAGTAGGCCGTGTCAACCCCGTGATGGTACACGAAGAGGGACGCGTCAGAGCGGGTCGATATAAATTCGAGCATCTGCAGGAAGGTAGCGATGCGCTGGTACCAGGCCCGAGGCGCCTGCTTCAACCCGTAAAGAGAACGGGAGAGCAAGCACACATGGTCTGGATGTGTGGCGTCGACGAAGCCGGTGGGCTGCTCACAGAACACCTGCTCGGCGAGGTGGTCGTGCAAGAAGGTGTTGGAGACGTCCAACTGATGCAGGGGCCAAGCTCGGGAGACGGCCAACTGAAGCACGGTGCGGATCGTGCCCGGTTTAACAACCGGAGCAAAAGTGTCGGTGAAGTCCACGCCCGCACGTTGCCGAAAGCCTCGAACCACCCAACGAGCTTTGTAGCGCTCGAGAGTCCCATCGGGACGAGTCTTATGCCGAAAGACCCACTTGCTCGTGATGATGTTGGCACGAGGTGGCCGGGGAACAAGCTGCCAGGTGCGGTTCCGTTGGAGCGCATCGAACTCTTCCTGCATCGCAGCGAGCCAATAAGGGTCCCGAAGGGCGGCTCGAGCTAACGATGGGAGAGGGGACGGCTCGGAGACGGAAGCGGCGAGAAGATACTCATCGCTGGTGTACCGCGTACTCGGGCGGAAGGTACCGGCCCGAGAGCGAGTCATCGGGTGGAGCAGCGAGTCCGGGGCGACGGGCGAGGACGAAGAAGCCCGCCGCCACTGATGCCGCGGGTGAGACCGCGGGTGAGGCCGCCACGGGCGAGGCCGCGGGTGAGGCCGCTGGCGAGGGCGCGGGGAAGGCTGCCGCCGGCGAGGGCGCGGGGGGCGCCGAGGAGGCCCGCGCCGATGGTGGCGCCGGGGGCGTCGCAGGCGCCGGGAGGGGTGCAGCCCCTAAGGAAACCGGCCGGGGAGGAACTCGACCCGGGGCACGGGGGGCACCCTCAAAGCCAGGAGGCGGCCCAAGAGAAGCATCCGAGTGGCCGTCACCAGGAGCAGGCAAGGCCACAACATCCGAAGGCACCTGCTAAAACGGAAAAACCATCTCATCAAAGTAAACGTGTCGGGAAGTGATGACCCCATGTGAGATAGGATCATAGCAGCGGTAGCCTTTGGTGTTGGGGGGATAGCCAAGAAAAATACAGGCCACAAACCGTGGTGCGAGCTTATGAGAAAGTAGTGGAAGCGATGCTAGGGTAGCACAAGCAACCGAAAATGCGAAGCTCGGTGTAGGAAGGTGGCGTGCCGAACAAAAGATGTTGAGGAGCAAAATTCCCGCGAGTGCGACAGGGACGGATGTTGAGGAGTAGTGATGCGGTGGCGAGCGCGCCAGGCCAGAAACGTGGTGGCACATTGGCGTGAAAGAGGAGGGTGTGAACGCAGTCATTAAGAGTGCGAAGCACGCGCTCAACGCGGCCATTTTGTTGCGAAGTGTACGGGCAAGTGAGACGAAAAATCGTGCCGTGTGTGGCGAGAAGGTTGCGGATTGCAAGATTATCGAACTCCTTCCCGTTGTCTGTTTGCAACGCATGAATGGGGCGACCAAACTGCGTGGAGACATAGGAGTAGAATGCGGTGAGAGTGGCAACAGAATCCGACTTTCGCCGCAACGGGAAGGTCCACACATAGTGCGAAAAGTCATCAAGGATAACAAGATAATAGAGATAGCCCGTGTTACTTGCAACAGGAGAGGTCCAAACATCACTATGAATTAACTCAAATGGGTATGAAGCAACATGCGAGGAAGTGCTAAAGGGTAAACGAGTATGTTTGCCGAGACGACAAGCATGACAAGTGTGATCGTCGATCTTATTACACGTGAATGAAAAGCCGCGAAGAATATGACGAATGGTGGCAGGGTTGGGATGACCAAGACGAGCATGCCAAAGGTCCACTCTAGCGGAAAGCGCCATGGGTGCAGCGACGGAGGATGTGGAGGAGTGGACCGGGTAGAGATCGTCGGGGATCTCACATCGGTGGAGCACCATCCGGGTACGGGCATCCTTAACAGAAAAGCCAAACATGTCAAATTCAACGGTGACAGGATTTTCACGTGTAAGAGAACGAACAGAAACAAGATTTTTAATGATGTCAGGTGAAACGAGGACATTAGAAAGATGTAATGGAACGGAGTTAGAAGGAAAAGCAGCATGGCCGACATGAGTGATGGGCATGGAAGAACCGTCGCCCACGGTAATGCGAGCAGCAGTGTGAACAGGGTGAGCGGTAAGAAGGTTACCGGGGTTGGCGGCCATGTGAGCCGTGGCTCCGGTGTCCATGTACCAGTCGCCACCGCCGGTGTACTGCTGTGGCATGGGGGCGGTGTGGAGGGCCGCTAGCAGCGCGGGGTCCCATGGTGCCGGCGGGAGGGCCGGGGCCGACGGCAGAGGCTGTGGCGGCGGCGCCACGAGCCCACCGGCCGGAGGCAGCCCATAGGCCGCCGAGGGGCCGTAGAGCGGCGCCGACGGATATGCCTGAGGGGTCACATACAGAGCCTGATGAGGGGCCGGGCGGGCGCCAAAAACACCGAGGACGGGGGCGCGCGGTATGGGCATGGAGTATGTGTGAACAACCCCCGTCCAGGGGTTCTGGCCGGCCTGCCAGGGCGTCGGCGGGAGCGGGTGCTGCGGCTGGCGCGGTGCCCCGCCATGGGCAGCTGGCGGCTGCTGCTGCTGCTTGCGGCCACCTCGGCCGCAACGCCCGCCCCGGCGCTGCTGCTGCTCGGCGGGGGGTGGCGGCGGCGACGACGCGGGATATGGGAACTCGGGCGGCGGCTGCATGTGGAGGGGCCCCTGGGCGGGCCGCGGTGGGGGAGCCGGAGCGGTGGGCGGCGCACCGCCGCGGGTTCCGGCGGTGAGAGCCGTATGGGTGGCACGGGCGCGCGACATCTGCATCCTCTTCTCCTCCAGCTTTAGGTACGCGATGACCTTGGGGAAGGTTGGGTTGGTGATGAGAGGGATGTTGGAGGCGGCGTTCCCGAAGTCTTCGTTCAGGCTGGCGATGATAGTGCTGAAGAGGAGCTCGTCGAAGACCTTCTCGCCGAGGTCACGGAGCTCGTCGACAAGCTTCTTGAGGCGCATGCAATAATTGTCGACCGACGAGTCAAGCTGCTGGCACCCAAAAAACTCGCCGTGCAAGAAAACCTTGCGTTGGAGCGCGTTATCGGTGAAGAGGCCGTTGAGCTTAGTCCAAACGGCGTGAGCGTCATCATCGGCGGAGACCACCGTGTGAAAGAGGTCCTTCGAGATGGTGGTGTAGAACGAGCGGATAAGAGTGGCGTCGATGGACGTCCACTCCTCATCATCCTCCATGAAGCGGGAGTCCACGGAGCCATCGATGTGATCTCGAAGATTGTACTCACGGAACACAAGGGAGAAGTACGTCTTCCAGGCATAGTAGGTGGAGGTGAGTTGATCGAGGACAACGGGAACCCGAGCGAGGATATTGAGATCACGGATGACGACGGGATCGAGGCCGTCGAAGGGGTTGGTGCGGCGGCTGCGGGTGGTACCGGTGGAACCGGGGGATGCCATGGCCGAGAGAGGAGGGCGGCGGCGCGTGTTGAAGCGGCGCGGCGGGAGGGATGGCGGCGCGGCGCGGGTGGCGGCGCTGCGGGTTGCGGGCGGAAGCGCGAGGCGGCGGCGGCACACAGGGGGGCGGTGGCGCGGCGGCACGAAGTGGCGGCGGCGGCGGGAGTTAGGGTTAGGATCGTAGGTATGATACCATGTTGGAAACGAATATTTTGGCAATGCAACTCGATGTATTGATCGGTGCATAGCGCATGTATATATGAAGTACAAGGTGGGCTACAACCTCAACTATACAATGATTAAAAGGTGGGCCGGACTATACAATATACATGCACAAACCATATATTCAACAAACTACTAAATGAACATGTACTAGAATGCTGGAAGGGAATGCAGGACTCCTGATTTGCATAATCAAACACAACGTCTACGCCACAATAGTTCACCACTTACTAGGTGGTTTCAGTTTGGAGGTCCGATGATCCTCGGTGAGGTGTGTGCTATGGAGACCTTCTACAGTTGACCAAATGCAAATGGTTTTCTTACTGAAGTGTGAACATGAATTGATATGAGCACAATATATTACAGTGGAGCTACTTTTCTGAAGGACGGACACTCACAATAAATTAATGCCCAATTACCCATGTGCTCATTATAGTACTATTGAATTGCATGAAAGCATCCATCACATGGTTGTTGTGACAGGCAATGTTCCTATTTAGGTGTGAGAAGAGAGGTGGAGCAACAATTGGTAAGAAGTCATTGTGCAATCAAGGACTAGAGCTTAGTTGTTGCTAGGTCCATCTTAGCCTACCACATATTCAATGTACACAAGTTCTGTATTTTATTGGTATCGCCTTTTCAATGTTTCTGAAACCCACATTCATCGTAGGACTGAGAACTATCAGGATTTGTGACTGCACTGAATGTGATGTTTCAACGAAGTAACATCAACAAGCTAGTCAGGTGGAGATGGACTCCTTCGGAAATTTGCCATCCGAGTGCAATTTGTTAAATAGGCACGACTCGGCTGTTGGATTGGTATCTCGATATGAATGAAGCTGCAATGCTGCCTTGCTTCCACGTCCCGTGTCTTGGAGGGAGTTGGGGTGTGTCTTACAATTACACTGGAGCAAGAATGTCCCACCTAGTGCCGTGCCGTGGCATGTAGACCGCCAAGTATTGTGTTTGAAGCATGAAAACATGCCATCATGTTTTATGCAAATAATGATAGTAAATTATTGTGGCCCAAACAACATGATGTCCTTGCATTCACGTGAGAATTAAACTAATTCTAGTGTATTCTGGCATTCTAGCCTAAAAATCATGAACATCAATAAGGACAAGACTGCAATTCCCTTTTTAATCTGTGCAAAGTGCCATCGCTTTCCAAAACTAACGCTCCAGTTCGTGCATTGTGTGAAAGAATATTGATACTGCTGAAAATGCACAACATGCATGAACAAGGAAAACAATAAAATTAGTATGTACGTTATTTGGTTGCACTATAGAAAAAATACACAACTTTCCTGAAGAACTAGGTACATCGCATAGTTGTTATAGAAATAAATGAATATTTCTTCGAGGTTAAATTGAACGTAATTTTCTCTTTGAAATTGCATGCAAAATAGACCACATGAGGAAAACAATCATACAAACCAAACAAGCTCTATTTTTTAGGGTTCCTCAGCCTCTCGCCGGTGCCGCCGTCGGTCTGCCTCGTTTTCAATGACCTTTAGGGCAATGGCGGCGTAGTGTACCCGGTCCTTGCCGTTGGGAGGGCTATGTTTTTAGATGTTTCTTCGAGTTTTGTTAGGGTTTGTGTCCTGCTCAGGAAGACGAGGCGGCGGCAACTCCCTGAAGATGAAATAAGGTTCTCATCCTCGGTGGGCATGTGGAGGTGTGTCTCCGGCGGAATTGTCCTTGGTGGATTTGCTCGAATATGGTCGTAGTTCGTCAATGTTCGTGTGCCTTCGGGTTAAATCCTTCTGATCTACGCTACTCTTTATCGACGGCGGTTGCTGTTCAACTATGCTAGTCCTATCAGGCATTAGCACGACGACTTCCAGACTGTCTACTACAAGTTTTGCTCGAATTAAAAACTTTTGCCCTCATGCATCCTTCATACATCTTACCAAACACACTCTCAGCTTTTTAATACGGTTTCTCAGTCGTCCGGCCGATGCAAAATTCTGGAAGTATGCCATGTTTCGGTCGCCAAACTGCAGCGCGGCGATCCTGCTACGCTGCCCCCAATATAGTTCCCTGAACTTCAGCAACTTTTCAACCTTTGCTGCCAAATCTTCTATCTAGCCATATTTACCTCGGTCTGGTCTCTCCTGTGTACAACGCAACTTCTTCTTAGTGCTTCTCAGTACTGACCGATCCCATGCGTATAGCTGCTTGCGTATGAGGGGAAAATTTCAGGTGATACTGTGATACGGATTTTTTGATCGTTGGATCGTAGATCTGATGACATCTAAAGAGTTATTGTACCCGTGCGCAATTTTAAGACTCTTAGATGACTTTTTCGTAAAATGTTTAAGAGTTCCGATAGTCATCGGATCTGAGAACAACTCTTGGGATCTTGTATCATGGTACATCTATGTCTTGGTATCACCTACTATCTGCGTATGAGTATAAGCCTATCAGCAAGTGAATTGTTTTTGGTTCAAGCGCCTGACCTGTCCCATGCATCTTGTGCTAATTCCACAAAATTCTTTTCAGTCAGCCAACGCGCTTCAAAACGAAGCAAGAATTTTCGGGGCCGGTCGATGATCAGACTTACTCCACCTGTTCCTAGATATAAGCCCTTTTAGGCCTCATTTGATTTGAAAGAAATCAAAACATAGGATTTGGAAACAGTGCAGGAAGTTGATAGCATACTACTTGCCATCCTAAGAAATTGTCCTGCCTCGTTCCTATGCACAATATGAGTTTTGAGTGGATGTGTAGATTCCTTTAAAAACACATGAAATGAATAGTATTCCTATGAAATTCTCGTACGCGTTTCCTACCAACAAGATGCATCGATAGGAAATTTTCTCTGGAATCTTTGTTCCTATGCTTTTTCTGTAAAAATCCTTCAAATCCAATGAGACCTTGGATTACATACGGAGCTAAATAAGTGAATGTACACTCCAAATATATACATATATATATGGCGTCGTATCTTATGCATCCGGGATGGTCTGTGAATCCCTGTATCCATTGTCTCCTCGACCGGCCGATCGCCATCCCACGCACGCAATCAAAATCGGAAGGAAATTGCAAATACACGCCCGCAGCAGCTCTTAGTTAAACCTGCTTATTTGCTAATAACCCCTCGGCCAAGCTAATCCCCGCTCGTCTTCCTCCCAATCCCTAATCACGGCCGCAACATGCATCCCATTGGCAGGCACAGCCGGGACGGCATGCATCTGGACGGACAATCGCGACGACAGAGTTCATCTGCCCTGACGATCTCCGCTACGGCCATGCGGGATGCATCTCTGGTTCCGAACGCCCTTTCGGCAGGATGGAAAAATCTTTGTCACGTGATACGCCGCAACTGCTTTTGGCGGCTCCTGCTGTTATGGATGTCCAATATGCATCAGCAGTGATCCATAGTTCAAGTACTGATCCTGAGTATGCCTCTGCATCTAGCCGGTTGGAGGCCCATCTCAGTTTCCTGTTATGGCTGTAGAAACTGTTATGGCTGTAGAAAATACTACTACTGCAGAATACGAATCAGATTTCAGTACTGTACATGGAGCTTCAGGTAATGACCAGGTTGTGTATGACCCAGACTATTTGTGTGTTGTACATGCGTACTACTTGTTATCTAGAGACTAACCATGTTGATGCATGTGCAGTGCAGCTACAGAATTAGGCAAAAGCCTGGAAACTCAAGTGAAGGAGGGAGAATTTGCTACCCCAAGAAAGAAAGAAAGCATTCTTCTATTTGTGAGTTTAATAAATTTTCGTTTGCCATGTCCCTGTTCAGTTCAAAGAGATATGCATGATGATGATTATTGTCATTCATTATTTATTTTTTAGTGCTCCTCTTTTACGCAGAGATGTGACGAGAAGTTGAAGCCAGTAGGGATGACATTTGAAGGCCTTGAGGCCGTGGAGGAGTTCTACAAGTCATGCACATCATGCGGGTTTTGGAGTTCGTGTTGGACAGCAAAAAAAGTTGGACAATGATGTGGTTCGGACAAAGTGTTTCATGTGCAATAGGGAAGGATTCAGGTCTGAGAAGAGCAAGGAGATTAAAGTTCAAGGCAAGGGGACCGAGATTGTGCGACCGATGAAGCCAAATGGTGTTCTATGATGGCCCTAGTCTACTAGAACACATGAATTTATATGAGTTATTAATGTTTATTCCTCCATGCACTGGATTATTGTAATTGATGGAATTATGTGTTTTGTGAAACTGTCTTCCTTTTATTTACCCTGACTTGATGTGTATTGAATGGAGTGTAGCAATCAGCAAGAGCACCAGCATACATTTTGTTCACATAAACCTGAAGCATCCTCTGTTCTTTGATGCAAACAATCAGCAGCTATCACCCAAGGGATTAATCTAGAAGAAACTTTGTCAGCCTGTAGCGTTCATCCCTTTATTCAGTTGTATAACAGTAAAAGCATCGAGTTCATTGAGTCGTCAATTATTACCAGATGTATTTACCAGCAGTAGTATGTTTCAGGTGTGAAAGTTTAACAACAGCATATGAATCACGCAAGGAGCAAACTCAGTTGGCAAACCCATGTCAACCTCCACAATAGCATTCATGAAAAAAAATTAAACAGGTGGGCGTTCAGAATATTGACAGTTTGGGAAGGTTGCAGCAAAAGCAACATTTTCTTGTTTGTCAATATGTAAATGACAAATAGGAATGCAGAGGAATGATAAGCGCCAAGTTATACTATGCCCTTGTTCAGCTGTATTGCATCACATATCGCATAACACCACAAATCATCGGGAACTGAGCAATAAGAAATTTGTTTATTTCTGAATTGTGCATTCACAACAAGCTACATTCACCTGTCTCTGAACTCACAAGCTATAGTCTGCAATGAATAGACTCACAAGCTACAATCTGCAAGTACTTGAAACATTAAACAGGAACAATAAAATTCAGGACGTGGTCCTTGTTTGCTATGCAACGGGTTGTGCTCGCTTCCTACACGAGTCTCTTGCAGCAGGCGGACGTCGTCAGGTGGAGCAGCAAACGGCTGGATGCAGGCGCGGTGCAGTAGATGGTCTGTAGGTTGCGGCCGGTGGCGGACTTGCGTCGGTGACCGGCAAGAAGGTGGACGGGCGCGGTGCTACGCCAAATCGTGGTGGATCCCGCCGTGGCCGCCGAACGGATCCCCGAGGGCGTTGAGCCATTTGAGGCGAACAGGCGTGGAGGCAGGCCAACGAGGGACGACCATCGTCGTTGGGATCACCAGGTCATGGAGCCGTTTGAGGCGGACATACACGGAGGTGGCCCATGCGCGGCTGCCGTCCAAGGATTCATGGCTCCGTCTTCCGTGCCGCCATGGAGGGATTGAGTGCGATTGGATTGGGAGGAAGACAAGCGGGGATTAGCTTGGCCGAGGGGTTATTAGCAAATAAGCAGGTTTAACTAAGAGCTGCTGCGGGCGTGTATTTGCAATTTCCTTCCGATTTTGATTGCGTGCGTGGGATGGCGATCGGCCGGTCAAGGAGACAACGGATACAGGGATTCACGAACCACCCCGGATGCATAAGATACGACGCCTATATATATATATATATATATATATATATATATATATATATATATATATATATATATATATATAGTGTTACTATTCATCATCCAGGATGCAGAATAAGTTATTCTTTATCCGAGGTAATCTTACGACCGCTTCTTAAATAAATTACGTTTAAAATATAAATAGTTACATGTATATTAATTTAATATGTAAAATTTGGTATAAAAACAAAAATATAGGTTATAAGACCAGAAAAATCACATTTTATATATGTTTTATACTATGTTTTTACATTCGTAATTTTATGTAACATAAAATATTTTTTACGGTGAGTACATATTTTTTTGCGTTTTCTTTTTATGTATGAAATAAGACAAAATTTACGAAACGTAAAAATACGGTGCATTGATGTCAAAATAGAGAGGGGTTGAAGAATAATTTACCATCAATGCACCGTAATTTTACGTTACGTAAGTTTTGTCTTATTTACGACGCAAAAAGTGACTGTAAGAAAATATATAATCGCCGTAAAAAATATGTTATATTATGTAAAATTACAAACATAAAAATATAGTCTAAAATACACAAAAACTGTAAATTTTCTTGTCTTATAACTTATATTTTTATTTTTTATGTCAAATTTTACGTAGTGAATCAATAGGAATGTAATTATTTGAATTCGAAATGTAATTTAATTATGAAATAATCGTAAGATTACCTCGGATGAAGAATAACTTATTCTGCAGTCTGGGTGATGAATAGTAACACTATATATATATTTGTCTCTGCTGAAATCTTTAAAATGACTTGTATTTAGAAATGTCGCAAGAGAAATCCTGCGCAAAAGAACGCGCATGCAAGGCATCGACGTCGCCGTCAATTTTTTCCAACCGTCCGATGCTTTGACCTTTACCATGTCTGGACGGGTATTTCCTGCCTCCCACGACGGCCCACCAAAGCCTCACGGGAACCCCGTTCTGCCCCCCGTGGCCCGTTCATCATCCTATTCTTTCACTCGGAACCTCGCTCATCGCCCGTCGCCTCTCTCTTGTGATCTAGAGACGCCGTCGTCGGCCCACGCCGCACTCACCCCGCGCAATGGACCGCCTTTGGGGTTCCCGACGCGGCCTCCCGCGCCTCAGTCTGGCTCCTCCGTACGTCCCCTCCGGTGCCGCTTAGCCTCGTGTCCGTGACCCTTGCGACCCGCGCGTGCCGGCTTACTCGGTTGAGGTGCCGCCCGTGGACAAACGACACGGTCGACGGTGACATGGTTGAACAGTACACCCAAGCGAGCGGCCACTCCCACACCACACCGGGCACTCGGGAGGTTCTGCTTCTGCGCCGCGCCATCGAGGGTGCACGCTGGGGGGCTAATGCTCATCCTTGGAGTGCACCCGATGGAGAGACAGCAGCACGCGGAAGGGATCCGGACTTGTCTGCAGTGGCATGCGCATGGCGAGACGCCGAGGTGCGCTGCCACCGTCGAATCTCGGAACGCGATGCAGTGCAGTGCCCTCTGCGAGCGGCGGAACGCACCGAGTGACCGGCAGACTCGATCGAGCGCCGTGCCCTGCGCTTCGCAACGGACAGAGCACGCACGCACGTCGTAGCGAAACTGCAGCTGAAGCCTGAAAACGAGTTGCTAGACGCGGCACTGGTACATAGTAGGAACCAAGGGCTAGACGCGGTGGCTGTAGGCTTGCAGGGAACCCGGCCATTTCCTCCAGTTGTTAGCGCTGCAGCCCCTCAAGCACGCCGCGTACATGCCCGCCTGCATGGAAGAGTAGAATAGTCCAGACGCACGAGATTAATTTGAGTGAGGAGAGAGTACGCGAGTACAGGCTTGTTGCTCATTCTTGTTGATCAGTGTTGCAGATAAATAGCAATGTCTTGTTACTGATTTTTGTAGTTCGGGTGAGGAGTTGAGACCCAGGCACCGGATTCGATATGCCCGGTCCCTTGATGAACAGCTCCAGTAGATGCATGCAACGCTGCTATGAAAGCCAAATGATGCGCTCGCCACGGCCTCCAGGATCTACCCTCTGCGTGCTACACATGCTTGCATGGCGAGGACACTGCCATCATATCACGTGCTTCTACGCACTGCAGATCAACGTCCTCGTCCCTGCCAGTGCCGAAACATTCGGAGATTTTGACTCTCTGGTCAGGGATTTCCAGGGCAAGGAGAAGCGTGGTTTTGACTCTCTGGTCAGTGAGACGTCTTGGTGATTGTGGAAGCAAAGAAACGCTAGTCTTTCATAGGCCCGATCAGTTTAAGGGGCCACGAGAGGTACTTTGCCATGTTTATCCTAGATGAGATCAAATATTGGAAGCCAGCGGGAATTGGTGTAGGGGTTTAGATGGATTCGCGACGAGTTTGTTTAAGTCTATTTTGGTTGGTGTGGGCGTTCCGACGATTGATGTTTGCATCAATTGAAGGTTTCCTATTTGCTCCCTTGTATAGAAATATGATACGTCATTGCCGAACATGGCAAAGCTTTGACACGTCCCGGATGCTCCACCACGACGCAAATTAATGCCATTAACAAAAATTATAACTGACTGTCTATAGATGCGCGCCAAGGCCCTCCTTTTGCACTAGTAATAATCCAAGTAAGTGGCGGAGCTTCATGGGGCTAAATGGGGGCCATTGCCCCCTACTCTAGAAAAACTGCTAAGTATATCCTTAATTATTAGCTTCAATATCTAAGGTCTCTCAGAGTTTGTGCATAATTTATCTTCTTCTTCGCCCCCTCTATTCTGATTAGCCCCCTCAACAATCTTTATCAAACTCCGCCACTGATCGAGATTGTGTAGTTTATGTTTAACCAAACTAGTGCAAATTATTGTGCATCGACCAAGGAGTAGAGCTTAGTCGTTGCTAGGTTAATCATAGCCTACCACATATTCGATATACACAAGTCTTGTATTTTGTTGCTATTGCTTCTTCAATGACGTTGAAACTCACATCCATCATAGGACTGAGAACCATCAGGATTTGCAACAACACCGAGTTTGATGCTTCTGCGAAGTAACATCAGCAATATAGTTTTCAATAAAGAGAATATATTAATATCGCGATGATACCAAATACACCTTTGAGGATTTGCCAAGTGCATTTTGTTAAGTAGACACGAGTCAGTTGTTGGATTGGTATCTCAATATGAATGAAGCTGCAGAGCTCCTTTGCTTCCACGTTCCATGTCTTGGAGGGAGCTGGGGTGCGTCTTACACTACACTGGAGGCAGAATGTCTCACCTGGTGTCAAGTATTGTGTTTGAAGCATGAAAATACGCTAACATGTATTATGCAAAAAAATAATAGTAAATTATTATGGTCCAAATTGTTGGAAATATGAGCAATTTACCGAATGATTTTATTAACAGAAATACTAGATAAAGCATGACTAATATAGTAGAGATAAAACAAGTCATGCGTTCTGACAGAGAGAAGGAAAATAGCTTCTGCATATATGAACCGTAGCCTATCATATCTAAAGCAGACAGTATAGCAAGTAGCATATATGAAGTAGAACCTAACATGTGTAGGACAAGGACTAGAACAAGGAACTGCGGCAGAACCTTTAACAGGAAAGACAAGAACACGTACGGGATAGCAGCAGCAGAAGCGCTGGACTTGGGCTCGGTGTCCTCGCCTGCCATGTCGTCGAGGAGGTCGTGGACGTCGGGGAAGTAGTCGTCGGCGACCGGATCGTCCATGATGAAGCAGCCAGTAGTCGCGCCGAGCGCTCCCCAAAAACCTTATCACCCTTCTCCCGTACAGGACTCAAAAGGTGCGGTTTCGGAGGCCTACTTGTTGGGGAACGTAGCATAAATTCAAAATTTTCCTACGTGTCACCAAGATCTATCTATGGAGTCGTCTAGCAACGAGGGATGAGTGGATCTACATACCCTTGTAGATCGCGCGCGGAAGCGTTCAAGAGAACGGGGTTGATGGAGTCGTACTTGTCGTGATCCAAATCACCGATGATCCTAGCGCCGAACGGACGGCACCTCCGCGTTCAACACACGTACGGAGCAGCGACGTCTCCTCCTTCTTGATCCAGCAAGGGGGAGGAGAGGTTGATGGAGATCCAGCAGCACGACGGCGTGGTGGTGGAAGTAGCGGGATTCCAATAGGGCTTCGCCAAGCGCTGCGGGAGGAGGGAGATGTGTCATGGGAGGGAGAGGGAGGCGCCAGGGCTTAGGTGTTGCTGCCCTCCCTTCCCCCCACTATATATAGGGCCAAGGGAGAGGGGGGGGGGGCACAGCCTTTGGCCCTTCCTCCAAGGAAGGGTGCGGCCAGGGAGGAGTCCCGCCTCCCCAAGGCACCTCGGAGGTGCCTTCCCCCTTTAGGACTCTTCCTTTCCCTCTTCTCTTGGCGCATGGGCCTCTTGGGGCTGGTACCCTTGGCCCATATAGGCCAAGGCGCACCCCCTACAGCCCATGTGGCCCCCCGGGGCAGGTGGTCCCACCCGGTGGACCCCCGGGACCCTTCCGGTGGTCCCGGCACAATACCGGTGACCCCGAAACTTGTCCCGATGGCCGAAATAGCACTTCCTATATATAATTCTTTACCTCCGGACCATTCCGGAACTCCTCATGACGTCCGGGATCTCATCCAGGACTCCGAACAACTTTCGGGTTACCGCATACTAATATCTCTATAACCCTAGCGTCACCGAACCTTAAGTGTGTAGACCCTACGGGTTCGGGAGACACGCAGACATGACCGAGACGACTCTCCAGCCAATAACCAACAGCGGGATCTGGATACCCATGTTGGCTCCCACATGTTCCACGATGATCTCATCGGATGAACCACGATGTCAAGGACTTAATCAATCCCGTATACAATTCCCTTTGTCTAGCGGTACGATACTTGCCCAAGATTCGGTCGTCGGTATCCCGATACCTTGTTCAATCTCGTTACCGGCAAGTCTCTTTACTCGTTTCGTAACACATCATCCCATGATCAACTCCTTGATCACATTGTGCACATTATGATGATGTCCTACCGAGTGGGCCCAGAGATACCTCTCCGTTTACACGGAGTGACAAATCCCAGTCTCGATTTGTGCCAACCCAACAGACACTTTCGGAGATACCTGTAGTGTACCTTTATAGCCACCCAGTTACGTTGTGACGTTTGGCACACCCAAAGCACTCCTACGGTATCCGGGAGTTGCACAATCTCATGGTCTAAGGAAATGATACTTGACATTAGAAAAGCTTTAGCATACGAACTACATGATCTTGTGCTAGGCTTAGGATTGGGTCTTTGTCCATCACATCATTCTCCTAATGATGTGATCCCGTTATCAATGACATCCAATGTCCATGGTCAGGAAACCGTAACCATCTATTGATCAACGAGCTAGTCAACTAGAGGCTTACTAGGGACATGGTGTTGTCTATGTATCCACACATGTATCTGAGTTTCCTATCAATACAATTCTAGCATGGATAATAAACGATTATCATGAACAAGGAAATATAATAATAAATAATTTATTATTGCCTCTAGGGCATATTTCCAACAGTCTCCCACTTGCACTAGAGTCAATAATCCAGTTCACATCGCTATGTGATTAACAGTCAAGGTCACATCCCCATGTGACTAACACCCAAAGAGTTTATTTGTCAACAATCTAGTTCACATTACCATGTGATTAACACTCGATGAGTTCTGGGTTTGATCATGTTATGCTTGTGAGAGATGTTATAGTCAACGGGTCTGAATCTTTCAGATCCGTATGTACTTCGCAAATCTCTATGTCATCTTGTAGATGCAGCTACTACGCTATATTTGGAGCCATTTCAAATAACTGTTCTACTTGGAGCTATTCTAAATTGTTGCTCCATTATACGTATCCGGTATCTCTACTCAGAGCTATCCGGATAGGTGTTAAGCTCGCATCGACGTAACTCTTTACGTCGAACTCTTTATCACCTCCATAACCGAGAAACATATCCTTATTCCTCTAAGGATAATTTAGACCGCTATCTGGTGATCTACTCCTAGATTACCTTTGTACCCTCTTGTCAGATATGTGGCAAGGCACACATCAGGTGCGGTACTCAGCATGGCATACCGTATAGAGCCTATGACAAAAGCATAGGGGACGACATTCGTCCTTTCTATTTCTTCTGCCGTGGTCGAGCTTTAAGTCTTAACTTCATACCTTACAACTCAGGCAAGAACTCCTTCTTTGACTGATCCATCTTGAACACCTTCAAGATCATGTCAAGGTATGTGCTCATTTGAAAGCACCATTAAGCGTTTTGATCTATCCTTATAGATCTTGATGCTCAATGTTCAAGTAGCTTAATCCAGGCTTTCCATTGAAAAACACTTTCCAAATAACCCTATATGCTTTCCAGAAATTCTACATCATTTCTGATCCATAATATGTCAACAACATATGCTCATCAGAAATTCTATAGTGCTCCCACTCACTTTTTTGGAAATACAAGTTTCTCATAAACTTTGTATAAACCCAAAATCTTTGATCATCATCAAAGCATACATTCCAACTCCGAGATGCTTACTCCAGTCCCTAGAAGGATTGCTGGAGCTTTGCATACTTATTAGCATCTTTCAGGATTGACAAAACCTTCCAGTTTGTATCACATACAACCTTTCCTCAAAAAACCGTCGAGGAAACAATGTTTTGACATCCTATCTGCAAGATTTCATAAATAATGCAGTAATCGCTAATATAATTCCAACAGACTCTTAGCATCGCTACGAGTGAGAAAGTCTCATCGTAGTCAACTCCTTGAACTTGTAGGAAAACATCTTAACGACAAGTCGAGCTTTCTTAATGGTGTAACCTACCATCATTGTCCGTCTTCCTTTTAAAATCCATATGTACCTAACAGCCTTACGACCATCAAGTAGTTCTCCCAAAGTCTACACTTTGTTTTCATATATGGATCCTCTCTCGGATTATATGGCCTCGAGCCATTTTGGAATCCAGGCCCACCATCGCTTCTCCATAGCTCGTAGGTTCATTGTTGTCTAGCAACATGACTTCCAAGACAGGATTACGTACCACTTTGAAGTAGTATGCATCCTTGTCATCCTACGAGGTTTGGGAGTGACTTGATCCGAAGTCTCTTGATCAATATCATAAGCTTCCACTTCAATTGGTGTAGGTGCCACAGGAACAACTTCCTGTGCCCTGCCACACACTAGTTGAAGAGACGGTTCAATAACCTCATCAAGTCTCCACCATCCTCCCACTCAATTCTTTCGAGAGAAACTTTTCCTCGAGAAAGGACCCGATTCTAGAAATAATCCCTTATTGCTTTCGGATCTGAGAGAGGAGGTATACCCAACTGTTTTGGGTGTCCTATGAAGATGCATTTATCCGCTTTGGGTTCGAGCTTATCAGCCTGAAACTTTTTCACATAATCGTCGCAGCCCGAAACTTTTAAGAAATGACAGCTTAGGTTTCTCTAAACCATAGTTCATACGGTGTCATCTCATCAGAATTACGTGGTGCCCTATTTAAAGTGAATTTGGTTGTCTCTAATGCCTAACCCATAAACTATCGTGGTAATTCGATAAGAGACATCATGGTATGCATCATATCCAATAGGGTGCAGTTATGATGTTCGGACACACCATCACACTATGGTGTTCCAGGCTGTATTAGTTGTGAAACAATTTCCACAATGTCTTAATTCTGTGCCAAACTCGTAATTCAGATATTCATCTCTATGATCATATCATAGATCTTTTATCCTCTTGTCACGACGATCTTTCAACTTCACCCTAAAATTACTTGAACCTTTCAATAATTCAGACTCGTGATTCATCAAGTAAATATACTCAACATCTACTCAAATCATCTGTGAAGTAAGAACATAACGATATCCACTACATGCCTCAGCACTCATTGGATTGCACACATCAAAATGTATTACTTCCAACAAGTTGCTTTCTAGTTCCATTTTATTGAAAACGAGGCTTTCAGTCATCTTGCCCATGTGGTATGATTTGCATGTCTCAAGTGATTCAAAATCAAGTGAGTCCAAACGATCCATCTGTATGGAGTTTCTTCATGCATATCTACCAACAAACATGGTTCGCATGTCTCAATCCTTTCAAAACGAGTGAGTCCAAAGATCCATCAACATGGAGCTTCTTCATGCGTTTTATACCGATATGACTTAAGTGGCAGTGCCACAAGTAGGTGGTACTATCATTACTATCTTATATCTTTTGGCATGAACATGTGTATCACTACGATCGAGATTCAATAAACCATTCATTTTAGGTGCAAGACCATTGAAGGTATTATTCAAATAAACAGAGTAACCATTATTCTCCTTAAATGAATAACCGCATTGCGATAGACATAATCCAATCATGTCTATGCTCAACGCAAGCACCAATCTCGATGGTAGAGGGAGCGTACGATATTTGATCAACCTTGGAAATACTTCCAACACATATCGTCATCTCACCTTTAGCTAGTCTCCGTTTATTCCGTAGCTTTTATGTCGAGTTACTAACACTTAGCAACCGAACCGGTATCTGATACCCTGGTGCTACTAGGAGTACTAGTAAAGTACACATTAACATAATACATCCAATATACTTCTATCGACCTTGCCAGCCTTCTTATCTACCAAGTATCTAGGGTAATTCTGCTCCAGTGGCTGTTCCCTTTATTACAGAAGCACTTAGTCTCGGTTTGGGTTCAACCTTGGGTTTCTTCACTAGAGCAGCAGCTGATTTGCCGTTTCATGAAGCATCCCTTTTTGCCCTTGCCTTTCTTGAAACTAGCGGTTTCACCAACCATCAACAATTGATGCTCCTTCTTGATTTCTACTTTTGTGGTGTCAAACATCGCGAATATCTCAAGGATCATCATATATGTCCCTGATATATTATAGTTCATCACGAAGCTCAAGCAGCTTGGTGGCAATGACTTCGGAGAACCATCACTATTTCATCTGGAAGATCAACTCCCACTCGATTCAAGCGATTGTTGTACTCAGACAATCTGAGCACAAGTTCAACAATTGAGCTTTTCTCCCTTAGTTTGCAGGCTAAGAAAATCGTTGGAGGTCTTATACCTCTTGACGTGGGCACGAGCCTGAAATCCCAATTTCAGCCCTCGAAACATCTCATATGTTTCGCGACGTTTCAAAACGTCTTCGGCGCCTCAACTCTAAGCCGTTTAACTGAACTATCACGTAGTTATCAAAATGTGTATGTCAGATGTTCGCAACATCCATAGACAACGTTCGAGGTTCAGCACACTGAGCGGTGCATTAAGGACATAAGCCTTCTATGAAGCAATGAGGACAATCCTCAGTCTACGGACCTAGTCCGCATAATTGCTACTATCAACTTTCAACTAAATTTTCTCTAGAAACATATCTAAACAGTAGAACTGAAGCGCGAGCTTCGACATAATTTGCGAAGACCTTTTGACTATGTTCAGGATAATTAAGTTCATCTTATGAACTCCCACTCAGATAGACATCCCTCTAGTCATCTAAGTGATTACATGATCCGAGTCAACTAGGCCGTGTCCGATCATCACGTGAGACGGACTAGTCATCATCGGTGAACATCTTCATGTTGATCGTATCTACCATACGACTCATGCTCGACCTTTCGGTCTCTTGTGTTCCGAGGCCATGTCTGCACATGCTAGGCTCGTCAAGTCAACCTAAGTGTTTCGCGTGTGTAAATCTGTCTTACACCCGTTGTATGTGAACGTTAGAATCTATCACACCTGATCATCACGTGGTGCTTCGAAACAACGAACTGTCGCAACGGTGCACAGTTAGGGGGAACACCTTCTTGAAATTATTATGAGGGATCATCTTATTTACTACCGTCTTTCTAAGTAAACAAGATGCTTAAACATGATAAACATCACATGCAATCAAATAGTGACATGATATGGCCATCATCACTTTGCTCCTCTTGATCTCCATCTTCGGGGCTCCATGATCATTATCGTCACCGGCATGACACCATGATCTCCATCATCATGATCTCCATCATCGTGTCTTCATGAAGTTGTCTCGCCAACTATTACTTCTACTACTACAGCTAACGATTAGCAATAAAGTAAAGTAATTACATGATGTTTATGTTGACACGCAGGTCATATATAAATAAAGACAACTCCTATGGCTCCTGCCGGTTGTCATACTCATCGACATGCAAGTCGTGATTCCTATTACAAGAACATGATCAATCTCATACATCACATATCATTCATCACATTCTTCTTGGCCATATCACATCACATAGCATACCCTGCAAAAACAAGTTAGACGTCCTCTAATTGTTGTTTGCATGTTTTACGTGTCTGCTATGGGTTTCTAGCAAGAACGTTTCTTACCTATGCAAGAACCACAACGTGATATGCCAATTGCTATTTACCCTTAATAAGGACCCTTTTCATCGAATCCGATCCGACTAAAGTGGGAGAGACAGACACCCACTAGCCACCTTATGCAACTAGTGCATGTCAGTCGGTGGAACCAGTCTCACGTAAGAGTACGTGTAAGGTCGGTCCGGGCCGCTTCATCCCACAATGCCACCGAATCAAGATTGGACTAGTAACGGTAAGCATATTGAACAAAATCAACGCCCACAACTACTTTGTGTTCTACTCATGCATAGAAACTACGCATAGACCTAGCTCATGATGCCACTGTTGGGGAACCTAGCATAAATTCAAAATTTTCGTACGTGTCACCAAGATCTATCTATGGAGTCATCTAGCAACGAGGGAGGAGTGGATCTACATACCCTTGTAGATCGCGTGCGGAAGCGTTCAAGAGAACGGGGTTGATGGAGTTGTACTCGTCGTGATCCAAATCACCGATGATCCTAGCGCCGAACGGACGGCACCTCCGCGTTCAACACATGTACGGAGCAGCGACGTCTCCTCCTTCTTGATCCAGCAAGGGGGAAGGAGAGGTTGATAGAGATCCAGCAGCACGATGACGTGGTGGTGGAAGTAGCGGGATTCCAACAGGGCTTCGCCAAGCGCTGTGGGAGGAGGGAGATGTGTCATGGGAGGGAGGGGGAGGCGCCAGGGCTTGGGTTGGTGCTGCCCTCCCTTCCCCCCACTATATATAGGGCCAAGGGAGAGGGGGGGGGGGCGCAGCCTTGGCCCTTCCTCCAAGGAAGGGTGCGGCCAGGGAGGAGTCTCTCCTCCCCAAGGCACCTCGGAGGTGCCTTCCCCCTTTAGGACTCTTCCTTTTCCTCTTCTCTTGGCGCATGGGCCTCTTGGGGCTGGTGCCCTTGGCCCATATAGGCCAAGGCGCACCCCCTACAGCCCATGTGCCCCCCCGGGGCAGGTGGCCCCACCCGGTGGACCCCCGGGACCCTTCCGGTGGTCCCGGTACAATACCGGTGACCCCGAAACTTGTCCCGATGGCCGAAATAGCACTTCCTATATATAATTCTTTACCTCTGGACCATTCCGGAACTCCTCATGACGTCCGAGATCTCATCCGGGACTCCGAACAACTTTCGGGTTACCGCATACTAATATCTCTATAACCCTAGCGTCACCGAACCTTAAGTGTGTAGACCCTACGGGTTCGGGAGACACGCAGACATGACCGAGACGACTCTCCAGCCAATAACCAACAGCGGGATCTGGATACCCATGTTGTCTCCCACATGTTCCATGATGATCTCATCGGATGAACCACGATTTCAAGGACTTAATCAATCCCGTATACAATTCCCTTTGTCTAGCGGTACGATACTTGCCCGAGATTCGATCGTCGGTATCCCGATACCTTGTTCAATCTCGTTACCGGCAAGTCTCTTTACTCATTTCGTAACACATCATCCCGTGATAAACTCCTTGATCACATTGTGCACATTATGATGATGTCCTACCGAGTGGGCCCAGAGATACCTCTCCATTTACACGGAGTGACAAATCCCAGTCTCGATTCGTGCCAACCCAACAGACACTTTCGGAGATACCTGTAGTGTACCTTTATAGCCACCCAGTTACATTGTGACGTTTGGCACACCCAAAGCACTCCTACGGTATCCGGGAGTTGCACAATCTCATGGTCTAAGGAAATGATACTTGACATTAGAAAAGCTTTAGCATACGAACTACATGATCTTGTGCTAGGCTTAGGATTGGGTCTTTGTCCATCACATCATTCTCCTAATGATGTGATCCCGTTATCAATGACATCCAATGTCCATGGTCAGGAAACCGTAACCATCTATTGATCAATGAGCTAGTCAACTAGAGGCTTACTAGGGACATGGTGTTGTCTATGTATCCACACATGTATCTGAATTTCCTATCAATACAATTCTAGCATGGATAATAAACGATTATCATGAACAAGGAAATATAATAATAACTAATTTATTATTGCCTCTAGGGCATATTTCCAACACTACTGTCCCGACCTGCGGTGCACGCCGCAAGCCGGGATGGGGAAGATCGTAGCAGCAGCGCAGTGCTCAGGAACTTTGTGGCGAGAGGAAGGGGATCTTCTGGTGTGTCTCTCTGTAAAGGAACGACCTCTCTTATATAGGCACAAGAGAAGGACGCGAAGAGGCTGCGGCGGGAGGTGAAGCAACAATGGGAGACGAAGCGAACAACACTAGTAGAAAAAGGGTCAAACGTGAAGCACATTAGTGCCGGTTTGTATTTGAGCCGGTACTAACGGTACCATTAGTGCCGGTTCGAACGAATTTGCATTAATGCCGGTTCGTGTTGAACCTTTAGTACCGGTTCGTGGCACGAACCGGTACTAAAGGGGTGGTGGCAGGCTGGTGTCAGGCCAGGGCCCCACGATCACCTTTAGTACCGGTTCGTGGCACGAACCGGTACTAAAGGTCTAACCTTTAGTACCGGTTCGTGCCATGAACCGGTACTAAAGGGGTCTGACCTATAGTACCGGTTGGAGACACAAATCGGGACTATAGGGCAATTTTCAAACTTGAAAAAATCATAACTAAATCATCCTAATTCAGAAAAATACATATAATATATCAAAATTTGTAGAACAAAATGATTGATCCGCTGAAACTACCAGTTTTCCGTTTTGACAATTTTTTAAAATCGCAAAATTCCAAAGGGAAAATAGAGTTTTTGGGCGTTTTAGACGTTTTTAGCGTTTAGTGCTAGGGTTTAGATTTCAGCGTTTAGGGTTAGGTTTTATGGTCTAAACCCTTAGTTTTTACTGTTTAGCATAGAGTTTCCGATGTTTTAAGTCCCGGGTTTAGGGTTTAGGACAATTTTTGAAATGACAAATTGTAAAAGGAAAAAAAGATATGCTCTAATTTATGTTTTTTTTGAATTTTGGTTAAATCTTGTCAAACCGGTCAAACAAATGATTCAAGAAATATAGAGTGTTACTAAATAATTACGCAATAATATTAGTGTTACTAAATAAGTATCTTAGTTTTTTTGAATTTTGTTCAAATCTGGTTAAACTATGGTCAAACTATGGTCAAACTACTTATTCAAGAAATATTAGTGTTACTACATAATTATTCAAGAATATTAGTGTTACTAAATAATTATTTCAATTTTTTGAATTTTGGTCAAATCTGGTCAAACTATGGTCAAACTGTGGTCAAACTATGGTCAAACTTATTCAAGAAATATTAGCGTTACTAAATAATTACTGTTTTTTTAGAATAATAGTTTCAAACTCAAACGGTGAAATGTGTGACTTCATGCTCAAGCTAAACTCCTGAGGGTTAATAGGATTGACATCTTACAATTGTCAGGAAAACAACAAGTGCAGACTCAGAAATGAAGGAGAATAGAACCTGAAAGTTAAGCGTGCTTGGGCTGGAGTAGTGAGAGGGATGGGTGACCGGTCGGGAAGTTAGATGATTTGGAATGAGTGATTCACACTTGGGCAGTTAAGAGAGGTGATTAGAGACTAAATCATCAAATAATTCAGAAAAATTAAAAATAAAAAAATCAATTTTTTTTTCCAAAATTTTCAAATTTTTTTTCAGAAAAAACCTTTAGTACCGGTTGGTAACACCAACCGGTACTAAAGGTCCCCCGTACCAGGGCGCGAGCTCACGCCACATGGTGGCACTTTAGCGCCGGTTCGTGCCGAACCGGTACTAAAGGGCGGGGCCTTTAGTGCCGAAACTTTAGTGCCGGTTCCATAACCGGCACTAAAGGCCCTTACAAACCGGTACTAATGGTCCGTTTTCTACTAGTGCAGGCAGCGGCCGAAGAGGCGCGCCGTTCGAATTCAGCGTCCACTACAGAAAAACGTTTCAACTCCCACGTGACCTTTCGTATACCCGTCGTGCGTGGCAAAAATTTAGACATCGACTCGGCTCATTCCCGTAACCCGCATCGCGTTGTGGCGAGGCGAGGCGAGGTGTGGCGAGGCGGGCGGCGGAGGAGGAGCGCGCATGGATGTCCCTCTTGTTCTCATGCTCATACATGTGAGGAAAGAACCTCCCTTATAAAGAGGTCCAACTCCCTCTAAACTAACAATGTGGGACTAAACATTTGTTCCACCTCTTGCCTTGCACAAATGGGCTGCGTGGGCCTCTAGGATTTATTAGGAATTTCTGAAACTGCTATTGGGCTAGGCCCAAAATAGACAAAATTTCAGCACAAACAATGTGATGTCCTTCTGAGAAAGTCATGAACATCAATAAGGACATGACTATCACTACAGGAATCTGCTACTTTGCCGTCTGCCACGGCGGACGGCAAAGGCCTGAACGGCGGACGGCAAAGGTCTTTGCCATCTGCCGCGGACGGCTACAGGCTCTGGCAAAGTAAGGTCCGGCAAACAGCTACTTTGTCGTTCGCTTTATGCGGGTGACGACAAAGGGTCCTTTGCCATCAGCAGCAGACGGCAAAGAAAGTAGATGGCAAAAAATGCGCTGTTTGTCCGTTAGGTGGCTAACGACAGGCCTTTGCCGTCCACCGCTGACGGCAAAATTTGTCCTGCCTTTGCCGTCCGCCGTATGATGTCAGCTAGACGTCACTACACGATAGGCCTTTGCCGTCCGCCGCTGACGGCAAAATTGTTCACTCTTTGCCGTCTGCCACTGTAGGCAAACTGACCAAATGGGTCAGCTCCCAGGAAGCACAGTTGGCTGCCATGTGGCTTCTTTGCCGTCTGCGGCTGATGGCAAAGAGCCCGTTGCCGTCGGTGGCAGACGGCAAAGAGCCTGCATATTGGCTCTTTTTTCTGTTTTTTTGAATCCAACAATTGACACAACAAATATATATGACATATATAGATATATTTCACAGGGCTATTTAACAGCAAACATATCACATATCCAACACATAATTAAGTTTCATCCATTCATACATAAGCAAGTTCCATCAAGTTCCATCCATACACATTGTTCCATCCATATACATATTACAATGCAAAGTTTCATCAAGATAGGAAGTTCCATCATAGCAAGCTAGATACAATGCAAAGTTTCAGCAAAGAAAAAACAAGCACTCCATCATAGCAAGCTAGCTTCCATGAAGTGAATGAAATCTGGAAAATGGCAAATAAGAAAGTTAGAAATAGGTGACTAGAAGAAGAAGACTAGAACAAGAAGAAGACTAGAACAAGAAGTATATGTCATTTATGAGCTAACTTAGGTGAAATGGATCATATATGAACTAACTAAGTTGAAATGGGTCGTTTATGAGCTAACTAAGGTGAAATGGATCATTTATGAGCTAACTTAGTTGAAATGGGTCGTTTATAAGCTAACTAAGGTGAAATGGATCGTTTTTGAGCTAACTAAGTTGAAATGGATCGTTTTTGAGCTAACTTAGGTGAAATGGATCATTTATGAGCTAACTTAGTTGAAATGGGTCGTTTATGAGCTAACTAAGGTGAAATGGATCGTTTTTGAGCTAATTAAGGTGAAATAGATCGTTTTTGAGCTAACTTAGGTGAAATGGATCATTTATGAGCTAACTTAGTTGAAATGGGTCGTTTATGACCTAACTAAGGTGAAATGGATCGTTTTTGAGCTAACTAAGGTGAAATGGATTGTTTTTGAGCTAACTTAGGTGAAATGGATCATTTAAGAGCTAATTTAGGTGAAATGGATCGTTTTTAGCTAACTTAGGTGAAATGGATCGTTTATGAGCTAACTTAGTTGAAATGGATCGTTTATGAGCTAACTTAGTAAAAAACATCATTTTAAAGCTAACCTAGGTGTGATGGGTCATTTTGGAGTTAATCTAGGTGTGATGGGTCATTTTGGAGCTAACCTAAGTGAAATGGGTCATTTTAAAGCTAACGTAGGTAAAATAGATCATTTAGGAGCTAATCTAGGTAAAATGGGTCATTTTAGAGCTAACTTGGATAAACTGGATCATTTATAAGCTAACTAAGGTAAAATGGGTCATTTTAGAGCTAACTTAGGTAAAATGGATCGTTTATGAGCTAACTAAGCTAATTATGCAATTTTTGACATAAGTAAGATAAGTACAAATCGTTTTAGAGATAACTTAGGTAAAATGGATGGTTTTGGAGGTCAGTAAGCTTATTAAGTCATTTTGGAGGAAAAGAAGCTAACTCTAGGTCATTATGGTAAGCATATTGGAGGAAATAAAGCTAAGTCTAGGTCTTTATGCATTTGTTAAGCAAAACACTAGAGAAACTTACCGTGATCATGGAGGTGTAGGAGCGGGCTGGCTCGTGCCGGTAGCTGGAGAAGGATCGTGCGATGCTTGTCTGGAGTTACGCTGCACCAATGATCATTACCAATGTCTCGTTACCATGATGACACTCAAATGTTAAGACTAGCAAGTAATGTCCATTCAAATTAAACTCACCGTGGTCCCAGGAGCAATCACTCGCATCGGCGGAGCGGTCTGACCGGACTTCTCACACACAGACTGCACATTTGGTTTTGACAAACACAGTCATACTAGTTGGTAATGAGACAAACACTACATGAATGTTTAGGCTAATCTGCAGAAGAAACTTACCACAAGGAGCTTGTACATGGCCCTTGCCTGCATGTCATTCCGTGCCCTCTCCTCGTCCAACATCTTTGTCGTCCTCTCCTCCAACTCCCGCAGCCTCTTTGTCGCCTCCGCCAGAAGTTTCTCCGTTCTATCTCTCTCACTCTGTATAGCAGCCTGCAACACCACTCACATGACCATTTGTAATCATTGATGGAAGCGCACACAATGTAATGGAGAAAGATAGCTGAGTACGTATAACTAACCTTGAAGGCGAGTTGGACTGGCCGTTCACGAGGCCTTATCTCAAGAGCGGAGCTCGACTGGCGCGCCTTGATCTCCGAGAGAGTGCTAGGACAACGGATAAGTCCATCTCCTATGTCTATGGAGCCATGGGACCTCCCGCCACCAGATATCATCAGCAGCTCTGTATCAATGGGACCCTGGCTCGGGTTAAAGTCCTCCCCTTTCCTCGCCTTCCCCTGATCTCTATATTGCACGAGCTTGTCGTGGGAGGAGATGTTGGTGAAGTTCTTTGGATCATCGAGGTCAGGCGCAGAGAATGCCTTGACTTTCTTGTAAGGGCTAGTGTGGGCCATGGCATACAAGTCGTACACCTCTGGCACCTTATCCGCCTTATTGTAGCGTGCCTGAAAGAGAGAAACAAAGTTAATTAGTAATTAAAGGGCTAAAGCTAGCATGATGAATGAATTGCATGAATCATGAAGCAAACCACATACCCAGTTCCGCCCGAACTGAAATAAGTTGGAGCTGCCTTGATGGTGTGGCACACCTTCCATTTGGGCACGTTTGTCCTTGGCATCGTTGTGGAGGGCTAGCCATTCATTTGAGCACCACTCATTTACCAACACCTCCCAACAATCCATCCGATCCGCACACCATCTCGGAGGGGCCTAAGTTAGCAAATAGAAACTTGAGTGCTACGACTATGAATTACTAAATGAAGGAAGTAAGTACAAGGCCTTAAGAATTACCTTCATGTACTGCTCCTTACTCAAGAACTTCTCGCGGCACGCCGGCTTGGTCTTCTTGATACCACGCAAGGCGTAGTAGTCTTGAACAGCCTGTACCCGGGCCTCGTGCCGTAAGTTCTGTAGTAGGCGCTTGCAGACGTTATCGATAACATTTGCTGCTTCCTCCTCGTATCCCTCCTCACACCTGTAGAATGTCTGCAATCAAGTGAGACAATATTGATTAGTACAATTAATAACTAGCTATTTGAAGATTTTTAATTGTGTAAAGGAGAAATTACCCAGAACTTTCTGATCACCACGTCTTCCCTCGTCTTGCACAAGACACCGTCGATAATCTCACCCGGCGGGGTCGAGGCAGCAAAGTAGTGCTCCCAACTCAATCCAAGCTCTGGAAGCCGACCCTCACCAGGCAACGTGACAAACCCCGGGAAGTTTTGCCGACAAAGAACTACAAGGATGGAGTTGGGCCGGCGGACACTATGATGGTGGTCCCAACCCCTACAGCATGACAAGGACAACACATTAGTTATTTGAAGAAACATGAATGCAGAAGGTACAAAAATATTAAATGAAATTACCTCTCCCCATCAGGGAAAATCAACCACCTCTGCTCGCGGGTCGCCGGCACGGACGGGAGCCGTGTACAACCACGCTGGTAGACGGTGCCCCCCTCCTCCTCAATATCAGTCGGCTCCCCGCCATCATCAGCATGGCCACTCGGCTCTTCAGGCTGATCCGGCCAGGTACCCCATCCAGACGTGTGCTGCTCGGGGGTCTCATGGGCCGAACTCTCGTAGGCCAAAGGCCCGTCGATCCGTGGCTCGTGGGCCGAAGACCCGTGGACCGGAGGCTCATGGACCGGAGTCCGTGTAGCCTCCTCCTCTGACGAGTCCACCCTAGCAGTCACATGCTCGGGTGAAACAGCTGGGGGTGGCGGCGAGGAAGGCACCGTAGCAGTCACCCTACCTCCTCTCCCGCGACCACGTGCTCCACCTCCTCTCTTCTTCTTACCTCGCCCCCTGCTGGGCACCGCGGTCGAGGAAGAAGGGCCCGGCGGTGTCGCCATACTATCCAGCAACGCCCGGCGGAGAGGTGCGTGTGGAATGGAAGACCTCACACCACGCGCCGACGAAGAAGGGGCCTCGGCGCGCTCCCGACCAACGCCCACCATCTTTCAACACCTGCGATGACAAAGAATAAACGAAATTAGCTACAACATAAAAAAATACCGACATGAATAATAATATGTATATCACTTAAGTGTATCATCATCAAGTACAACATAAAAAAATTGAATACCTGACACTACTAATAATCTCGATCAGTATCATCAATAAATGCATAATCATCATCATCACTATAATCAATGATGGGCTCATAGGGTTCAATGGCATCAACATGTGCAAGGCCACCTTGACGTAATTGGTCAAGCATTGATAGGTCATCCGCAGTAGTAACCTCTTCTTATTCCGGCTCTTCTTGTTCCTCCTCTGGGGTGATGTCGGATTCACTGTCGCTGTCTACTTCAATGTTTTGGGGTGAAGTATAGCTGTTCTTGAAATGCTTTTTGGAAAGACGTGTCTCTTGGAAGAATTCTCCTTCATATGTGTCTGGGTTAATGTGAGGTTCATAATCCTCTTCCTTTGGGGGAGAAAGTCTAGCACGTGGCGGCACTTCATAAACGACATCCCAACCTTTCAGATTTGGATTAGTTTGGCAGACCCATGGTAGATAGAATACTTGGGTCGCCTGTTGAGCCGTAATATAGACATCAGGAACATCTAAATGGGTGCTTTGGTTGATTTCAACTAGCCCTATATGTTCATGAGTCCTTCTAGTCTCCTTCGGCTGAAACCAATAACATTTGAAGACTACGACATTCGGTGGGTTTTCACCATAAAATAGAAGTTCATAAATTGCTTCAACTCTCCCATAATACTCGGTACCTCCTTCGCCGATAGCAGATACACAATAATTTGTAGACTTTCGGTCGGCCATAGATAGCTCTTTGCCATAGGTACGAAAGCGATACCCGTTGATGTCGTATTTGTCAAATGAACAGACCTTATAGTCAAAACCATTAGCGACTTGTCTCAATTCGGCGTCCATAGACTCTGAATTAGCCTACAAGTTTAATATGAAAGGATTGTTGCATTACGCACAAATTAGCGAATGAAATGAAATTGTCTAATAGAAATTACCGTTTGTTTGAACCAAGAGATGAAACCGGGATAGCCGCCTCCTTGCTTTGCGAGAAGCTCATACTCTTCGACGGAATCCTTTTGGATCACCGCTCCATACGAGAATATGGCGACGTATCGACTGTATGAAATATCCAGGAATAAGAGTAGTTCAAAGGAAATAGAAGTTGCGAAACAATGTACCGAGAACATACTCGATGTACGGCCGCACTTCTACCAGGTTGTTGAAGATATACAACGAAATGGTCCGCCATTCTTTGTTATCCAAAGATACTGGATTTGAAACATTGGCTGGTGCGAGATTCCCTTTGAATAGGCTGAGGTTGGATCCACCCTTTTTAGGGTCATCAGCATTGTACCGAGGCTTTGGATTATGCAAATGATGATTTTTGGCTTCGTAGTGTGCTGTCACGAAGTTTGCCACCTCCTCAGTGATGAATGCCTCAGCCATTGATGCTTCAATTCTACGCCATTACTTGTGAGATGGCATCCAACTGACAAAGCTCAGTGTGCTCATGGAGCGGACGTTTTGAAGACACCAACATTTCATTGAAGGCCTTTGCAGATTCCTCCATCTCCTCGTCCGAATCCCGAGCATCATCATAGTCTTGCACCATGTTTTCCATCCCAGTACCATGCTCGTCGGTGCGATGATTATCCACCTCAGCTCGGTCACATTGGGCAGACTCACCATGAAATGTCCACACCGTATAATCGGGCGTAAAACCACTCTTCTGCAGGTGTTTGACCATTTCAGCCTCTGTCCTCTTTTCCCAATTGCCGCACCAGAAATAGGGGCACCAGGTTTTCCTCTGGCCATTTGTAAATGCGGCTTGCACAAACCCCTTGTTTTTTGTGAACCATTCAGCGCTCCATTTGTTCTGACCAGTGTGACCGGTATACATCCACGCACGATCACTCATCTTGACTTTCAGAGCTACTGGACACACAACAATTATATATAAAATTCACCATATATATATATATTAATCAGTTGATCTACTTTGTCAATTTTATTACGTCCATGCAACCTACACTCTAATAGGTAATGATAGGTCCTAATCCCACCCGATTATGTGTAGATTGGGTTTATTTTCCCATGCTATGCTCCGGATCCGAAGCAAAATTTCGGCAGCACCTCCCCGCTGTTCTCCTGATACATGTCTCTGCAATAAATAGAGAGGATGTGTACCCGGAGAACAACAGGGGAGGCACTGACAAAATTTATGCGTCGGATCCAAAGCAAATCATATGGGAAAACGAACCCAATCTACACATACTCGGGCTATCCATGGATATCGTTGGACAATTCAAAAGAATCAAGGTTATAAATATGCAAATGCATGCATATTTATAACTATGACGCTTTCAAATGGGAGACACATATTGGTTACGCATACTGATGATTCAAGACACATATATAGCTAGCTATCAAGTTTCATCGGCACGAACACCGGAACAGAGCAAATAATTAATGGGGGAGGAGGCCATGTCATTTGTGCTCACTGAGGGAGTCCTGGATTAGGGGGTGTCCGGATAGCCGGACTATACCTTCTGTCGGACTCCTGGACTATGAAGATACAAGATTGAAGACTTCGTCCCGTGTCCGGAAGGGACTTTCGTTGGCGTGGAAGGCAAGCTCGGCGATATGGATATGTAGATCTCCTACCATTGTAACCGACTCTGTGTAACCCTAGCCCTCTCCGGTATCTATATAAACCGGAGGGTTTTAGTCTGTAGGACGAACAACAATCATACCATAGGCTAGCTTCTAGGGTTTAGCCTCTCTGATCTCGTGGTAGATCTACTCTTGTACTACCCATATCATCAATATTAATCAAGCAGGACGTAAGGTTTTACCTCCATCAAGAGGGCCCGAACCTGGGTAAAACGTTGTGTCCCCTGCCTCCTGTTACCATCCGCCTAGACGCACAGTTCGGGACCCCCTACCCGAGATCCGCCAGTTTTGACACCGACATTGGTGCTTTCATTGAGAGTTCCTCTGTGCCGTCGCCATCAGGAAGGATGCCTCATCCCGTCTTTAAAGACGACACCGTTGCTAAGGGAGCTTTGGCTATCGGCCAAACTCTCCGGCTAGGTGGTTTCCTTATGACCGCCTGTTCGGCTGCTGCGCCGATGATGACCTCTCGGGTCATCGAAAGCAATCTTCACGTCAGCTCGGAATTCGCTGAGCAGCTAGATCCAATGGAGCTCTCTTCCCTAAACGAGCTCTTGGATCGCATCGCCGCCCTGGGAGTCGCTATGGATTACGACCAAATTGGGCCTAAACCCGATCTGAGAGAGATTAACTCTCCCCAGGTCACCCATCACGTTGCCGTGGTAGAGGGACAGTGCGGCGACCCTTCATCTATCTTAAGGACTAGCTACGTCCGGATTCCCGATCCCTCCAAGACGGATACCCGCGAAAGGGAGGACATCACTCAAGACCCGAACTTAAAGTCAGGCGACGAGCTAGATTCATTGGACATCATCCAAGAATCCAAACTTCCGAGTTCGGAAACTCCTTGGCCCCTAGGTCTCAAATTGGGTGAGGTTTCGGATTTGATTCCACCCACCCACCTGTACATAAGCGATCTATCCCAAATTAGGCAAGAGCCCGAAGACACAGTACATCATTACTGGGCCAGATTCCTCCTGGTTATGAACAGGATAAAGGACTGCCGCGAGGAAGACACAATTTCATTCTTCTGCAATAATTGCACGGACAAGGGAATCCTTAATGCCATAAGTCGCCGTGATATTACACGCTTCACTGACTTGGCGTCCATAGTACGAAAGTACTGTGCGATGGAAAGCGCCTGGAAAACCGAAATAAAATTTTGGGACAATCCGGCCCTGAATACAAACCCAGTCCAAAATAAAAGGGCGCATCATCGCCAGACGCCCGGGTTCAATACCAAAAAGCAAAAGCCCTCTACAGGGCACGGAACCGTACTGGAAGGATGGCTTAATGGACCCTGTAAAATTCACAGTGCAGAGGGCGCCACACCAACCCACAGCCTTAGAGCATGTTGGATACTCCGGCAAGTGGCAAAAATTGGCGAAGATCTCCTAATTCCAGAAGCCACAGAAAGCCACCCCAGAGACACCAGTACGGTATTGACAGTCTTCGAGACTTTCGCATCAAATAACATGCGAAAAAAAACACTCCGCAGCCTTGCCGAAGTCTACCAAGTAGCAACAATAAACCCATGGAGTGACACGGCTATTAATTTTAACGCCAGTGATGAACCTAAATTCCGAACAGCCCGAGCACCAGCCGCATTGGTCCTCAGTCCAATAGTGGACAACTTTTGTCTTATCAAGGTAATCATGGATGGCGGCAGCGGATTGAACCTCATTTATGAGGAAACCCTTCAAAAAATGGAAATAGACTGGAACCACATTGAGCGAAGCAGCACAACCTTTAGAGGAATAATCCCCAGTCGGGAAGCGCACTGTACAGGAAAAATCACACTAGATGTGGTGTTCGGCATGCCGGATAATTACAGGTCCGAAGAGGTCACGTTCCAAGTGGCCCCGTTCAGTAGCGGATATCACGCTCTGCTAGGGCGGGAAGCGTTTACAATCTTCCAAGCAATACCCCATTACGGGTACATGAAGCTCAAGATTCCTGGGCCTAACGGAATCATCACTCTCGCTAGTGAGCCGGACATAGCACTCCGCGCCGAAAACAAGACAGCCGCACTGGCCCTCGAGGCGCTATCCGAAGCCCTAGCGGCTGAGGAACTGACTGCGCTGCGCTCCACGGTGAATAGGGACGATGTGATACTCGACAAAAGATCCAAGTCCACCTCCTTTAATCCGGCGGACGAAATAGTCAAATTCCGGGTCCATCCAACGGACCCCAATAAAACAGCTTCCATCGAGGCACAGTTAAACCCTGATGTAGACGCTGCACTATGAGAGTTCCTACGAGAGAACTGGGACATTTTCGCCTGGCACCCTTCAGACATGCCAGGAATCCCACGCAGGCTGGCCGAACACAGCTTAAATATCCTAAAAGGATTCAAGCCAGTCAAACAGGCTCTTCGGCGTTTTTTCCGAACCTAAGAGACATGCCATGGGAGAGGAACTAGCCAAGCTATTGGAGGCCGGATTCATCAAAGATATAAAACACCCGGACTGGCTAGCAAACCTGGTGATGGTACCAAAGAAGGACAAATCCTGGCGCCTGTGCGTTGATTTTAAAGACCTTAACAAGGCTTTCCCAAAGGATCCCTTCCCTCTCCCCCGCATCGATCAAATTATCGACGCTACCGCAGGACACGATTCGTTGTGTTTCCTCGACGCATACTCCGGCTACCATCAAATAAAGATGGCAGAGTCAGACCAAGCCGCAACGGCATTCATCACACCATACGGCCCATTCTGCTTCAACACAATGCCCTTCGGGCTCAAAAACGCCAGCGCAACATATCAGCGCATGATTCAGACATGTCTGGCAAACCAGATCGGCAAAACAGTGGAGGCATATGTAGATGATGTGGTCGTTAAAACAAGACATGTCGAATCTCTAGTAGACGACTTGAGGCTAACATTCGATAACCTCCGAACATACGACATCAAGATCAACCCGGAAAATGCGTTTTCGGCGTTCCAGCCGGAAAGATCTTGGGCTTCATTGTATCCGGTAGTGGAATTGAAGCAAATCCAGCCATGATCCGAGCTCTGTCACAATTGGATATCCCGAAGGACCTCAAACAAATACAAAAATTAACCGGATGCGTGGCGGCTCTAAGCCGCTTTATCTCCCGCTTGGGAGAAAAGGCCCTACCCCTTTACCGCCTCCTTCGGCGCACTGAACACTTCGAGTGGACAGATGCAGCCACGGCCGGACTCGACGAAATAAAAGCCATCTTGGTAACAAACCCAGTCCTGGCCGCGCCAAACATTGGCGAACCAATGCTATTATACATTGCAGCAACCCATCAGGTCGTAAGCGCAGTGCTCATCGTCAAACGAGAAATGGACGGACACAAATCCCCCCTTCAAAAGCCGGTCTACTACGTGTCCACTGTCCTTACTCTGCGCAAGTCACGGTACCCGCATTATCAAAAGATTGCGTACGCGGTATTTATGGCATCCCGGAAGCTGCGACACTACTTTCAAGAGTGTTCCATAACAGTAGCCTCGGAAGTGCCACTTAACGATATTATAATCAACCGCGACGCGACGGGCCGGATTGCAAAATGGGCCATTGAGCTCCTCCCGTTCGACATAACTTACAAGCCACGGTGAGCTATCAAGTCGCAAGTTTTGGCCGACTTCATCACAGAATGGACGGAGGCCCAACTCCCTAAAGAGTACGGCACATATTCAAACTGGGTCATGCACTTCGACGACTCCAAAATGTTGGCCGATCTAGGGGCTGGCATTGTTTTGACGTCCCCCACAGGAGACACAGTTCAATACGTACTCCAGATAATGTACACAGACTCCAACAATGCAGCCGAATATGAGGCCATTTTACATGGTCTCCGGATGGCAGTATCCATGGGCATTCAACGCCTAGAGGTGCGCGGGGACTCGAACCTTGCAATATCCCAAATAAATGGATACTTTGATGCCAAGGATCCAAAAATGGCAGCTTATCGCAACTCGGTCCTAAAAATGTCAGCTCGGTTCGAAGGGCTCAAATTTCACCATATAGCCCGGGAAAATAATCAGGCAGCAGATGTCCTGGCACGCATCGGCGCAAAACGCGATGTAGTCCCCTCCCCCAACATCTTCTTGGAAAGGCTGTTCAAGCCATCCGTAGTATGGGAAGGGGAGCCCGGCAATAACAGCCCGGACCCAACCGCACTGCCCGACACCGAACACTCTGACATAATTAGAGGCTCTGCCAATGAAACAACACCTTGAGCCCACGTAATAATGGCCGTCATCACCCCGTGGACAGAACCATTCCTCGCCTACCTTACTAGGCAGGAACTCCCCGAGGACCAAAATGAGGCACACTGCATAGTGCGGCGATCTAAAGCCTATAGAGTCCATGAGGGAGAGCTTTATAAGAAAAGCACTACCGGAGTCCTTCAAAGGTGCATCTCCGAAGAGGAAGGGCGGAACTTCCTGGCTGAAATTCACGCCGAACTCGGCGGTCATCATGCTGCAGCTCGGTCCCTTGTAAGCAAGGCCTTCCGTACAGGCTTTTATTGGCCGACGGCCCGGGCAGACGCCCAGGACTTAGTCCAACGATGCGTCGGTTGCTAGCTTTTTGCAAACCAAAGCCATATGCCACTCACCGCCCTCCAAACTATCCCCATCACTTGGCCCTTCGCGGTCTGGGGGCTTGACATGGTTGGACCCCTTAAAGGTGGAACCCACAAGAAAAAAATACTTATTGGTCATGGTGGATAAGTTCACCAAATGGATAGAAGCCAAGCCTGTTAAGACGGCCGAATCAGGACCGGTGATAGACTTTATATCTGGGGTTGTATACCGTTATGGCATCCCCCAAAGCATCATCACTGATAACGACATGAACTTTACGGCCGACGAGGTAAAACTCTGGTGTAAAACATGGGCATCAAGCTCGATTATGCTTCCGTCTATCACCCACAAACTAACGGCCAGGCCGAACGTGCAACCGGTCTTATCATGAGCAGCATCAAACCCAGATTAGTGCGGTCCCTTAAGGAATCTAATACGCACTGGGTAGAGGAGCTCGACTCCGTACTCTGGGGGCTGCGGACCACGCCGAATCGCACCACCGGATACACGCCATTCTTCATGGTGTACGGCGCAGAGGCAGTTTTGCCCTGCGACATAATTCATGACTCACCTCGAGTGCGCATGTACGAAGAAAGAGAAGCCGAGCTCGATCGGCAGGACAGTTTGGACGCCTTGGAGGAAGAGCGTGACGTGGCAAAAGCCTGTCCCGCATTCTATCAACAGCAAGCTCGAAGATACCAAAGCAGAGAAGTACGGGCCAAAAATTACAACTTTGGTGAATTAGTTCTACGCCTGCCGGACAAGAAAAAGGACAAACTCAAGCCCAAGTGGGAAGGTCCCTTCATAATTGACCAAGTCCTGACTGGTGGAGCGTACCGCCTGCGAGATGCATCGGATAACCAACTCAAGTCGAACCCATGGAACGCCGCCCGTCTCCGAAGATTCTATGCCTAGCGCCGGACTCTGTGTTCGTCTCCTTCCTCTATCCATTTTTTATATACTTTCTGTCTTACATTTCTCTCCTTCTCCTCTCTCTCTCTCTTATAACCTTTAAAGGCTCATAAAATGACGCGCTATCCGCGCTCATTAAACCTGGGGGCTTCTTTAAATAGAAGCTTATTTATACGGGCTTCATGCCCAACACATGTGTCACACTTCCGCATGTACCTTTTATTCACCATTATATGCATCGATATGACTTAAGTTTTGGCCAAGCTGGGTTGCCTGGCTCCTGTGCTTACCCCTACATTCTCGATTGTTCGGCTAGGTGGTAAAGGGAGCACCTCTGCGATTGTTACTACCGGGTCAGCCGGATGTGTACCTCAGACTGGGTGAAGCCGAAAGCTAGTGTTCTTAAGGGAATATTCGGTCGGTGAACTAAAGATGATCTTTTTTTCCACTTATTTATCTATACGCCCCCAGATGTTTTTCCTGCATCTCTTTTCGCAGAATGGACATGCACTTTAGGGCATGCCTCCCAGGGAAAGGAACCCCTAATGGAACTATTCTCCCTGAAAGATGTTTCTTACTAACCATGTAATATAACATAACTAGTTGGGCACTTGTCTGTTCAAGCACTAATGACCCCTACGCCTGGTCTCCAGGCATACCCCGGTTCTTATATAACCGTGAGGGTATTCGGACACACTCCGGAGCGTCAGGTCCCGAGGTTGAAGCAAAAAGGTCGGCCATGACAAACGATCTACAATCCGGCTAGAAGGCTTTACACATGTCAATTAAAATTACAAAGTCAATCTGACTGATTGTATTCCTCTTCAATACCATCTAACAGGTTGTCTAGCTTACAGTCCTATTGGGAATACTTTGTGGCCAATTCTACCTGGCCGTATACTAAGCTCACAGGGATCTCCTTCCCATCGGGCCCCACGGGTCTGACCTCGGCCATGTGGTTTGGGTCAGCCTTCGTGTAGCGCTTCTTCACCATGGCCCAGGCCTCCCTGGCACCTTGACGGCAGGCCGACATCTTCCACAATCGGAAGCGCCACCGTGCTCCCTTCAGCTTCTCTACAAGCTCTCCAAGGCCTTCGGGCATGGAGACGGATGGCCACAAGGCCTGGGCGATGCCTTGCATCACCTGCCGAACTCGCTCGTGCAGTTGTGAGAGCTCGGGAAGAAGGTCACCCGTAGAACCGGGCATTTCCTCTGCAGGACGACCTGTTAGCATACCTACAGACATTACTCTGTTAGTCGACTTCCTCGCCGAACTCTTTTTTCAAAGATCGTTTAAGCACTTACTAAATATGCCGCGTAGAAGCCGCTGATTCTCCTTAACGGAGTCCAACAGCTGGGCACGAACATCCTTCAGTTCAATGCCCAGCTTGGTGTTGGCATCTTGGAGATCGTTCTTCTCCCGCCTCACCTTTGTCAGCACACTCTCACCAGCCTTCAGCTGGCATAGGAGTTGTTGCTTTTCCGGATTTAATCTGGCGCCATCTGCAATTTCATTTGTCAGATTTGTACCCACACCGCACTTCGCAAAATACTTATCTTTCGAAGCGTATATTACCAGAGGGGGTCTCCTTGGGCTCCCCTGCCGCGGTTAGTGCGGCCTCAAGTTGGGCTTTGCACTCTTCCAGCTGCTGGGACAGTAGGGTATTCTTTTCTGTAAGAACCTGCATAACAAATGATCCTTAAATTAGTTATTCTAACTGTTTCAAGTCTCGGGGGCTAATGGTATATATATAATTGCCAAAATTTTCTTACCCGTATGTGTTTTACATATTGCTCCGTGGCTATGGCTAGACCATTTTGAGCGGCACGGAGGTACACATCTCCCGAATTGAAGGCATCCAATGCCTCTTGGGAGAAACAAGCATTGCAAAGAACTATCCGGCGACGCCTGTGGTTCATGGCACTCTCCACCTCAGAATTGGTGGCAGACAGCCTGTCCGCATCTTCTGTCGGAGGAGCGTCCGGTGCGCGCCTTGTGTTCTCCTCCGCTTCCAGACCAGGCTTTGGAGCCTGGCTGGTGGAGGCGCGATTGGCAACCTCTCCGGATATAGTTCGGCAAGGTCTCTTTGTCCTGAAGAGAGCACGAGCGTTAATATGCCTTGAAGGAATAACACCTGGGAATAAGATGGCATGCTATACCTTTGCGTCGGCGTCTCAGTCCGGACCGCACTTCTTTTCAGCCCGCGGGGCCTTGCTGCCCCTCGTTGGCTAGTCGCCATAGGCTCGGCCTCCCGTCTCAAGGACCTCCCCTGCAAAACACGGTTGTCATACGGCAATCGAAAACACGCGAGGATAGATCCCTTTTCAAAGTTCTGGGACTTCGGTCTCAGTTACCTGTGAGGCTGGGAGTAGCCCTGGGTAATCGGCCGTAATGGCCACCAAGGCGTTGTCCTTGTTCAATTCATGAAACACCCCATCAATCAGCTCCACAGATAAGTCCGGATCCTCTTGAGAGGCCGGGTCGAGGGACCGTCCCGGATCCTTCGGTTGTGGAGGAGGGCTGTTTATTTCTTTAACAGCCTGGCGCAGTTCCTGCGTTGAAGTCGTTAGACTGAATATTTACCGATGGGAATATAAAGCGGATGGGCAAGTAAAAGTGTCCACTTACCCAACTTGGGGGATTATACATCGAAAATCCACCCTGTGGGTTGACGCGGAGAAATTCCTCCTCTTCTCCCTTGTACAAAGCGGACAAGATCTTTATTAGAGCGGCAGCCAATTCCGGCCCCTTACGGCCGTGGAGGGTGGCATCGTCCTCCTCGTTGAGGTCCCACATGGGGTGGCCTCTATACTGAAGCGGCTGCACCCCTCGCATGATGCATGCGGCCATGACCCCGATCATGGTTAGTCCGGAATGAGCTAACAATCTTATCCGGCCCATCAAGTAAAAATGTCCTTGTCGCTTTCCCTTTGAGGGCTCCGTGGACGCTAGCTTAGGCGCTTCTTTAGGGGAGCACTGTCGAACTCAGGGAGGCCGATCCGGACAGGATCCGGCAGCGGGACGTCCTCTTTATAAAACCATTCCGAAGGCCAGTCCTCGGACGCCTTCTATGGGGTTCTGGATAGATATCTGGTCCCGGCGATGTGCCACACTTCGAATCTGCCCACTTGATATATTGACCCCTTCTGAGAACGGGGCACAAGGCAGAATAGCCTTTTCCACAGCGTTAAATGAGCCTCGCAGCCCAAAATAGCTCGCAAAGGGCTACGAAGCCCGCGATATGCAATATGGAGGCAGGCGTGATGTTGTGCAGCTAGAGGCCATAGAACTCCAGGAGCCCCCGGAGAAACGGATGAATTGGAAATCCGAGCCCTCTTATTAAGTAAGGGACAAGGCATACCCGCTCTCCTTTGGAGGGATTGGGGGCACTCTCCGCTTGCTCTCTGCCATTATATGTGGCAAGTCCGGCTCGAACCGGGACCATATAGGCCGGGGGGAGAAATCCCTTAGTCTGGAGCGTCACTAGCTCGTTGTGCGGGATGGAGCATCTCTCCCAATCTCCAGGCTGAGGGCTGGAAGGATGAGAGGAGGAGCTGCGGCGGCCGGCCAAGATAGAATGGACCTATGTCGGATACGCTCTGATGAATACTCGCGGAGGGGAGAAGGTTTGGTTTGGATCTAAATCCTCGTCCCCTTAAATAGGCGGCTCATTCACGCGGCTAGGGGTGTAAATTTAAAAACACCCCGACTTTTCGTATTCATTTGACACGTGGAAGACGGCCATTATTGGGCGTAGAAGCCAAGGAGCGCTACATTTACAAGAAATCGGACATTATTCAACAGGTACACGGATTTTGGAGGAGAACCCGCCTTGCAATGCCGAAGACAATTTGCGCGCCGGACTCGTCGTCATTGAAGCCTGGTTCGGGGGCTACTGAGGGAGTCCTGGATTAGGGGGTGTCCGGATAGCCGGACTATACCTTCGGCCGGACTCCTGGACTATGAAGATACAAGATTGAAGACTTCGTCCCATGTCCGGAAGGGACTTTCCTTGGCGTGGAAGGCAAGCTTGGCGATACGGATATGTAGATCTCCTATCATTGTAACCGACTCTGCGTAACCCTAGCCCTCTCTAGTGTCTATATAAACCGGAGGGTTTTAGTCCGTAGGACGAACAACAATCATACCATAGGCTAGCTTCTAGGGTTTAGCCTCTCTGATCTCGCGGTAGATCTACTCTTGTACTACCCATATCATCAATATTAATCAAGCAGGACGTAGGGTTTTACCTCCATCAAGAGGGCCCGAACCTGGGTAAAACATTGTGTCCCCAGCCTCCTGTTACCATCCGCCTAGACGCACAGTTCGGGACCCCTTACCCGAGATCCGCCGGTTTTGAGGGATGCAGCGAGGGATCGTTCACTCGAAAAGCAATCAAAGCGGCGACGTAAGCGCCGCTCCAAGCCCCGCCACGACAGAGACAACAGCCATACAGACCCAGCATAGAGCAGGATGAGCCGGCGGAAGACGAACATGCCTTCGAGCAACCGTCAGAACAGGGCAACTTGGATAAACAAACCGAACACCCCATCCCCGGCGAAAACAACAGTCCGGACGACCTTATGCCGGATAGGCTCATGGAGCAGAAGAACCTCCACGAAGGGCTCGTCGCCACTGCGCGTAGCCTGAAAAAGCAGAAGCGGAAGCTCAAAACTACGGAAGATGCACCTTAGAATCAGATGGGGCAAAGTACGCAACACTGCAGACAAATATGGCGGCAGTCGCCGCACAAAAAGCTATCCAAAGCGAAAGCTACTGCCTGAATTTGACGAGGAGGGCTTAGAGCCCCCGCAGTCAAAAAATAGGAAAGCCACCTGGTCGGATAGACGACCTCATGGCCAGCATGGAGCGGCAAGCGGCGACGCACACAAGCCGGCACACGATCCACCAAAGGATCCACATCAAAAAGATGGCCCAGCCAGATCTATCTACGGGCCAAGAAAGTAAGCTCTAGTAAGCAATGCAACACAACAAATATCCAAACATCACGGCACACCCAAATACAGGGGTGCCGCACACCCCCTATGTTTCACCGATGAGGTGCTGGACCATGAATTTCCAGCGGGATTCAAGCGCGTAAACATAGAGGCGTACGACGGAACAACAGACCCTGGGGTCTGGATCGAGGATTGTATCCTCCACATACACATGGCCAGAGGAGATGACCTCCACGCCATAAAATACTTACCCCTCAAGCTTAAAGGGCCAGCCCGGCATTGGCTCAAAAGCCTTCCCGAAAACACCATTGGAAGTTGGGAAGAGCTTGAGGATGCTTTGCGGGAAAATTTTCAAGGGACCTATGTCCGCCCTCCGGATGCAGACGATCTCAGTCACATAACTCAACAGCCCGGAGAGTCAGCCCGGAAATTCTGGAACAAATTTCTTACTAAAAAGAATCAGATAGTCGACTGTCCGGACGCCGAAGCCCTAGCAGCTTTTAAGCATAACGTTCAAGACGAATGGCTTGCCAGACACCTCGGCCAAGAAAAGCCAAGAACAATGGCCGCATTAACAAGCCTCATGACCCGCTTTTGCGCAGGAGAGGATAGCTGGTTGGCAAGATGTAGCACCAGCGACCCAAGTACATCCGAAGTTAGGGATGGAAATGGAAAACCCCGACGCAGCAAGGACCAGCGCCGGAATAAGGGGAACAGCCCAAAGAGCACGGCGGTCAACGCCGGATTCAAAAGCTCGTGGCAGAATCATAGAAAGCCGCCCCTCAAGGATAACAGGGACGAGCTATCCAACTTAAACAAAATCTTGGACAAGATATGTCAAATACACAGTACTCCCGAGAAGCCTGCGAACTATACCCACAGAGATTGTTGGGATTTCAAGCAATCCGGCAAACTCAACGCCGAACACAAGGGGCTCGACGCACCAAGTGAGGACGACGATGAACCCCACAAGCAGAGCACCACGAAACAAAAGGATTTCCCACAAGAAGTCAAAACAGTAAACTTACTTCACATGACGAACAGAATGGCGCCAACTGAGATACACGCCATACGGCCTATCCCAAAGGAGTCTCGCCAATGGTTGTTAAAACCGATCACCTTCGACCATCAGGATTACTCTAGAAGTATCCGGAACGCAGGCTGGACTGCCTTGGTCTTAGATCCAATAATCGGCAGACTCCACTTTACAAATGTCCTGATGGACGGCGGCAGTGGTCTAAACCTGTTATACCAGGACACAATCCGCAACATGGGGATATACCCAACAAAAATTCGCCATAGCAAAACCTCCTTTCAAGGGGTAACACCAGGCCCAGATGCCCGTTGCATGGGTTCTCTCCGGCTAGAAGTTATGTTCGGCTCCCCCAATAACTTCCGTCACGAACAGCTAACTTTCCACAACGCCCCATTCTCAAGTAGCTATCAAGCACTGCTGGGACGCGAAGCTTTCGCCCGCTTTAACGCAATACCGCATTATGCATCTCTTATGCTTAAGATGCCTGGTCCACGAGGCATCATCTCATTAAAGGGAAAACATTGAGTGTTCCCCCCGCGCGGAAGACAGTGCGGCTGCCTTGACAGCCCCACAATAAAGCGGCTTCACCAGCCAAAGCACCTAAACAGGTCGTCAAGACCACGGACACGGCTAGACGAGTCCGGCATAAACATACAATTGATAAAGGCTTAATAGCCGTATACCCCTGTACTAGGGGCTCCGCGCATATAAAACAAGAGACAATAAAGCTCAATTTTACCCATTTCGATTTATACTTCGTTTATTTAGTATAACTCATGTTCGGCATGATCTTTCCTAAACTAAGTTCCTATCTTTTACAGATGAACACCGTGCTACGCCCATCCAGGATACGACACAATGGAGACACAGGCGCAAACGTGCAACAGGGACCCGTTCCAAGGATTCTTTTCAGATTAAGACCCTGCGTAAACCTTTTTTAATGTCTCTTGTTGATACACATCCCCTGGTTTCTTGGTATAACCAAGGAAGAGGCTGGCGTTTTGGCATGTGGCCACGTCAGAGTTTTGCGCGTACCTAGACACTAGGGGCTTATTACTAAGGGCATTATCCCGCCCGCCCTCATAAAGACCGAATACCTTAGGGAGTGTTCGGCATCGCGAGTTTGGCCTTATATGCATCAGCTCCGATTCATGTCTTTGGTCAAATGTTGGGTTTGCCCGGCTCCTATGTTTTGCTACCTTACGTTCCGCTCTATCGGCTAAGGCGGCACCAGGAGAACTACTGCGATTGTGCCCCGGTTCGGCCAGGTGAGCACCTCAGTAGAGAAAGCCGAAAACTGACTGTCATGATATAGCGTGAGACTGGTCAACCACTCGACGACTTACCGGAATCTTTAGGATTCCTCCGCATTAACGAAGGGCCGCTTCCCGGCCAGGCACATACGCGCCCCGAGTTCGGGCGAGCGCAGGCGCCACCAGGGGCTATATAAGAAGCCTCACTGTCAAACTCCTATGGCTAAGTGAAAGTGATAAAGCATCATAGTCCGATTGCCTAGTTTGCTGCGCTATCACCTCCTTTGTAGGACCAAGACATTGGATCAAGTGTGAAAATGTGCCTTCTGCAAACACCCCCACATTATGTGCGTGGGGGCTGAAGCCGACGACTGTCATCTTTCAGATTATATATACATATATGTTAAACGGCCACACATGAGGTATTATAATACTTGTAGGCACAAGTATAAAAAGCTTCTACAATTTATCAAAATATTGTTTTACAATAATATATGCTATTCGAATATAGTATCCTTCGAGCACTGCGTCTCTATTAAACGAGCGCCTTGCAGAACTTCCTGAAAATAGTGCTCGGCAGGTACTCGGCTTCCATCCGAGTCTGGGGATGCAACAACGGTGGCCTCCATTTCCGCCCAGTATGTCTTCACACGGGCAAGAGCCATCCGCGCACCCTCTATGCACGCTCACCTCTTCATCGCATTGATATGCGGCACAGTACCAAGGAACTGCTGCACTAAGTTGAAATAACTTTTCGGCTCTGGCCTCTCTGGCCACAAATGACTCATGACATACTTCATGGCGAGTCCGGACAACCTATTTAGCTCGGCCCATTCGGCCAAACGATCGGCTAATGACACTGGACGCTCCGGATTGTGGAACTGCGACCAAAAGAGCTTTTCCACTTCGCGATCTTCTTGATCTCGGAAGTGTTCGGCCGCATCTACGGAACTCACTGCCAAATCCAGATAGGTGTCCGCCGTACTCCACATCCGGTCTAACGGAGCATGTTTAGGATCACAGAACTTCCTCCGCAGCATAAAGGGCTTTCCAGCCGCGATCTCTCCGGCCTGACACAGCTCCTCCTTCATAGCTCTCATTGCAGAGCGAGCATCCTTGGCATCGGAAACGGCCTTCTCTAGGTCCGTCTGTTCTGCCCAATCTTCTTTTTCAAGAAGCTTGCAACGGTCAGCAGCGTTCTTCAGCTTCACGGCCATCTCGGCCATTTCCTTCTTGCTTCGGCAGTGAGCAGCCTGTTCGGCTTTCAGCTCTTCAATTGCCTTTCCGGCAGCCGCATCACTTTTCCTGGCTTGCTCCTTGGCTCGGGCATGTTCCGCCCGAAGATTCTCCATGGCAGCAGCACCATATGCATCAAGCGCACACATTGTAAGATACTGGCATAAAGCTCCTCTTACCAGGTGCCGCCAGAGGAATTACATACCTTGTGCCTCGTCAAGCCGCTTGTTGACAAGCTGATGTCGGCATCTGCCACGTCAAGTTGCCGCTTTAGCTCGGCAAATTTATCAGTCCGGCTTGCCACCGGACACTTCGCCACCTACGTATGAGGGCGGCATATTAGACCTGGGATTATGATCCTCTGCGCGCCGTCACTTTTGACAACGCACAGAGTCTCAGGGGCTACTATCTACACTGGGCGCATCTTATTTATGTGCAACTATCCAAAAAGGGTACATTATTTCGCGTACCTCAAAACCAGTCAGTGAACTCCTGACGGCCTCGTGCAATCCGCTCTCCGCGGATGAAATCCTCTCGATCACCATACCCATCAATGCACGGTGCTCCTTTGAGATAGATGCTCACCCTAGCAGATCCTTCAGCTCCTCCGACCGCGCACCAGATGGTGCCGGACTCGTCCGATGGCCCTTTTCGAAGGCCGGGCGCGGAGGGCTTTGGGGGGCCATATGACTACCTTCCGGCCCTGCCAGATTCGGAGAAACCCTCCGCGATGATACCTCAGGGTCACCCGCCTCGCAAGGCGGTACGACAGGGGGAGGCGTTTCGCTCTCCATCATCTCCGGAAGAAGATCCCCCGAAGACGAGCTCTGCTGAGAAGGGCTAAGGTCCGAGCTACACGGTAAATTTTTGATTACTTTTCTCAGATATAAAGCAAGGATTTCTCTCGCTTCTTAAAAAGAAAACTCCTCTCTACTTACGGCTCGGTGGAGGGCTGATCCCCTTGAGGGCATAACTCGGCCGAAGTATCCCCTAGCACAGGACCCTCTGGCGAAGACTTCTTCTCCCACTTTGAGGCCATGGTCTCCGGGTCTTCATAGGCGGTCCTCTTCTTCCCCTGAGGAGAGGAATTTTCTATTCCTTCCTTCCGGACAACCTCCTTCGAGGAGCCTATAGCTTCCTTGTCCCCTCCCTCGCTTTCCTTTGAAGGCACAACCTCCAACATCCTGACTAGCATGGGACCCGGCGTGGTCTCGGGGAGGGGGCCGGACACCTGATTAGCTTTGCTTTCACTATCCACTCCTGTTTAAAGGACAACTCTTTTAGGGGCAATTTTATGATAAATATACGGATAGCAAGTCCGGGTACAAGGCTACTTACTTGACTATTCGGACGATTGCAGCTCAGACCTGCGTCCTCTGTAGAATCCGGACACACCACTTGTGGTCCGAAGAACAATGTGTACATCTCCACGGGCGTCATGCCAAGAAAATGTTGGAGAACTCGTGGTCCCTCCGGGTTGAACTCCCACAGGCGGAGGGGGCGACGTTTGCAGGGTAGAAATCGGCGAATTAACATAACCTGCGTCACCATGACCAGACTGGGGGGTGGGCCTACCTATCCCGAGGGAGCAACTGAGAGGTTCCATATGCCAAGCCGAAGGGCAGAACTTCAGTGCGTGATCGTAGTATGTCACCTCGTCTCGTCCTCGCAGCATCGAAGAGTACCTGTATCTTTCTAGGAGATCTCAGATGCGGCCCTGCAACAGGGGCACGTCCTATGCCGACCCCCTAGTCGAGACCCTTATTGACCCATGACGCCAGTCGTAGCGGGGGACCCGAGCGGAAAGCAGGCAGTGCCACCCACTTGGTGCTCCTGGGAGCTGTGATATAAAACCACTCTCGTTGCCATAAGCTGGACTCCCCTTGAAAAGAGCCCTCGGGCCATGGAGCACTAGCATTCTTGCTTATAAAAGCACCTCCGCACTCCGCGTTCCGTCCCTCGATCATCTTCGGCTCTACTTTGAAGGTCTTGAGCCATAGTCCGAATTGAGGAGTAATACGGAGGAAGGCTTCACACACGACGATGAATGAGGAAATATGGAGGATGGACTCCGGAGCTAAGTCGTGAAATTCCAGCCCATAATAAAACATGAGCCCCCTCACGAAGGGATCCGTCGGGAAGCCTAGCCCCCAAAGGAAGTGAGACATGAACACCACACTCTCACCAGGCATGGGAGTGGGAATGACCTGCCCTTGAGCAGGCAGCCTATCCAAGATTTCGCCGGTCAAGAACCTGGCCTCTCACAACTTCAGCACGTCCTCCTGCGTGACGGAGGAGGGCATCCATCGGCCTCGAAGGTCGGAACTGGACATTGTCGAAGGTCCAAAGCGCCTGAAATCTAGAGCCTTGGGTGTTGGAACTCGAGGCGAAGGGCGAACTCGTTTGAGACTGAAAGAAAGGAGTAAGGCCTTGGTCTCTTTATAAGAGGTTGAATACCAAGGGCCCTCCCCATGACCGTTTGGGACTCGCCTTTGATCAAGAAAACATACCAGCGGGTACGGTTGGGTTACCCACACCCGTATTGATGAGAATCCCAGAATAAGGGGACACGGTCTCTGCTTTGACAAGACGTGCCCAGGAAACCGCCTCGCTAAACGCGCTGAGATGGGACAGTAAAACGATTCGAATAAAGACTTGGCCGTGGTGTGATGTCACGCTACGGAATACGTCAGTAGATTAGATTTGTGTAAATATTATTCTCTCTATGGCAATATGTGGAAACTTATTTTGCAGAGCCGGACACTACCTTTGTGTTCAAAATCTTCTATGAAGTACTTGGAGGAGGAACCCGCCTTGCAATGCCGAAGACAATCTGCGCGCCGGACTCGTCGTCATTGAAGCCTGGTTCAGGGGCTACTGAGGGAGTCCTGGATTAGGGGGTGTCCGGATAGCCGGACTATACCTTCGGCCGGACTCCTGGACTATGAAGATACAAGATTGAAGACTTCGTCCCGTGTCCGGAAGGGACTTTCCTTGGCGTGGAAGGCAAGCTTGGCGATACGGATATGTAGATCTCCTACCATTGTAACCGACTCTGGGTAACCCTAGCTGAGGGAGTCCTGGATTAGGGGGTGTTCGGGTAGCTGGACTATACCTTCAACCGGACTCCTGGACTATGAAGATACAAGATTGAAGACTTCATCCCGTGTCCGGATGGGACTTTCCTTGGCGTGGAAGGCAAGCTTGGCGATACGGATATTCAAGATCTCCTACCATTGTAACCAACTCTATGTAACCCTAACCCTATCCGGTGTCTATATAAACCGGAGGGTTGTAGTCCGTAGGCAATCAACTCCACATACTACAATCATACCATATGCTAGCTTCTAGGGTTTAGCCTCCTTGATCTTGTGGTAGATCTACTCTTGTACTACCCATATCATCAATATTAATCAAGCGGGATGTAGGGTTTTACCTCCATCAAGAGGGCCCGAACCTGGGTAAAACATCCTGTTCCCTGCCTCCTGTTACCACCCGGCCTAGACGCACAGTTCGGGACCCCCTACCCGAGATCCGCCGGTTTTGACACCGACATTGGTGCTTTCATTGAGAGTTCCTCTGTGTCGTCGCCTTTAGGCCCGATGGCTCCTTTGATCATCAACAACGATGCGGTCCAGGGTGAGACTTTTCTCCCCGGACAAATCTTCGTCTTCGGCGGCTTCGCTCTGCGGGCCAATCCGCTCGGCCACTTGGAGCAGATCGAAAGCTACACCCCTGGCCATCAAGTCAAGTTTGGAAGCTTAAACTACACGGCTGACATCCGCGGAGACTTGATCTTCCACGGGCTCGAGCCACGGCCAAGCGCGCCACACTATCTCGAGGGGCATGATCTAGCTCTGCCCCCGGACAGTGTCCTGGAGGCCGCACACGCATCGGTTCTGACCCCTTAATCGGAGCCTATTGCGCCAATCGAGGATGAGCGGTTGGACGTCACCTTGGGGGCTGCGATCCCGAAAGGGATCGAGCCGGACGCTAGCCCCGCACTCTGCACGACCCGTGACTGCAAGGATCCAGACTCCTCCCCGGACTCCGAACCCCCCGCGCCCCAGCCAATCGAATCCGATTGGGCGCCGATAATGGGGTTCACTGCTGCAGACATCTTTCAGCATTTGCCTTTTGGTGACATCCTGAATTCTCTTAAGTTTCTCTCTTTATCAGGAGAGCCCTGGCCGGACTACGGTCAGCGAAGGTGGGATACGGACGATGAGGAAATTCAAAGCCCACCCACCACCCACTTTGTAGCAACTGTCGACGATCTAACCGACATGCTTGACTTCGGCTCCGAAGACATCGGCGACATGGACGATGATGTAGGAGACGAACGGGAATCAGCACCTGTAGGGCGCTGTAAGGCCACCTCGTCATATGACATATATATGGTGGATACTCCAAAAGATGGAGATGGCGATGGAGCAGAGGGGGATAACACCCCCAAGAAACAGCCACAGCGCCAGCGTCAGCGGCGCCGCTCTAAATCCCGCCAAAGCAAAAACGGTGATTCCGGCACGGGAGATAATACTACCCCGGATAGCGCCAAAGAACACCCACCTCAGCAAAATTCGGCACAGGAAGATGGAGAAGCCAGCCCTCATGAGAGAGCGGCAGACCAAGAGGTCGAGGATGATAACTATACGCCTCCCTCCGAAGACGAGGCAAGCCTCGATGACGACGAATTCGTCATACCATCAGACCCCGCCGAACAAGAGCGTTTTAAACGCAGGCTTTTAGCCACGGCAAGCAGCCTCAAGAAAAAGCAGCAACAGCTTAGAGCTGCCCAAGATTTGCTAGCTGACAGATGGACTGAAGTCCTTGCGGCCGAAGAGTATGAACTCGAAGGCCCCTCCAAGAGTTACCCGAAGCGCAGGCCGCTATCCTCATCAGAGGAGGAAGCACCTACATCACCAGCGCATGACATGGCAGACCGGCCACCTCGCGGCCGCGACAGAGAGGCCTCTCGGCCCTCCACCCTAGCCATGCCCTGATGCCGCTCAACTAAGGCACGGGAAAATGCGCTCGACCCGCGAGACATACTGGAGGATAAGGCAAGACAAACAAGATCGATCTACAGATCGCGCAGGCGCCCTACGGCATGTGACAAGGATCTTAACTCCGGATACAACAAATCCGGCCGGGCCGAACACAACAGACATAGCTCTTCCGAGCTGCGTCGTGATATAGCCCAATACAGAGGCGCCGCACACCCGCTATGCTTCACGAATGAAGTAATGGATCATAAAATCCCAGAGGGTTTCAAACCTGTAAACATCGAATCATATGATGGCACAACAGATCCGGCGGTATGGATCGAGGATTATCTCCTTCACATCCACATGGCACGCGGCGATGATCTACACGCCATCAAATACCTCCCGCTCAAACTTAAAGGACCAGCCCAGCATTGGCTTAACAGCTTGCCAGCAGACTCAATCGGTTATTGGGAGGACCTGGAAGCCGCATTCCTCGACAACTTCTAGGGCACTTACGTGCGACCACCGGATGCCGACGACTTAAGCCACATAATTCAGCAGCTATAGGAATCGGCCAGACAATTCTGGATACGGTTCCTAACAAAGAAAAACCAGATAGTCGACTATCCGGACACAGAGGCCCTAGCAGCCTTCAAGCATAACATCCGCGACGAGTGGCTTGCCCGGCACCTGGGATAGGAAAAGCCGAAATCCATGGCAGCCCTCACGACACTCATGACCCGCTTTTGCACGGGAGAAGACAGCTGGCTAGCTCGCAGTAACAACTTATCAAAGAACCCTGGTAATTTGGATACCAAGGACAAAAGTGCCAGGACACGTCGGAATAAGCAAAAACGCCGCGTTAGCAGCGACAGCAATGAAGACACAGTAGTCAATGCCGGATTCAAAGGCTATAAATCCAGTCAGCGGAAAAAGCCATTCAAAAAGAATACTCAGGGCCCGTCCAGTTTGGACCGAATACTCGATCGCTTGTGCCAGATACATGGCACCCCCGAAAGGCCAGCCAATCACACTAACAGGGATTGTTGGGTGTTCAAGCACGCATGCAAGTTAAGGGCCGAAAACAGAGCCAAGGGGCTGCACAGTGACGACGAGGAGCCCAAGCCGCCGAACAACAATGGACAGAAGGGCTTTCCCCCACAAGTGCGGATGGTGAACATGATATACGCATCCCACATTCCCAAGCGGGAGCGGAAGCGTGCTCTACGGGACGTATACGCGATGGAGCCAGTCGCCCCAAAGTTCAACCCATGGTCCTCCTGCCCGATCACTTTTGATCGAAGGGACCATCCCACTAGCATCCATCACGGCGGCTTCGCTGCATTGGTTCTCGATCCAATCATCGACGGATTTCATCTCACAAGAGTCCTCATGGACGGCGGCAGTAGCCTGAACCTGCTTTATCAGGATACAGTGCGGAAAATGGGCATAGATCCCTCAAGGATTAAGCCCACAAGAATGACCTTTAAAGGCGTTATACCAGGTGTAGAAGCCAACTGTACAGGCTCAGTAACACTTGACGTGGTCTTCGGATCCCTGGACAATTTCCGAAGTGAAGAGTTAATCTTTGATATAGTCCCGTTTCGTAGTGGCTATCACGCCCTGCTCGGACGAACCGCATTTGCAAAGTTCAATGCGGTGCCGCACTATGCATATCTCAAGCTCAAGATGCCAGGCCCTCGAGGAGTAATTACGGTCAACGGAAATACCGAACGCTCCCTCCGTATGGAGGAGCATACGGCGGCTCTCGCAGCGGAAGTACAAAGTAGCCTTCTCAGGCAATTCTCTAGTCCGGCCATTAAAAAGCCAGACACTGCCAAGCGCGCCCGGAGCAACCCACAGCAGGACAACCTGGCACATTCTGAGCAAGCGTAGCAATGCGGCCCCAACCCCAGCTTTCGCGACATAGCGAAACCAATACCTCGTGTACATAACTACGCCCTTGAAATACCATGGGGACAGGGGAAGGGGCACAATAACGGCACACCCAAAATATGGCTCAAAACGTACTAGGGGCTGCCGGATTCCTTTTTTTTTAATTTTTTCTTACTTTCAGGACTCCATACTTCGGACGACCTGTTTGGCAATTCAACTGCCACACAAACGATGCAAGATCCAGGGAGGCAGACAAGCCATGCCGCATTGTGGAACTCCCAGGTGGTCTCTGTTACGAGCGGTATACCAGTTTTAAATACAATTCCGCGGCCTGCCCCTAGTCAGGACATACTGAATAGTCCAATATCTTTTGCTTACCGCACTATTTGTATCGTTCGGCTTTGATAAATAGCCTCTATATAAACAATGCTTAGCTTCTTGTCTATTTTTTGCATTATCTTCTTTTCACATTTATGTTTATCAAATGACATGATTGCACCCGTACACCATGGTACGGAAAACACGCCAGGGGCTTCAGTACCCCTCATAATGGTGTGAGAAGTCCGTACACTTTCACAAGTGCGGCACCCCGAACTTATAGCACTATATGCATCGGCTCCGAATCATGATTTGGGTCAATAGTTGGGTTTGCCCGGCTCCTATGTTTTGGTGCCTTACGTTCCGCTCTATCGGCTAAGGTAGCACTAGGAGAACCACTGCGATTGTGCCCCGGTTCAGCTAGGTTAAGCACCTCAGTGGAGAAAGCTAAAACTGACTGTCATGATGTGGCGAGAGACCGGTCGCTGTTCGAGAGGTTTTTCGAGTCCCTAAAGGCTTATGCCGCTTCGAGCGAGGAGCCGGCTTTGTCCGGCCAAGGCGTGGATAGCGCCCCGAACTCGGTCTTCCGAACTAGCGGCTTCGCCGAAATTTAAAATTTTAGAGTTCTATGGCTAAGTGAGAGTGTTCAAGCATTATAGTCCGATTGCCTGGTTCGTTGTGCTGAGCGCCTCCCTCGAAGGACCCAACTATGGGAAAAAGAGCGCTCGGGTTTATCCTGAACACCCCAGCACTAGTGGCACGGGGGCAGAAGCCGACGACTGGCCATCTCTCAATTTTTGATAAACGGCCGCACAGAAAGTAATATTTTAAATTCAATAAGCATTGCTTAGTGCATATGAACAAGTTTTCAGTGCACAGGATAACACGAGCGAGTTCATTCAAAAATTACATCCTTGGTACATTCATCCGCCACAAGGCGGGCACCAGCAAGAACATCCTTGTAATAGTTCTCAGGCTTGCGATGCTCCTTCCCCGGCGGCGGCCCGTCCTTCACAAGCTTCTCACCTTCCAGCTTACCCCAATGCACCTTTGCACGGGCAAGGACCCTACGGGCACCTTCGATGCAGACAGAGCGCTTGATGACCTCGAGCCTTGGACAAGCCTCCACCAGCCGCCGCACTAGTCCGAAGTAGCTCCCAGGCAGGGCCTCTCTAGGCCACAGCCGAACTATGAAGCCCTTCAGGGCCTGTTCGGCCGTCTTGTGGAGCTCGACCAGCTGCTTCAGCTGGTCGCTCAAGGGCACAGGGTGTCCGGCCTCAGCGTACTGAGACCAGAACACCTTCTCCGTCGAGCTGCCTTCCTCGGCTCGGTAGAATGCGGCGGCATCGGATACGCTGCGGGGAAGATCTGCGAATGCCCCTGGAGAGCTCCGGATTCGGGTAAGTAACAAGTAGTTTACTTTTATATGTCTGCTTTGCATATAGAATGCCTTACCCGCCACTATCTTTTTCACCGCATCCAATTCCTGGAGGGCCTTCTGGGCTTCGGCCTTGGCAGATTTGGCAGTTTTAAGGGCCGCAGCAAGCTCGGATGCTCGCGTCTTTGAGTCGAGCTCCAAACTCTCATGTTTTTTCATGAGAACCTGAAGCTCTTGCCGCACCTCACCGACCTGCGCCTCAAATTTCTACCGCTCGGCGCGCTCCATGCCTGCTTTCTTCTCGGCCTCGGACAGCGCCTGCTTGAGGGTCGCCACCTCAGTTGTGGCCCCTATAATAAGCAGTATACTCTTGTCATTTTTTGCAATTGCGCCTCCCTATAGGCATTTTTTTCTATAAGGTATCTCTTACCTTCTTTCTCCTCGAGCTGCCGTTTGGCAAGGCCGAGCTCTTGCTCGGTCCGCTCGAGGTCCTGCTTCAGGACACCCACCTCCGCAGTCAGTGCGGCGGTGGATAGCAGCGAAGCCTGCATACGCATATTGACTCTTTTTTGTTAAACTCCTGCGATATTTAATAGATCCTCTATTCGGCTTTTCTTTCCGAATGCCAAACAGAGCATCAGGGGCTACTGTCTATGCGGTAATATTTTTACATATTTTTACTTACCTCGAAGCCTGTTAGAAGTCTAGCGCAAGCTTCAGTCAGTCCGCTCTTGGCGGACTGAACCTTCTGGATCACCGTAATCATAATAGTACGGTGCCCCTCGTCGATGGAGGCATCATCAAGCACCTCCAGCAGATTGTCCGGCATCTCCGGTTGGACGGAGGCCGCCGGCTCAGAAGGCTTGCTCCTCTTGGAAGGAGTTCGCCTACCGCGGTCCGGAACTGTGAAAGATTCCGGTGCGGTGTCCGGCACAAAGCCGAACTGAGAGCCCTGGGGAGCCCTATCCCCTTCACTCCTTGAGTCCGGGAGGTTGCCTTGCGGCTCCTCCAGGACCACCTCCTCCTGCCTCGGAGCTTGTCGCGACGCCACTTCGGCGTCGTCTGCAGTGCGGGGGGAGACAACGGGCGGAACTGAGTTCACGTCCGATGAGTCCAGGGAGCCGCCCGACGATTCGTCGAATTCGGCCCGGGGCGGACTGCATAATTACATTCGACATTAGGGAAAGCTGTGCAACAAAGGAACATCATGAGTTACTCTGATATCCGAACTTACGATTTCGCCGGACGCTTGGCCCTGTTTGGCCACTCCTCTTCGCCCTCTTCGGCGTTGGGGGCGTAGTTCGGCGGAGGGGTATTCCTTTTCCTAGACCCCTCGGCCTCCCCCGTTGGGGTGGCCTTCCTCTTCTCTCCTCCCTCCGCTGGGGGGGGGGAGAGTTTTCTTCTTCCTCCTCCTCGTTTTTGCGGGAGGGAGTCTCGGACTCGTCAGATGACGAGTCTGACACCACCATGTTGCGGGCACTCTTTCGAGTCCCCGTGGTCTTCTTCTTCTTGGCCTTCTTCTCCGGCACCACATAAGGCGCCGGAACCAGCAGCTTTGCTAGTAGAGCTGGGGCTGGGTCTTCGGGCAGCGGAGCCGGACAGTTAATCGGTCCGGATATCGCCCGCCAAGCCTGTCAAAGGTAAGGGAGTTTAGGTCCCGCATAGAGTCAAACTATGTAAAAAGCTTAACATCCTGTAAAAGGTGTAGATGGCATACCTCGCTAGCGTGACGCTGCGAGCTGTATCCGCGGTCCTCAGAAGCGGATGCGGGAGCCTCAGCGCCCTTGAATAGCATCTTCCAGGCGTCTTCGTACGTCGTGTCGAAGAGCCTGCTGAGGGTTTGATGCTGCGCCGGGTCGAACTCCCACAGATTAAAATCCCGTTGTTGGCACGGGAGGATCCAGCGGACGAGCATAACCTGGATTACATTAACAAGCCGGACTGGCTTGTTCACCAGGGACTGGATGCACGTTTGCAATCCGGTCACCTCTTTTTCGTCACCCCATGACAGGTCCGTCTCTTTCCAGGACATAAGCCGCGTGGGCGGTCCGGATCGGAACTCGGGGGCTGTGATCCATTCCGGATCACGCGGCTCGGTGATATAAAACCACCCGGATTGCCATCCCTTTAGGGTCTCCACGAAAGAGCCCTCGAACCATAGGACGTTGGCCATCTTGCCCGCCATGGCGCCTCCGCACTCCGCCTGGCTGCCGCGCACCACCTTGGGATTGACATTGAAGGTCTTGAGCCAGAGGCCGAAATGGGGGGCGGACGCGGAGAAAGGCCTCGCACACGATGATAAACGCCGAGATGTTGAGGATAAAGTTCGGAGCCAGATCATGGAAATCCAGGCCGTAGTAGAACATGAGCCCCTGGACAAATGGGTGGAGTGGGAAACCCAGTCCGCGGAGGAAGTGGGGAAGACATACTACCCTCTCATGGGGCCTTAGGGTGGGGAGAAGCTGCCCCTCTTCAGGAAGCCGGTGCGCGATGTCCTTGGACAGGTATCCGGCCTTCCTTAGCTTCTTGATTTTGCCCTCCGTGGCGGTGGAGACCATCCACTTGCCTCCCGCTCCGGACATTGCTGGAGAAGGTTGAGGTGGGAAGTGCGGGCTTGGGCGCTGGAGCTCGGGTGCACAGGAGATGGATAGGCAAAGGAGGAAGAAGGCGTAGGTAAAAAGGTGGATCCTTGTCCCCTTATATGGGTGGATGCGGTTGTGCGTCCCCACCTGCCTAGTAAAACTCGCTTGCCTCCCAAGCACCATGATAAGTGGTGCGGTTGGGTTACCCACGTCCGTATTGATGAGAATCCCGTAAAAGGGGGGGGGGGTACACGATCTCTGCTTTGACAAGACGTGCCAAGGAAACCGCCTCGCAAAACACGCTGAGGTGGAAAAGTGAAAACGATTCGAGTGAAGGACTTGGCTGTAGTGTGATGACGCACTGCGGAATACGTCAGCAGATTTGATTTGTGTTAATATTATTCTCTCTATGGAAATATGTGGAAGCTTATTTTGCAGAGCCAGACACTACTCTTGGTGTTTACAAACTTCTATGAAGGACTTGGAGGAGGAACCCGCCTTGCAATGCCGAAGACAATTTGCGCGCCGGACTCGTCGTAATTGAAGCCTGGTTCAGGGGCTACTGAGGGAGTCCTGGATTAGGGGGTGTTCGGGTAGCCGGACTATACCTTTAGCCGGACTCCTGGACTATGAAGATACAAGATTGAAGACTTCGTCCCGTGTCCAGATGGGACTTTCCTTGGCGTGGAAGGCAAGCTTGGCGATGCGGATATTCAAGATCTCCTACCATTGTAACCGACTCTATGTAACCCTAACCCTATCCGGTGTCTATATAGACCGGAGGGTCGTAGTCCGTAGGCAATCAACTCCATATACTACAATCATACCATAGGCTAGCTTCTAGGGTTTAGCCTCCTTGATCTTGTGGTAGATCTACTCTTGTACTACCCATATCATCAATATTAATAAAGCAGGACGTAGGGTTTTATCTCCATCAAGAGGGCCCGAACCTGGGTAAAACATCCTGTTCCCTGCCTCCTGTTACCATCCGGCCTAGACGCACAGTTCGGGACCCCCTACCCGAGATCCGCCGGTTTTGACACCGACACTAG